>NW_021703784.1:6015506-6016230 GCF_005190385.1 Monodon monoceros | reverse complement strand
CCCCCCCCCCGTGGCTTTCCTCCCTAGGTGTCCATATTTTTGTCCTCTACATCTGTGTCTCAACTTCTGCCCTGCAAACCGGTTCATCTGTACAATTTTTCTAGGTTTCACATCCATGCGTTAATATACGATATTTGTTTTTCTCTTTCTGACTTACTTCACTCTGTATGACAGTCTCTAGATCCATCCACATCTCAACAAATGACCCAATTTAGATCCTTTTTATGGCTGAGTAATATTCCATTGTATATATGTGCCACATCTTCTTTATCCATCCATCTGTCAATGGGCATTTAAGTTGCTTCCATGACCCGGCTATTGTAAATAATGCTGCAATGAACATTGAAGTGCATGTGTCTTTTTGAATTATGGTTTTCTCTGGGTATATGCTCACTGGTGGGATTGCTGGGTCATATGGTAATTCTATTTTTAGTTTTTTAATGAGCCTCCATACTGTTCTCCATAGTGGCTGTATCAGTTTACATTCCTACCAACAGTGAAAGAGGGTTCCCTTTTCTCACACCCTCGCTAGCATTTGTTGTTTGTAGATTTTCTGATGATGTCCATTCTAACTGGTGTGAGGTGATACCTCATTGTAGTTTTGATTTGCATTTCTCTAATAATTAGTGATGTTGAGCAGCTTTTCATGTGCCTCTTGGCCATCTGTATGTCTTCTGTGGAGAAATGCAAATCAAAAGTACAATGAGGTATCACCTCACACCAG
>NW_021703784.1:5691689-6015406 GCF_005190385.1 Monodon monoceros | reverse complement strand
CTCCACACCCTCTCCAGCATTGGTTGTTTGTAGATTTTCTGATGATGTCCATTCTAACTGGTGTGAGGTGATACCTCATTGTAGTTTTGATTTGCATTTCTCTAATAATTAGTGATGTTGAGCAGCTTTTCATGTGCCTCTTGGCCATCTGTATGTCTTCTGTGGAGAAATGTCTATTTAGGTCTTCTGCCCATTTTTGGATGGGGCTGTTACTTTTTTTGTATTGAGCTGCATGAGATGTTTATATGTTTTGGAGATTAACCCTTTGTCCGTTGATATGTTTGCAAATATTTTCTCTCACTCTGAGTGTTGTCTTTTCATCTTGTTTATGGTTTCTTTGCTGTGCAAAAGCTTTGAAGTTTCATTAGGTCCCATTTGTTTATTTTTGTTTTTATTTACATTACTCTAGGAGGTGGATCATAAAACATCTTTCTGTGATTTATGTCAAAGAGTGTTCTTCCTATGTTTTCCTCTAAGAGTTTTATAGTGTCCAGTCTTACATTTAAGTCTCTAATCAATTTTGAGTTTATCTTTGTGTATGATGTTTTTACATGTAGTTGTCTAGTTTTCCCAACACCACTTATCGAAGAGATTGTCTTTTCTCTATTGTATATCCTTGCCTCCTTTGCTTGTCATAGATTAGCTGACCATAGGTGCATGGGTTTGCCTCTGGGCTTTCCATCTTGTCCCATTGCTCTGTGTTTCTGTTTTTGTGCCAGTACCATATTGTCATGACTACTGTAGCTTTGTAGTATAGTCTGAAGTCAGGGAGTCTGATTCCTCCAGCTCCGTTTTTTTCCCTCAAGACTGCTTTTGCTATTTGGGGTCTTTTGTGTCTCCATACAAATTTTAAGATTTTTGTTCTACTTCCATAAAAAATGCCATTGACAATTTGATAGGGATTGCATTGAATCTGTAGATTGTTTTGGGTAGTATAGTAATTTTCATAGTACTGATTCTTCCAATCCAAGAACATGGTATATCTCTCCATCTGTTTGTATCACCTTTAATTTCTTTCATCAGTGTCTTATAGTTTTCTGCATTCAGGCCTTTTGTCCCCCTAGGTAGGTTTATTCCTAGGTATTTTTGTTGCAACGGTAAATGGGAGTGTTTCCTTAATTTCTCTTTCAGATTTTTCATCATTAGTGTATAGGAATGCAAGAGATTTCTGTGCATTAATTTTGTATCCTTCAACTTTACCAAATTCATTGATTAGCTCTAGTAGTTTTCTGGTGGCATCTTTAGGATTCTCTATGTATAGTATCATGTCATCTGCAAACAGTGACAATTTTACTTCTTCTTTTCCAATTTGTATTCCTTTTATTTCTTTTTCTTCTCTGATTGCTGTGGCTAGGACTTCCAAAACTATGTTGGATAATAGTGGTGAGAGTAGACATTCTTGTCTTGTTCCTGATCTTGGAGGAAAAGCTTTCAATTTTTCACCACTGAGAATGATGTTTGCTGTGGGTTTGTTGTATATGGCCTTTATTATGTTGAGGTAGGTTATCTCTATGCCCATTTTCTGGAGTTTTTTTTATCATAAATGGATGTTGAATTTTGTCAAAAGCTTTTCTGCATCCTTTGATATTATCATATGGTTTTTATTCTTCAGTTTGTTAATATGGTGTATCACATTGATTGATTTGCATATATTGAAGAATCATTGCATCCCTGGGATAAATCCCACTTGATCCTGGTGTATGATCCTTTTAATGTGTTGTTGGATTCTGTTTGCTAGTGTTTTGCTGAGGATTTTCGCATCTATATTCATCAGTGATATTGGTCTGTAATTTTCTTTTTTGAAGTATCTTCGTCTGGTTTTGGTATCAGGGTAATGGTGGCCTCATAGAATGAGTTTGGGAGTGTTCCTTCCTCTGCAATTTTTTGGAAGAGTTTGAGAAGGATGGGTGTTAGCTTTTCTCTAAATGTTTGCTAGAATTCACCTGTGAAGCCATCTGGTCCTGGACTTTTTTTGTTGGAAGAATTTTAATCACAGTTTCAATTTCATTACTTGTGATTGGTCTGTTCATATTTTCTATTTCTTCCTGGTTCAGTCTTGTAAGGTTATACCTTTCTAAGAATTTGTGCATTTTTTCTAGGTTGTCCATTTTATTGGCGTAGAGTTGCTTGTAGTAGTCTCTTAGGATGCTTTGTATTTCTGCAGTGTCTGTTGTCACTTCTCCTTTTTCATTTCTAATTTTATTGAGTTGAGTCCTCTCCCTTTTTTTCTTGTTGAGTCTGGCTAATGGTTTATCAATTTCGTTTAACTTCTCAAAGAACCAGCTTTTAGCTTTATTGATCTTTGTTATTGTTTTCTTTGTTTCTATTTCATTTATTTCAGCTGTGATCTTTATGATTTCTTTCCTTCTGCTAACTTTGGGTTTTGTTTGTTCTTCTTTCTCTAGTTCCTTTAGGTGTAAGGTTAGATTATTTATTTGAAATTTTTCTTGTTTCTTGAGGTAGGCTTGTATAGCTATAAACTTCCCCTTAGAACTTCTTTTGCTGCATCCCATAGGTTTTGGATCATCATATTTTCATTGTCATTTGTCTCTATGTATTTTTTGAATTCCTCTTTGATTTTGTCAGTGATCTCTTTTTTATTAAGTAACGTATTGTTTAGCCTCCGTGTGTGTGTGTTTTACATTTTTTTCCCTGTAATTCATTTCTAATCTCATAGCGTTGTGGTCAGAAAAGATGCTTGATACGACTTCAAGTTTCTTAAATTTACAGAGGCTTGATTTGTGACCCAAGATGTGATCTATCCTGGAGAATGTTCCACACGCACTTGAGAAGAAAGTGTAATCTGCTGTTTTTGGATGGAATGTCTTATAAATATCAATTAAATCTATCTGGTCTATTATGTCATTTAAAGCTTCTCTTTCCTTATTTATTTTCATTTTGGATGATCTTTCCATTGGTTTAAGTGAGGTGTTAAAGTCCCCCACTATTACTGTGGTACTGTTGAGTTCCTCTTTTACAGCTGTTAACAGTTGCCTTTAATATTGAGGTGCTCCTATGTTGGGTGATATATATTTATAATTCTTATATCTTCTTCTTGGATTGATCCCTTGGTCATTATGTAGTATCCTTCCTTGTCTCTTGTAACATTCTTTATTTTAAAGTTTATTTTATCTGATATGAGTATTGCTACTCCAGCTTTCTTTTGATTTCCATTTGCATGGAATATCTTTTTCCATCCCCTCACTTTCAGTCTGTATGTGTCCCTCGGTCTGAAGTGGGTCTCTTGTAGACAGCATATATATGGGTCTTGTTTTTGTGTCCATTCAGCAGCCTGTGTCTTTTGGTTGCAGCATTTAATCCATTCATGTTTAAGGTAATTATTGATATTTATGTTCCTATGACTATTTTCTTAATTGTTTTGGGTTTGTTTTTGTAAGTCCTTTTCTTCTCTTGTGTTTCTCACTTAGAGAAGTTCCTTTAGCATTTGTTGTAGAGCTAGTTTGGTGGTGCTGAATTCTCTTAGTTTTTGCTTGTCTGTAAAACTTTTGATTTCTCCATTGAATCTGAATGAGCTCCTTTCCAGGTAGAGTAATCTGGGTTGTAGGTTCTTCCCTTTCATCACTTTAAGTATATCATGCCACTCCCTTTTGGCTTGTAGAGTTTCTGCTGAGAAATCAACTGTTAAGCTTATGGGAGTTCCCTTTTATGTTATTTGTCATTTTTCCCTTGCTGCTTTCAATAATTTTTCTTTGTCTTTAATTTTTGCCAATTTGATTACTTTGTGTCTCAGCCAGTTTCTCCTTGGGTTTATCCTGTATGGGATTTGCTGTGCTTCCTGGACTTGGGTGGCTATTTCCTTTCCCATGTTAGGGAAGTTTTTGACTATACTCTCTTCAAATATTTTCTCGGGTCCTTTCTCTCTGTCTTCTCCTTCTGGGACCCATATAACACGAATGTTGTGACGTTTAATGTTGTCCCAGAGGTCTCTTAGGCTGTCTTCATTTCTTTTCATTCTTTTTTCTTTATTCATTTCTGCAACAGTGAATTCCACCATTGTCTTCCAGGTCCTTTATCCGTTCTTCTGCCTCAGTTATTCTGCTATTGATTCCTTCTAGTGTAGTTTTCATTTCAGTTATTGTATTGTTCATCTCTGTTTGTTCTTTAATTATTCTAGGTCCTTGTTAAACATTTCTTGTATCTTCTTGATCTTTACCTCCTTTCTTTTTGCAAGGTGCTGGATCATCCTCACTCTCATTATTCTGAATCCTTTTTCTGGAAGCTTGCCTTTCTCCAGTTCATCTAGTTGTTTTTCTGGGGTTTTATCTTGTTCCTTCATCTGGTGCATAGCCCTCTGCCTTTTCGTCTTGTCTATATTTCTGTGAAGGTGGTTTTTGTTCCACAGGCTGCAGGATTGTAGTTCTTCTTGTTTCTGCTGTCTGCCCTCTGACTTCTTTTTTCTATCTAGAAAAATTTAAAACCTTCTCTCCAAGATTTTTGAAACTTGATAATATGCCTCGATGTGGCTCCTTTATTTTTTCATTCATTATCCTGAGTACATATTGAGCTCATGAATCCTGAAATTTTATATTTCTTCCTACTTATTAATTTATTTTGCAAGTTTGTTCCTCTGTATTTTCTCTTCTCTCTGCTATCTATTAGTAGATATTAGAACTCTTAATTGTTTTCATACCCTTATTTATTTTATTTTATTTTATTTTATTTTACTTTTCCACTTTCTGGGATATTTCTTTAGCTTTAGTCTACAGCTCTGAATTGTATTTTTATATCTGCTCTCATCTTTAATTTGTAAGAGTTTTTGTTCTCAGAATCTTCCTTTTCTACTACATTTCCTTCTTATCTCAAGGAATCAATAAATTGGATCTTGTACCTCTGAAGACTGAAAAATTTTTAATGTTTTCTTATGATCCTTGAATTGCTTTTCTCTCCTTCAATTTCTCTTTTTAACGTTTTTTGTTTTTTGATCTTTGTCTTTTATGTGAAAAGTGTTCATCATGTACGTGGTGTTTCTTAATGAATGGGTAACATTTAAAGAATTAATTACCAAAAAGCTTACAGGGTTCTGTATGCCTCAGAGGGACTTCTTACCTGGTGTGCGTTTTTCTGGCTGGGAGAATTGAGGGACTCACTCCTATTAGTATATGGATGTCTCAGTTTACTTTCTCAGAAATAAATCACAAATCTAGATCTCTAAAACTCTTATCAAGAACTTATGGGTTCAACATATTCTCAGGATAATCTCCTAGCAGAGCCTAGCTTTCAGCAAGTGAGGAAAGGAATTGGATGTGTGGGGATTAGGTTCACCATTCCATGTAGAGACTATCAGTAAACAAACAGTTGGATCTGGTGGTCAGGTGTCCAAATTGTTTCTGGTTCACTTCTTCTGGGAGTAAGTTTCTAATCTTCTGTCTGGAAGAGCAGAGGCAGTTTCTACTCAGCACTGGGTGGGGAAGGGGATTTGGAGGTGAGGGACTTGGAATAGTGTTGCCAGAAAAAGTACAGGCCATCAGGGGTTAAATATGACTTTAAGATAAATGATCTTTTTTCCATATAAGTTATGACCCAGGTTAAATTATTATTGGTTGTTTACCTGGCATTCAAATTTAACTGGGAATATCCATTTTTACCTGCTAAATCTTGCAACCCTACTCTGGAATGACTATAGACTTTAACTACTACTGTTGATTTTAAGTTAATCTGAATTTCTACTTTCCAAGGTGCCTGGCTCAAGTCACTAGTTTTGAAGCTTTCTGGGATTCTGTGGTAAAAGTAAGACTGCTTCTGGTTTATTATTGCCCCTACCACCAGCATAATTTTAACTTTCTTTTTATACTAAATCAGCTAACATTTCCAAACTCATTTTCAGGTTCTAAAATGGTGTTATTATTTCCTTTCATTTCTCTATACTTGAGGGTTTATATTAAACGCATGCATGCACACACACACACACACACAAACTCTTTATTTCCATTTTGGTTTCATATGTTCCTCAATTTGCTATGTTTAATCAGGATTATGTAATAATATTTCAAAATGTTTGAATAAGAAGATTCTATCATGGCTGTCTGGTTAAACATAGAAGATGAGCCACATGATTCATCTTCTCTTTCTTTCCAAACCCCACTATATGATGCCAAAAAAATTTAAAAACCTAACAGTTGTGAGAGAACATGTTTCAAGTTGTTTTTTGGAAGACTAAATGTATTAACTGTCTAGAATGGAGGATGTTTCAGCTCAGTACCTGGATGTAGGGAGACTGTTATGAAGCAGCAGGTTTTCCACTCTGCCCTGAGACTGCTCATCCTTTGGAAACACCAGGTGCCACAGCAATTGTTGTGATAGGCTGGGTTGACAAGAGGCTTGCTAGTCTAAAGTCTCTGTACTATAGGAAATGCCTCAGACGTGTTCCCATGTGCTGGGCATCTGGGTGACTCTCCTCCACCCCATCCCCACCTTGATGCAGGACAGATTATTCTCTGGAGAAACAGAAATGGAGAGAGCCTCTTTTCTACATCAACACAGAAGATAACATAAGTGATCTATGAAGCCCAAAGCAGAGAGACTAATTGAAAACTATATACAGTGAGGACTTCACTGCCCTTTCCCTGCCTTGCTTCCAGAATTTTTCCAGGCGTAAAATTAGTCTTCCTTTCCAAAAGAGATTAAGAGGTTCTCTGGAGATAGAATGATAGCTCAGAGCAAAAATCTCCCTTCATATACTGGTACTGAAGTGTATATATGTCAATTCCATTCTTCCAATTCATCCCATCACCCCACCCCGTCCCCGCTTTCCCCCCTTGGTGTCCATACTTTTTGAACATGAAAAAACGTGGATAATCAGACTTCAGAACTTTGAAGAATGCCACTGATATGAAAGAAAAAGCAAACAGAAAAGGGGGACTCAGGAAAAAAAAAATATAGAGAGCACAAAAAACCTTCAAAACATTATGATTAATATTTTTTAGAACGAATAGAAGATACTGAGTTCATCAAAAAAAGTACAGAGTTCTATAAAATAAAATAAGCAAGAAAGAGTTGTAAATTAAATATGACTATAGCAAAGTAATAATTAAAATGTTGGAAGATAAAATTAAGGAAATCTCCCAGGAAGTAAAACAAATTAAGACAAGAGGAGAAAGATACTAAAATTAAGGGTAAACTAAGGGTAGTTACCAAGAGACCAACATCCAACTCGCAGTTGAAGAAAAATATAAACAGAGAGGATAAAATTACCAAAGAAACAATATGAGAGCATTTTTAGAACTGACAAATGCTTGTGAGTGTTCAAAATTATAAATCACACACACACACATGAACATATGAATACTATTCTGAAATTTCAGAAAAATGGGGAAAAAGAAAGTTTAAGGAGAGAGAGAGAAAAGAGTGTTCACACAAAAGATAATGGATAGTGATGGATTTTTCATCAGCAATCTGGGATTCTGGAAGATAGTGATTCTCAGGGAAAATGATTTCCAATCTAAATGCTATATCCAGCTCAAGTATTTACTAATGTTTAGAACAGTGATTCTAAAATGTTAATGCATATGCAAATCACCTGGGGATCTTGTTAAACTGAAGGATGTCATTCAGTTTGCTGCAGGTGAGGCCTGAGCCTCTGCATTTCTACCACACTCCCAGGTGATGCTGATGTTACTGATCAGGGAACCCCAGTTTAAGCAGCAAGGTTTTAGAAGATGGCTGAAAAATCTAAGGGATAAAACCAGATAAGAATAAGTCCAAATACCAGACATAGGTGAATAAACACAAGGACATGGCAAATGGAAAACCCAAGACTACGAATATGAAAAAGATCTAGAAAACAACCAGTTCAGCCTGTAGCAGCTGGATGGAGATGTATGAAGTGGTTTTTCATAAGGAGACATGAAGAAATGGATATTTTAAAGATTTGGGAAGAAAAGTATTTTTCAAGTGCTGGAGATAATTGAAGGATTTGGGAAAATAACCTTAGGTACATGGAAAATATACAAATTTAAAAGACAAGGCAATTATTAATTCTATGGGGAAAATCAGTTGTACAAAAAATAAAACATGCTCATAGAATAGTGCTTGGCTCAGTATTGAACTGTATTTACAGGGTCATTATTTCAACCATAATTCATGCTAGTTAGTCGGAGGTTGGTAGAGGTTGCAAAATGTGTGTTGCTGGTAACTAGCAAGGGGAAGTAAATAGATTCTACCTAAAATTAATGAAATGAAATAGCAATCTAAGCATATTTGTTGAAAAATAAAGGATAACAAAAAAAGAAATGGCTAAGTACTTTGAAAGAGGCTAATTAAGTGGGGAAGGACTAGGGGTTTGGAAAGAATAAGGCAGGTAACTGCTGATGTTTTGCATAAGCCTTTTAGTACAATATGACTTTTTTTTGAATTTTATTTTATTTTTATACAGCAGGTTCTTATTAGTTATCTATTATATACATATTAGTGTATATATGTCAACCCCAATCTCCCAATTCACCCCACCACTACCTCCACCCCCACTTTCCCGCCTTGGTGTCCATATGTTTCTTCTCTACACATGTGCCTCTATTTCTGCCTTGCAAACTGATTCATCTGTACCATTTTTCTAGATTCCAAATATATGCATTAATATGCGATATTTGTTTTTCTCTTTCTGACTTTCTTCACTCTGTATGACAGTCTCTAGGTCAATCCACGTCTCTACAAATGACCCAGTTTTGTTCCTTTTTATGGCTCAGTAATATTCCATTGTATATATGTACCACATCTTCCTTATCCATTCGCCTGTTGATGGGCATTTAGGTTGCTTCTGTGACTGGGTTATTGTAAATAGTGCTGCAATGAGCATTGGGGTGCATGTGTCTTTTTGAATTATGGTTTTCTCTAGGTATATGCCCACTAGTGGGATTGTTGAGTCATATGGTAATTCTATTTTTAGTTTTTTAAGGAACCTTCATACTGTTCTCCATAGTAGCTGTTTCAATTTACATTCCCACCAACAGTGCAAGAGGGATCAGTTTCTCCACACCCGCTCCAGTAGTTGTTGTTTGTAGATTTTCTGATGATACCCATTTTAACCAGTGTGAGGTGATACCTCATTGTAGTTTTGATTTGCATTCCTCTAATAATTAGTGATGTTGAGCAGCTTTTCATGTGCCTCTTGGCCATCTGAATGTCTTCTTTGGATAAATGTCTATTTAAGTCTCCTGCCCATTTTTTGATCGGGTTGTTTCTTTTTTTAATATTGAGCTGCATGAGCTGTTCATATATTATGGAGATTAATACTTTGTCTGTTGATTCATTTGCAAATATTGTCTGTCATACCGAGGGTTGTCTTTTCATCTTGTTTATATTTTCCTTTGCTGTGTAAAACCTTTTAAGTTTCATTAGGTCCCATTTCTTTATTTTTGTTTTTATTTCCATTACGCTAGGAGGTGGGTCATAAAAGATCTTGCTGTGATTTATTTCAAAGAGTGTTCTTCCTCTGTTTACCTCTACGAGTTTTAGAGTGTCTGGTTTTACATTTGGGTCTTTAATCCATTTTGAGTTTATTTTTGTGTATGCTGTTGTTCTAATTTCATTCTTTTACATGTAGTTGTCCAGTTTTCCCAGCACCACTTATTGAAGAGACTGTCTTTTCTCCATTGTATATCCTTTCCTCCTTTGTCATAGATTAGTTGACCATAGGTGCATGGGTTTATCTCTGGGCTTTCTATCCTGTTCTGGGCTTTCTATCCTGTTCCTGATCTATATTTCTGTTTTTCTGTCAGTACCACATTGTCTTGTTTACTATAGCTTTATAGTATAGTCTGAAGTCAGGGAGTCTGATTCCTCCAGCTCTGTTTTTTCCCTCTCAAAATTGCTTTGGCTATTCAAGGTCTTTTGTGTCTCCATACAAATTTTAAGATTTTTTTGTTCTAGTTCTGTAAAAAATACTGTGGGTAATTTGATACGGATTGCACTGAAACTGTAGATTGCTCTGCGTTGTATAGTCATTTTCATAATATTGATTCTTCCAATCGATGAACATGGTATATCTCTCCACCTGTTTGTAACATCTTTGATTTCTTTCATCAGTGTCTTATAGTTTTCTGAGTACAGGTGTTTTACCTCCTTAGGTAGGTTTATTCCTAGGTATTTTGTTCTTTTTGTTGCAATGGTGAATGGGAGTGTTTCCTTAATTTCTCTTTCACATTTTTCATCATTAGAGTATAGGAATGCAAGAGATTTCTGTGCATTAATTTTGTATCCTTCAACTTTACCAAATTCATTGATTAGCTCTAGTAGTTTTCTGGTGGCATCTTTAGGATTCTCTATGTATAGTATCATGTCATCTGCAAACAGTGACAGTTTTACTTCTTCTTCTCCTATTTGGATTCCTTTTATTTCTTTTCTTCTCTGACTGTCGTGGCTAGGACTTCCAAAACTATGTTGAATTATAGTGGTTATAGTAGGCACCCTTGTCTTGTTTCTGATCTTAGAGGAAATGCTTAGGTTTTCACCATTGAGAATGATGCTTGCTGTGAGTTTATCATATATGGCCTTTATTTTGTTGAGGTAGGTTCCTTCTATGCCCACTTTTTGGAGAATTTTTATCATAAATGGGTGTTGAATTTTGTCAAAAGTTTTTCTGCATCTAATGAGATGATCATATGGTTTTTAGTCTTCAATTTGTTAATATGGTGTATCACATTGATTGATTTGTGTATATTGAAGAATCCTTGCATCACTGGGATAAATATCACTTGATCATGGTGTATGATCCTTTTAATGTGTTGTAAGCTTCTGTTTGCTAGGATTCTGTTCAGGATTTTTGCATCTATATTCATCAGTGATATTTGTCTGTAATATTCTTTTGTTGTAGCATTTTTGTCTGGTTTTGGTATCAGGGTGATGGTGGCCTCATAGAATGTGTTTGAGAGTGTTCCTTCCTCTGCAAGTTTTTGGAAGAGTTTGAGAAAAATGGGTGTTAACTCTTCTCTAAATGTTTGATAGAATTCACCTCTGAAGCCATCTGGTCTTGGATTTCTGTTTGTTGGAAGGCTTTTCTTTTTTTCTTTTTTTTTTTTTTTTGTGGTACACAGGTCTCTCACTGTTGTGGCCTCTCCCACTGTGGAGCACAGGCTCCGGACACTCAGGCTCAGCAGCCATGACTCATTGGCCCAGCCGCTCTGCAGCATGTGGGATCTTCCCGGACCGGGGCACGATCCCGTGTCCCCTGCATCAGCAGGCAGACTCTCAACCACTGTGCACCAGCGAAGCCCTGTTGGAAGACTTTTAATCACAGTTTCAATTTTCTGTACTTGTGATTGGTCTGTTCATATTTTCTATTTCTTCCTGGTTCAGTCTTGGAAGGTTATATGTTTCTAAGAATTTTTCCATTTCTTCCAGGTTGTCCATTTTATTGACATAGAGTTTCTCTTAGTAGTCTCTTATGATGCTTTGTATCTCTGCATTGTCCATTGTGACTTCTCCTTTTTCATTTCTAATTTTATTGATTTGCATCCTCTCCCTCTTTCTTGATGAGTCTAGCTAAAGGTTTATCAGTATTGTCTATCTTCTCAAAGAACCAGCTTTTAGTTTTATTGATCTTTGCTGTTGTTTTCTTTGTTTCTATTTCATTTATTTCTGCTCTTATCTTTATGATTTCTTTCCTTCTACTAACTTTGTGTTTTGTTTGTTCTTCTTTCTCTAGTTCTTTTCTTTCGGTGTAAGGTTAGATTATTTATTTGAAATTTTTCTTGTTTTTTCAGGTAGGATTGTATTGCTATAAATTTCCCTCTTAGAACTGCTTTTGCTACATCCCATAGGTTTTGGATCATTGTGTTTTCACTGTCATTTGTTTCTAGGTATTTTTTGATTTCCTCAGTGATCTTTTGGTTATTTAGTAATGTATTGTTTAGCCTCCATGTGTTTGTGTTTTTTACATTTTTTCCCTGTAATTTATTTCTAGTCTCATAGTGTTGTGGTTGGAAAAGATGCTTGATACGATTTCAATGTTCTTAAATTTACCGAGGCTTGACTTGTGATCCACGATGTGATCTATCCTGGAGAATGTTCTATGTGCAATTGAGAAGAAAGTGTATTCTGAGGCTATCTAAGAGGTTTGTGTAAGCTTCCTGATGGGAGGGACTGATGGTGGGTAGAGCCAGTACAATATGACTTTAAACTTCCTATTTTTTACTTAGAAAAAAAAGTGTGTGTGGGTGTGCAGATGTGTAGTTCTATTGTGGTTGTAGAAAAAAATGGCAAAATCATATTTTTTCTGTTCATTCTGCTATGACACTATGGCTAATTCTATCATCTGTTATTCTTTGAAGGTGCCTGGAGGCTTGAGAAACTAGACCCTGGGAACTCGGTACCAAGTCATTGCTGAATCTGATGAGTTTGCTCCTCCTGTTCCATTCATCTGCACCAGTAGACAGATTCCAGGCCCCACACACCCAGGCAGGAAGAGCAAATCAGAGATGGAAACCTAATCTCACCTGAGTCCTTCATTTATTCTGACAAGACCAAGAAATGGTCACTTGCTACTTTTTCACAGGCCAGTGGCTAGGTCCAGGAGAAAGAATTTTCATCAATGAGAGGGGAAAAAAGTGCTGCTGTTTTGCAAAACCACAAAAGTAGGCAAAGGAATTTTTCTGCATACGTTGTTTAGAAAACTATATGTTAAGTTTGGAGAAAGAGAGACTATCTGCCTTTTGCCAAAGATTTGACCCTCTTTTGGGGAATTCTCGGAGATTTTCCAACCATAATCACTCTATACGATGAACTGCACGGCCAGTCTCAATTTTACATGCTGTATAATGAAGAAATTCAGTGAAGTGAATAACCCCAAACACACCATAACCTCCAAATAAGCAAGTGTACTTTCCTTTGGAATTCACTTATTTTTCCAGAGGATCCCCTTTTGTAATTATCTTTAGATTGGGCTAATATTTGTTTCAGTATCCTAATTTTATGCCTTCCTTATCACTCATGTAGCTAATAGCTTGGGAATAGGCATAGTTCATAAATCTATTGCAAGTAAGAAAAAAGGAAAACTAGCCTTGGCTTAATAATATGTTGTAGATAATTTATACATCTGCACATGAATATTCATTCAGGATTTCTCTTGTCCCTGCAGTGGAGAGAATTCTAATTAACATCAGAATTCAACTGAAATAATAGTTCCAGCCTTTAAGGATTCTCTATATTAGCCAAATGCCTAAAGATTAGTTGTCCCTTGAGTTTATTCACCCATCTGTTTGATCATCCATTCAACTCTTCCTTTATTTCTCTGTGCATTCTGCATTTATTTGTTCATTTAACAAGTACTTGGGAGCACTACTGTATCCTAGGACCTTTGTTAGGTACAAGAAAGAGAAGGAGTAACTAATTCATGTATAATCATCGTTTTTATGGAGCTTATAGGCTACTCTAGTGTAGTGAGCTTGAGTTGTTTTTTTTTTTAACCAAGTAATGCCACTTCATTTCTTTAGTGGTTTAAGCACATTTTGGTAGGAGAAAGGCATTTTCAAAATGGAATACCAAATGTCATACCACAAAAACCCTTCCAAAAAAACAAAACAGAAAAATCTGCTTTACCCAGCCAGTATTTTTGAATTAACTTTTGAATTAAAACACTATGTGTTTTCACACACACAGGATTTAAGCAATTCTACTCATTTCCATTAGAAAGACACAGAAGTGGCACTTGCTGGTATAGTATTGTACAATCCTATTTTGAAGGCATGTAATGTTCTGAATATGTGAAAAACAATAATAATATACAAAATGTGATTACATAAACTATGTTCCTCACTACTATATGAGGTCATTTTTAGACTCAAGATAAGAATTTTATAAGCGTTAGTTTTAAGATGCTAAAAATTATAGAAAAGTACATTCAAAGTCTGAATCAAGGAAATTCTTTAGTGGTTCAGAATCCTTTAACTATGTACTAACCAGGAGTAAATCACTTTCTTTAAAAACAAGAAATGTTCCATATAACTCAGCAATCCATCTCCTTCACCCTTAAAGATGATCTTCAGTGCAGCCTAAGATTCATCTAGTGAGCTTATTACAAACAAAGATGCCTGAGTTCTATCTTTATAGGCTCTAACCAAGTATTCTAGGAGAGTCGACAGTAAATGATCCTTGCACCTCACTTGGAGAATCACTGGGGATGGAACTGTTCCAAATAGCAGCATGGGAAAAAGTCATGAACTGACTGGCAGTAGATCTCAAGGACAGTCTTAGGGTCACCTGACACCATCAGCACACCTGTGACCCTCAGCTGCCATTGTCCCTGCTGCCTGGCTAGCTAGACCAGGTGCTGTCCTGGGGCACTTGCTTGAGCTCCCATGGATGTCCCAGGAGTGTACTAGCAGTGGTGTTACATGGGCCTACTATATTATGGGGGCAGCAGTTAGACCCCTAATAGTGGTGGTTTCCAGGACTGGGACGACAGCTACATCAAAGAAAGCCAGCCACCTACAGCTGCAAGAGGACACTACCATTTGAGGGCATGTCCCATGGATTTCTCTGTATATAACTGCAGAACAAATACCAGAACCTTTGATTGGAGTAAATGTTGTCAACCCAGCAGGGATCAGAATCACCTGAAGGACTTGCTAAAATCAGATTTCTGGCCCACATCCCCCCAATTTTTGACAGGAGGTCTGGGGTGGAGTCTGAGAACATGCATTCCTAACAAGTCCCCAGATGATCCTTGCTGTTGGTCCAGGAGCCCCACATTGAGAATCTCCAAGCTTGTGTTGCCAGGAAGCTGTGCACTTGAACAAAGTAGACCTCAAGGCGCTTCTATCCCACATTGTTCTGTGAAAAAGACCCATGCAAGTGCAAAAGACTGTGGAGTCTAGAAATGCCATTTATGAAAGAAAATGAAAATTATCTTCTATCTGTAAATATGACACAAATTTCTGCAGCAAATTTACAAAGCCCACATAGCCTGCATTTGCTTTTCCTTTTCCCAACATAGAACCCCACAGATTGGGAACTATTTTATCACCACTTTGAGTAAAACCAATAGAGGCAGGTCTCTTTTCTAAAGCCTCAACTTGGAATATGGAATCACACTTGGAATTAAACTCTAATAGAACTTTCATTAGATATGTTCTCATTTATCTGTTTCTCCAGTTTTTAATTTAAAAAAGAGTAATAAACCTTAACCTTGACTCATTTTTAACAGCTAAATAATTTTATTTCCTAATTATAAAAGAATAAATGCTTATTTAAAAATAGAATTCAAGGTTACAAATAAGGTTTATATTCACTTAAATATTTTACATATTTGAGGGGAGTTTTCCCACATGTAGTGTTATATCATAAGCATTTTCTCATAGTATTAAAATATTCTTTGGAGAGAAAAAAGATCCTTCCCAAATGGCAAAGTGAAATAGGAACTATAACAACCCCAAAAATAATTGTATGTGTAAATAGGAGACAAGGTAAAGTTGTAGATAGAAATTCGCTTTTATTGTTTAATCAAGCTCTACAACACAAAATATAGAGATGGGAACACAAAGTACAATTTCCAAAAGGAAAGTTGCCCTAAGCTCTCAGAGAAATGCAAACAATTTCATTTTATCTACCTACAACTCCCAGGTGAATTAACACATGCATCTCCTACTCCAAGTCTAACTTGTGTTGCTCTGTTAATGTGTATATATTGCATATCTGCCTCTTTCAATCCTTAAGTTGTCTTTTCAACACTACTCCTTTCTACCCAACAAATATAGTGTTTTAATGCCAAACACTACCTTTACAACCAATCAAGCCATCATTTGGATTAGTCAAATAAAATATTTATCTATCATTACCCAAAATAGCCTTTGTTAGTGGTTTTCAACTTTGGCTACACAGCAGAAACACAGGGAGCTTTAAAGAAATACTAAAGCCAAAGACCAGCCCATCAGAGATTCTGATTTAAATATAGGAGGATGTGAAGGGAGGTCCGTGGACTAGCTGCATAGGCATTACCTGGGAACGTGTTAGAAATATAAAATCTCAAGCTCCATTCTGGACCCAGTAATTCAGAAATTCTGGGGGTGGGACTGAGCCTTTTGTGCTTTAACAAGTCCTCCAGATGCCTGCTAAAGTATGAGAACCAAGACCCTAGGCCACTGAATCATTTATATACATGAAAAGGGGTAAAGTATTTGTTTAACATCACAAATTATTAATACAGACATACCTTGGAGATATCACAGGTTGGATTCCAGACCATCACAATAAAGCAAATACCACAATAAAAGGAGTCACACCAATTTGTTCGTTGTCCAGTGCATATAAAATTTATGTTTACACTATACTGTAGTCTATTAGTGTGCAACAGCATTATGTCTAAAAAAGCAATGTACATACCTTAATTTAAAAAAATTTAATTGCTAAAAATTCCTAGCCACCATGGAAGCCTTCAGTGAGTCACTGTCTTTTTGCTGGTGGAAGGTTTGAATATTGTAAGAATTACCAAATGTGACACAGAGACACTAAGTGAGCAAATGCTGTTGAAAAAATGGCACCAATAGACTTCCTAGACAAAGGGTTTCCACAAACCTTCAACTTGTAAAAGACACAATATCTGTGAAGTGCATTAAAGTGAAGGGCAGTAAAACGAGATATACCTGTTACCACAAGCAGTAAAGAGCACTTACTTCGCACCTGGCATTGTTCTAATTGTTTTACATTATTTTTTGTTGGTCATTTCAACAACCCACTGAGGAAATACTATTATTATTCCTGTTTTTGTTTTTTTGTTTGTTTGGTTTTTGTTTTTAATGAGAAAACAGACATAGAGCTAGTTATTTGCCCAAGGACACACAACTGCTAAGTGATGGATTTAGGATTCAGATTCAAGGAGTCTAATTCTAAAAACTCAAGCTCTGAGCCTTATGATAATGTCATAAGGACTCTAAATATATGTCTCTATTCTTCCTTCCATTTTGGCAGTAGCTACCTGACCTCCAAACTATCCAAATGTTATTAAATGTGATTTAACAATATAACACTTTGTAAGAAATAAGTCTTTGTCGGCAAATTTCAGAGAGCTTTCCAGCTACGACCTTTTTGCCATTTTGAGTGTCTTGGTCAGTGTATATTTGGGAAGAGGAAAAACAGAGGGTCTGATGCAATGATCTACCACGCAGATCATGCTGACCTTTGGCAGGATCAAAAATGCAATTTCTGGAACTCAAGAGCCTTGCATTTTAGCCCTGCCTCTTAATGTTGTCAAATGGACTTGTCTTAGTTTCTGGACTTGAACTTGGATCTTGGCTCATGAGCTGAAGAGTGATGCCCTAAATAGCTCCTCAGAGAACTGGATAGTATTTCTTTCTATGCAGTGAACAATGTCACTTATCAAAATTGTCCTGTAAAGAGTAAAGTTCTATACAGCTAAAAGACATTACTATTAAGAACATGTACCACCAGGGAGAGACTTAAGCAATTAGGAAAAAAGAGTTTGGCTTGTTTAAAGGAAGACAGATTCTGCATAAAATAATTTCAGTTGATGAGATGGACTCTTTTCATCTCCTCCCTGACAAGATATAGGACACTGGGGAAATTGCCCTGTATATTTAGGTCCAGTTCAAGTTCTATACTGATGTTAACATTTTTGTAACTAGACTTGACAAGTCTTTTTTCTTTACCCTATTTCAGAACCACACACTGTAGTAAAACATTTTTGTCCTTGTTTCTGAAATTTTCTTCCCAAGGAAAATCCCTAAGTGGGCTTTCCTTTCTTAACATCATTTCCTCCTTTTCTATGACCTAAGATCCTATTCTTCTTCCCACTAACCCAAGAGGCCCATCCTACCTCCTCTATGTGCCTCATTAGTTGCTCTGGCCCCTACTAGTCCATGTCTTGCTGTGCTCTTGATTATTTCGACCTGGTTCACCTGAAGCTTTCAAAGAGCCAGTGGTTTTCTTACCCATGGGATACTTTGTGCTTAATCCATAGAACTGCTTTTCAACAATTCATTTGAAAACAAATCCTTAAAGATAAAGTAAAAAATAGTTGGGGTATGGTAAGTCCAGAACATAAAAGGAACAGCCCAATAGGACTTAATGCCAAATCAGGAAAAGGATCCAGAGGTATATCCATCCAACGATAATTAGAAGACTCAGTTCTCTCTTCTGCTTTGCTGTCATTAGGATCTGCGCGTTGTTTTGATTACCTTGATTTTACATCAGAGCTGTTTTTTTTTAAATCAAATCCAACCAATAATAACTTTTTTATTGTAACCCAGAGCCATATGAGAACAGTAAAAAGAATAAAGGGAATTATCATCATCCCAATACCTATGCCAAATCCTTACACTAAATAATATGGTCAAGAGAAATTCCAGGATAAGTTCTACACAAGATGAAAAAAGAATTAAACAAAATGATGCCTAGCAAATTTTGCAAAACCGTCTTGTTATTTGTAAGTCAAGGCTTGACAGAATGGACGCCATTTCCCTCCATAGTAATTCCTGATCCTTGAATAGATACATGGTTGTATATATGTGAGCCTGTCTAAGTAGTGAACCACTTGCTCGTGAATGTAACGGAAAGAAATTGAGAGGTTTTCTTTTTTCTGGGAAGATAAAGCATCCATGTAGTTTTGCCAAATGGAACATCTGTACATTTCAATTACTCACATGATAAGATTTACCATTATTTGAGGCATCTCCCCGAGGAGGGAAGGAAGGGAGTAAGAGATAGATTGGCCACAATTCTTTTATCTAAATGACTAGTAAGCTTTCATTTGAAAGGAAAAACCAGAAGGGCTAAACTTGGGAAGATGGGAAAAGTCTCTTTCCCCTTTAAACATCTTAGCTTTCAATCCCATTAAATTTGTGTGCTTAAAACAAAATCCTCCCCCCCACCACAATATGCCCTTTCTGCTTATATATGACAGCATGTGGCCCAGCCTAGATCACATCTAAAGATCACATGGAATGGGGGCCAAAGCCCTACATAAAAATTAAGAGATAGAAATTGAAGAACATTTGTTTGCCTGAAGTAAACTTCTGTGTGGTCAGTTCACCAGAAGGAGCTGAGACAATAGCAGATAATGAGTGGAATTTTGAGGGTTCTACATCCTGGCCTGGATGTTGTGGGTCCTGGCTAGTTGGAAATAAGTCAAAGCATGGTTGCAGGAAAAATAAATCTCTTCTAACAGCCTTAGAGTTTATCATTTACTAAACAAGTGACTCTGAGCAAATCGGTTGGAGTTTCCAGTCTAAGCTGTATGGTTACCAAATGAGGTCAATAATGTCCTGTTATAATATGTTGCTCAGATGAAACCTTGTGTGTAAAAACATGTAGGAAACTTAAAATACTCTAAAACACTAAGAACTGTGATTTTTATTTGACTCTCACTAGATGGTAAATCTCCTTAAGGGTAAAAAGAGTTCTGCACCCAGTTCCAGCAGTGTGTGTTTGGGGCAGGGGTTTTCCCACACATCCAAGCACTTCTCAGACACTGGGCACCCTACCTGGAGATAGTGTCAGACCCCACAGGGTAAGGGCTCCTTTCTATAAGATTGTCCCTCTCCCATTTCAGGTAAACCCAGATTATCACCTGAGCTTCTGACCCAATGGCTATAGATTGGAGGTTCCAAAGACCACCTCCTTTTGTTTGATTAATTTGCTAGAGCAACTCATAGAACTAAAAGAAACATTTTACTTAGTGGATCACCAGGTTATCATAAAGGGCTATAACTCAGGAACAGCCAGATAGAAGAGATGGATAGGCAAGGAATGGGGAAAGTGTGTGGGGCTTCCCTGCCCTCTTCCAATGAGACACTCTCCCCCAATCTCTACGTGTTTGCCAACCCACAATGCCTCTTGGTTTTTATGGAGGTTTCATTATTCAGGCATGATTGATTAAATCATTTGCTATTGGCAATCGATTCACCTGACAGTCCCTCTTCCCTCCTGGAGATGGGGCAGGGAGTATGACTGAAGGTTCCAACCCTCTGATCAAGTGGTTGGCTCCCCTGGTAACCAGTCTCCATCCTTAGGTGCTTCCCAAAAGTCACTTCTTAAAACAACTAAAAACACCTTTGTAGCTCTCAGCCCTTAGGAAATTCCAAGGGTCTTAAGAGTTCTGGGCCAGAAATGGGGACAAAGATCAAATACATATTTCTTATAAACATATTTCTTATAAATCACAATGTCACGGGAAGTATATTTGTTTGTATACCACACAGGAACAGGACTATGACTTAATAAGCATTCAATAATTATTGATAGATTGCCCAGTAAATTCTCTGACCTTAACCACAATTTTGCTATTAATTTTGTTAAAAGGGAATATTCCCAATATGGATTTTTTACTTAAGAAGGAAAATTCCAAGCTGTTATTTAGCAGGATGATCAGGTTGATGTCAGAATACAGCTGTCAGCTTCATCTTCCTTCCCAACTAAAAATGACACCCTCTCTTCTTTTCCTGAGCAAAATCTTATGCAGACTATAAAGCAATTCCAGGGATGTGGTTAAAATGAGACAGCCACCTCCCTGTGTCTTCGCAGGCATTGGTTATGTACTCAGACTTCATGCCAGGGGTATGATTCCATCTCCATAACCACTCCCCTCTTCTCTACTTAGCCCCCATCCCACTAGTTCAGACATCCTTATGGCTTACTTCATTTAAATAGAATAATAATTTTAAAAGACTTGTAAAATTACAAGTTAATTGTGTCTTATATTTCATGAATGCAAATAGGCACTTTAATCCCAGTCTCTCTTTGGCATATTAGATCAGATTCTGCTGTCCTTAGTCTGCCCCTGAGGTATCAGGCTCAGTGATGGGAAAACCTACTGGAGAGCCTAGTGCCAACAAATGATGCAACTTAATTAGCTCAAATCTCTACAGTTTAACAGCCTGAATGGAGAGGGGCAAATCCCAGGAGTCCCTCACAGGAAATCAGGATATGCACAGTGATGTGGGAAGACTGAGATTTACACGGTCACTTTTTGATTACTGCTTAGTATGGGGTGCAAATAGCTTTGAGGAAATGGAACCCCAGAGAATATTTACTGTGGATGCGATGATGATCAGAACCCCTGTGATGGTCATTGGATCATCCATGTAGGTCACTTCAAGGATACCAATAATTCCATGTGGAAATTTGTCTAGAACCAGGTGAAGGAGAGCCTCCCAACCTTCAAAAGCTGAAGTAAATACACAAGTATTTGAAGAACTTTCTATTTCTTTAGCAATGGACACCATTTGGGATATGTTTAGGACACTTTCCAGTCAGTCAGCAAACATTTTTTTTAGCTGTTACAAAGTGTTCAGTACTAAACTAAGCATCGTGTGGATATGTATAAATTAGGTAGCCAGTGACTTATCACTTGGGAAAAACAAAAAGGAAAATAATGAATGAAGGCAAAAAAAAAAAAGACAATGAAAATGTACAACCCCCCTTCCCCCAATAAATTACAAGTTTAATGTGAGTAGAGATTGTGACTGTTTTATTTATTTTTAATTGCTCCTCCACCTCTCTCAATCCAGGATGTAGTGTAACACTTAACATGTAATAGATATTCAATAACTGTTGAATGAACATATAAGCGAATGGTAAACAGTGTGGGACAGACTGTAAGTACTCAAGGAGGTAAGTGCTCAAGAAAAGTATTGGTAGCTAAGGTGGACTAGTACATCCAGGCGGAGCTGCTAGAGATCTGGCAGAACATCACAGTGCTCTTTCTTTTTCATTTTAATAACTTTATTGAGATATCATTCATATACCATACAATGCACCTGTATAAATTGTACACTACAATACTTTTAGTATTTTCACAGGATTATGAAATGATAATCTAATTTTAGAACCTTGTCATCCTCCCCAAATGAAACCCTGTATCCCTTAACAGTTAATCCCCATTCTCCCCAACCCCAGCTCTAGATAACCACTGATCTACCCACTGATCTACTTTCCGTCTCTATATATTTTACTCTTCTGGACATCTCATATAAATGTCACCATATAATATGTGGTCTTTTGTGACTGACTTATCATGTTTTCAAGGTCTGTCTATGTTATAATATGTATCTGTACTTCATTCTATTTTTACAGACAAATAATGTTCTATGATATAAATATATCACACTATATTTAACCATTCATCAATTGATGGGCATTTAAATTATTTCCACTCTTTTACTATTATGACTAACACTGCTATAAAAATCTGTATACAAGTTTTTCTGTATACATATGTTTTCATTTCTCATGGGTATTTACCTAGGGATAGGATTACTGGGCAATATAGTAACTTTTATGTTTAACATTTTGAAGAATTACAAAACTCTTTTCCAAAACGTATGCACCATTTTATATTTCCATTTACAGCATATCCACATTCCAATTCTTGTTAACACTTATGGTCAGTCTTTTTGACTATAGCCATTCTAGTGTGTATGAAATGATAACTCATGAATTTGATTTGCATTTCCTTAATGCTTAATGATGTTAAACATCTTTTCATGTGTTTATTGACCAATTTTTTAAATTTATTTATTTTTAAAAGGTCTATTCAAATCTTTTTCACATTTTTTACTTGGCACATTTGTTCTTTTATTAATGTGTTATAAAAGGTTTTTATATATGCTGGATACAAGTCCCTTATCAGATACATAATTTTCAAATATTTTCTCTCAATCTGTGGGCTGTCTACTCACTTCCTTGTATGATAGTATAGAAGTATATAGTATAATATTCTTTGATTTTGACACAGCAGAATTTATTTATTTATTTTGTTTGTGTTGCTGTGCTTTTAGTGTACTATGTGAGAAAAAAGGATCTCTTGGTTTCATGCCTAACTTGAAGTTATGATGATATGCTTTTATGTTTTCTCCTAATAGTTCATGGTTTTAGTGCTAACATTTTGAGTTCATCTTTGCGTATGGTGTGAAGTAGTGGGGCACAAGTTTATTCTTTTAATGTGTAGAGATCCAGTTTTGCCAGCACTATTTATTAAAAAAGCAATTCTTTTTCCAATTAAATTGTTTTGGCACCCCTGTTGAAATTTAATTGACAGTATATATAAGGGTATATTTCTTGAATCTCAGCTCTATTCCAACATTCTATATGCCCATCTTTACATCAGCACTATAGTGTCATGATTAGAGTAGATTTGTAGTAAGTTTTTAAAATCACAAAGTGTGAATCCTCCAACTTTTTTTCTTATTTTTCAGATTGTTTTGGTCATTCTTGTCCCCTTACATTCTCACATGAATTTTAGGATCAGGTCATCAGTTTCTGCAAAAAGCCAACTGGGATTTTGGTAGGGATTGTGTTGAATCTGTAAATCAATTTGGGTAATATTGACATCCTAACACTATTAAGTCTTTCGATCAAGGACCATGGGATACCTTTCCATTTGTTTAGACCTTCTTTAATTTCTTTCAATAATGTTTTGTAGCTTGCAGTGTATGAGTTGTACACATTTTTTAAGTTTATACCCAAGTATCTTATTCTTTTTGGTGGTATTTCAAATGTAATTGTTTTCTAAATTTCATTTTTAGAATGTTCATTTCATTGCTATTTTAGACAAACACAATTGATTCTTGCATGTTGATCTTATAGTCTACAACATTCCTGTACACCTGGATCAGCTTAATAGCTTTTTTAGTTTATTCCTTAGTATTTTCTAATTAACATTTTGTTTTAGAGCCTCTGCTTAGAGATGGCTTGTATCATGCTTGCTCACATTTCATTCGCCAAAGCATATCACCTAGACAAACCTAAAGTGTTTTATGCATTCATCCCATTTTGTCATACAGGATATTAAAACTATGAGTACTCAAGGGTCAATATTTAATAACAGCAATAATTTTACTACTTTATCAAGGAGAGTCCTATGTGAAATTTGCTTTTTTCCTTTTCTTCTTTTTCTTACAAGTGCATGCAGTGATTGCAATGACTAGTGGTACAGTTTATACCCACTGCTCTGATTCATAGTTGTATCTATCACAGATTTTGAATAATTAGCACAAATGGTGGTACAGTGAAAAACGCAATTATTTTAGTATTAATATTAAAATAGTTTTGACCTAGGGGCCCTTGAAAGGGTCTCAGAGACTCCTGGAGTCCATTGACCACACATGGAGAACCACTGCATTACACCACCGGGAGATATCAAAAGAAAGAGAGGAGATTCTCCGATATGAGCAAAGACATGGAAGTATGCACTGGTACAAGCAACATGTGGTTGTTGGACTTTAAGGAAAACAACTTTGCTGGAGAGAATATTGCATGTTTAAAAGGATCCGATGGAGACAAAATGAAGGCAGATAAAGTATTCAAAGGATGTTGATTTAGTAGAGAAAGAAATGGGGAGACTTGGAAGTTTGGTAATTGCGTTTGGGTTCTGTAATAATTTTGTTGTCATTGTTTTGTTTTGCTTGATTTGGTTTGGTTTCTGACTCCTGAGTCAAGTATAATTAAATGGCTTCAGAGCCATTTTATTGTTCATTAACCCAGGTTAAATGTCCTTACACAAAAATAATGTGCCACATCTGAGGAAATGCCACAGATATAATATACTGTACAGTGTTATGCTTCCTATTGCAAATCAAGAAGCACGGAAGTAGTACTTGGCGTGGGCAGTTTTATTCATGGGTGCAAGAATGAAGGTAAACACTAAAGGGAGATTTACCATGAAGCTCATGAGATTATTTATCAAGATCTCTCACTTTATTGGGCCCCTTCCAAGATGGTGTACTTAATTTTTGTATTTGTACATTTTTATTGTTTTTCTTTAATATGTTACTGCAATTTTTGTAAATTTGAGGGCCCACACCCAGATCCATCCCTGGAGGGGACAGTTCTCCAGGGACCAGGCCTCATGTGCAATGTACTCTTCATGCTATGCCTGGCTTCTCTGAGCTATGTGGTAATGAGACATTACCTCTGAGAGGAAACTAAGCTCATCATGAAAAACAGGCACTTACAGAGAAGGCTCAGGAAATAAAGTAAGGTGAGGGCTCACTAACAACACAGGATCTCTTTTGCCCACTGCCTGCAAGGCAAAGGCCCTTCCTAAAGCAGGAGAGACTGTCACTTCCCAAGGTGAGCACGGGTTTATTTCTAAAGTCAATTGTGAACCTTCAGATGATACAAAACCTAATGTCCTAATAATTTTCAGCTACACTGTGTCTTCTTCCTATATTT
The DNA here is from genome assembly GCF_005190385.1 of Monodon monoceros. Lineage (NCBI taxonomy): Eukaryota > Metazoa > Chordata > Mammalia > Artiodactyla > Monodontidae > Monodon > Monodon monoceros. The sequence continues at coordinate 5,990,269 of NW_021703784.1, read as the reverse complement.
TTATGGAATCACTTGAGGGCAGTTAGCCCACGTTGTCTTCACAGGCTTTAGAACTTAACTCGAAGGAGTAACAGAGACATCCATTTGGGCCTCAGACAAACAGTTATGGATTTACATTATGTTAATGGATTGGGTAGTTAGTTTGATTCTGAAAACAAGCTAGCACTTTAAAACGAAGTTCAAAAAAGCATAAAGCTGGATAATGAAGAACAGGCAAACCTGGACTTCCTCCCATAGGGACCAAACAAACTCAGAACCATCAATAAAATGAAAAGAAAACACATTTTAATGAGAGAAAAATACACTGACATTTTTAAAGAAATAAAATCCCATTTTATTCCCTGTAGGGTTTTCGGGATCAAATCACCTGATGTTATCCAGCCCTGTGGATTTGATCTGAGACTTCAGAGCTTAGAAAATATTCATTCCTCTTTCCGTGACATAGACATAACTCATCCTACCAAGATATACGAATTCTCCAGAGAGGCAGGGATACAGAGAGTGGAAGAATGAAGAAAGAGGATGTATTTTTCAGATTATTACATACCAAAATATATAGGAAGGACTAGATTTCCAGGAGCCCATCCAAAAGCAATGAGAATCCAACATTTCTTGTTGATGGAGCTAATAGCCAATCACGTATATTACAGACAACCATGGTCTCTCACTCCATTTCTTTTTATCCACCTTAAACCTGACTATTTAATTAAGTTAAAGGGGTCATATTCTAGGGCTCTGGTTATTTATACAATATTTCTATTTGTGTATGTGTAGTCAGGCAGCCTCAGGCTATGCAATATTCTTTAATGTGTTGCTGGCCAACTTTACCTATCTGGAGGGAAAACGCCATGTCAGCCCAGGGACCTAAGAGACTCACAAAGTCAAACAATATCTCACTTAGCTTTTCTGAGTCCCTCTAATTAAGAGACAGGAGTTATGATCCCTTATATGTATGTTACAGGCTAAATGTGTGCCCTGGCACTATGAAACAGTGGAAGAATCACTGGATTTTGAGTCAGAATTTATGAGTTCTCTCTGCTTTCATTTATATGATCTAAACTTCAGTACCTCAAAGGTAAAAATGAGGCAACAGATATTTCAAAGATCTGAATAGAATAAGTACAGAATCTATCCTGTGAATAATTTCTAGAGACACATTAAAACTTTTTATAAAAACTAATTTATTTTTCTCCTGTAAAGTATGTAGTGAAGTTCACAGGCCAGCAGAAGTTATCCTGTAGAACTAAAGGACACCTTTTATGCGATTCCTGTCTGTTATCTCTAAGAGCCACTGATTCACACAAAAGCTAAGATATTCCTGGCTAGTATTGATACATTCCTGAATCATGCATACACTTGGGATCCAAGTTCCTGCTTGGGTAAATTGTGTTTCTCTACTGAGATTTCAAGGACTCTGTTAGAAAATCCAACACGGATAAACAAGTCAGGAAAATAGATGGACTTGGAATCCATCTATAGAATAAAAAAGTGAAATATTTCAAATAACAATATGGTGGCTTTTGGTAAATTCCGCCCAGACCCAGCTACCTTCATATTCTATGTGTGTTTTAGGGAATGAATAGATGTGTATATGAAAAGTGCAGGTCCCAGGGTCCAAGAAATCCTACTGAAGGGCCGCTCTAGGAAGGCAAAGTCCAGGGAAAGAAAAGTTGTTTCCGAACTTGAATAAAAGAAATGTGAGCAATGGTGGCCTGAAATGGTAGCAGGGATGAGTGACAGGGCAGTCCCAGGACACTCTGAGTAGTGACCACCAAACATCCATAGTGAAGCACTGGAGAATCCCTCTCTATGTCAGAATCCCTCTCTATCCCATGGTAGTTTATGTTGCCTTATAGGAGCTACCAACACAGCAACACAGCCCAGGCAATGTTGATACCATATGAACAGCAGACAGAGAGAGATCAACAGTCCAGAGGTCAGTGGCAGCATGGCCAGCAGCAGTCCATGCCAAACAGAAAAGGGTAGACTCTTGTTAGCATAGGATCATCATGGTAAGTGGCCAAAAATGTGCCCATAGAATAGCTCTGAGAAGCGTTGCAAAAGTTACAGCCACTCAAGACGAAATTTATGATTAGTAACCAGAGCAGAGCATAACACCATGTCTCAGCATAGACAGAAATGAGTTGAGAGTACAGCCGAGTCGTCTCTGGAAACTACCAGGTATATGATTAGGACAGAGCCTTAAAAGCAAGGATTCAGATGATTCAGGTAGCCTAAAGTTACACATATAATTAAACTCAGCCTGGCCATTATTGTGCACCTTCATGTATGGTCACTGTTTAAATAGATTCAGATAAAGAAAATTCCTGTATAAAGTCATGTGAAATGTTTATTATCTATCTTCCTTCTCATAGAATGAAAGCTCCCTGAGTTCTATGAACTTATGTCTCCTATATGCTCTATTTGCCAGTGACTAGAACAGTACCTAGCATACAATAAGTGCTCAATATATACTTGTGAAATGAACTAGTGGTAATTCCTTTTATTACCCCTGAAATAGTAGCAGCCAACAGAAGTGCTTGGGTAACTTTATTTGGCGGCAATTCACTGGGATGGGTAAAGCCCACTGAATCCATTGATGGGATTGATTTGTTGGATCAGAGCACTGGTTTTAATTATTCCTGTTTCCTGGAGGAACTCAAGTTCAGAGAGGGGAAATGCTTTTTACTGACCCACTAAAAATTGGATTTTGAGATTTGGAAGGAATGCCAAGCAATCTAGCCTTCCAGTTCTGATTCTTTGGATTTCAGTCAAATCTTCTTGTGTATCAAGTTATGTGTCTGTTCCTCTAAATTCTGGGTGAAATCATGCCCAATTGCCATTCCCCAAAGGCTTTTCTCCCTTAAAGGATTTGGGGACATTTATCATTGTCTCTTATAAGATACCATGATTGATGTGGTCAATTTTGTGTTCTGCAAGGTTATTAGCATGGGCATTCCTTTTCACCTTTTGTATGGCACACAGACTTCTTTTTTTCTGAAAAACACAGGTTAATATGGACTAGATCCCAGCCCAAAATGTAGCTGTTACTACTGACAAAAAAAGAAATTCAAGTTCAACTAATTTCACTGCCAGATTTATACTATTCTAGGAAAATTTGATTTGATTTTTCTAAAAAGCCAGTTGTATTGAAGAGAAAGGCTAAGCTAAAATCTGGGAATTGGTTTGTTATTATGGCTTCTCTAGTCAGTCATTTCCACCTGTTTTATGTATGTAAGTATAGACCTTACACTTACCATTGCTGTCTCTCAATTTTCAACTTGGTAAATCAGGAACAGGCAAACCCTCATTACAACCAAATGTGGAAAGATAAGACTGAAGCTAAAACATGTTGCCAAAGAATGGACCACAAGGATAATAACTAATTTTTTCTAAGGTTCATTTTGATATTGATGGAAGTTATTCACGATAAAGTTAGAAGTAAGGGAAGGAGGATATCCTGAATTTACTGCTCTAAAATATTGAGTGGAACCATGTATACAACAACACCATGTACCAAAGCATAACCTAATTTGAGCATTTTTTGAGAAGCGAGGTTGGAACTATGTATGTTACTGAAGTGATGGCCTGTATGGCTTTCTTTTATCTGTCTTTGAGATGTTGATAATGATTTCCTTCTGTAGAATTGTTACTAGTGGTCGTACCATGCTGATAATAATGATGAGAATTTTCCCAAGTGTTACTGGCTCATGGGTACAAAGCAAGTCCATCAACAATACTTCAAATTTCCCATCACCATCTGCAAAAGACCACAATCACTTGAACCCATCTTGTCCAGCAAAAGGAATTCTTTCCCTGGTAATATTTGGAGGCCTTCTGGGTATTTCACATCTCATCACAAATAATCCTTTTGCATTTTTCCACTCCAGCCTTCTTCAATGTCATATTGATTTAGGTAACACCGCTATAACTAGGATAATGTTATTTAAGAAGATTGAAACCTGCCCATTTTGCATACAGTAAAATCCAATAAATTAGAAAATAATAATGAAGAGCTTATAAAAGTGTCTATAAACATCTAGGAAAACTTTTTATTTTTTTACTTAACTTTTAAATTCCTTTTTCTTTTTTAACCATGAAGGTCTATAGGATTTGCTATTAGGTAGTCTAAGGTAATATTATAATACTATACTGGCTGTCATGTCCTGAAGATGTAATCTAATGTGTCATATGGAGATGGGGAAGTCTTCTACTAGATTCAAAGAAGGGTGATAATGAATAGAAATTGTGCCAAGCACTGATAATATATATTTTTTATTTAAACATTTTTTAATTGAAGTATAGTTAATTGACAATACTATGTTAGCTTCAGGTATACAGCACAATGATTCAATTATATGAGATTCTTTTCCATTATAGGTTATCACAAGATAGTGAATATAGTTCCCTGTGCTATATAGTAGGACTTGTTATTTACCTATTTTATATTTAGTAGTGTATATATGTTAATCCCAAACTCCTAATTTATCCTTTACCCCCCTTTCCCTTTTGGTAACCATAATTTTGTTTTCTACACCTGTGAGTCTATTTCTGTTTTGTAAGTTCATTTGTATCATTTTTTAAGATTGTACATGTAAATGATATCATATGATATTTGTCTTTCTCTGTCTGACTTACTTCACTTAATATAATAATCTCTATATTTTTTCATTTAAAGAGCTTAAATGGCAGCCTGTTCTTCCTAGTTGATTCTCTGTCTCTCTCACCCTTCTCTCTTCTCACACAGACTCATTTGCATGCACAGACACTGATGAAGAGAACCACATGAGAACACTTTGCTGAGTAGGTCATGAGACAGTTTCCCGTTATCCAGGGAAGAAACTCTGTCTCATTACTTCACAGGTTGTCCTTGTAATATGCAACCCTCTGTATCCTATCCTACTCTTTCCCTCTTTTTTACTTCCTCCAATCTCTAGATCTCTAGCTTATTTCTTTCCCTTCTAGGGGTTAAATAGCCTTCTGAAAATCCCTAAGGTGGAAAAAATAAATCCTCAGGGGCAAAACTGAGGACATTGTGTTCATAAACTTTTATGAGGACTCACATCCCAGGCAGGAGTCCAGGCTCACAAACAAACTACAGGGTCTCTAAGTAGCTAATGAAAAGTGTTGCCTAAAAGTTAAAGATGGCAGGAATTAACAGCTGTGAGATATTTAGTGGCAAAGTCAGTATTTATGTACCCTAGGGATATGGGAGAGGAAGGAGGGGGGAGTAGGGATTGGGGATAGCAGAGAAGTCTGCTCAGTTAGTTTATCTTTCTTCTGATTGTCATATTATTCGGAAGGAAACCTGCATCGCTGGCACCATTTTCTCTGAGCCCACCATTAAGTAAAAAAGGAACAAGTGAATGATTGGTATTCCTCTCTTGCTTGTTTGGATTATTTTAATATAGTCTGCACTATTTTTACTGTTAACAATTATTATTGCTAATAGGTTTTAAATTCTCTTGCTAAATTATTATTGTTGATTTAAGAAGAAAGATGGCATCATGCCTCTGAGACTTGTGGAGAGCCTCCAGCAAGTGCTGCTCAAACATAATTTATATATTTGTGGAGAGGCTGGAGCAAGCCTTCCTCAGCCATTAATCTAAACTGGATTTCAGAGAAGAGAATCTCTCTTGAACAATTTAAAAGGCAATCTTCATGCTATTACAACTTTAATTTTTTAAAGCTTTGGCTTTTTACAAGATATGCTTTACCTTCTACATTGTCTTCTCTCCCAGCTTCATTCTTCCTTTTCCCAAAGCCCATGTCTATTTATAACCCCATGCTCTGGCATGAAGGTACCTTGGAAAGACTGCAACCCCAATAAGAACTGTTGGTGGCAGATTATTCAATTATGACTTCTCTTATTTCTCTGAGGATTCCTTAAGACTCTTTCTTGGCTGTCGTTTGGTTCTCTGTGCAATCATTGCAGGCAAGAGGGTAAAATGGCAGTGCATTGGGCTTCCCTGGTGGCGCAGTGGTTGAGAGTCCGCCTGCCGATGCAGGGGACACGGGTTCGTGCCCCAGTCCGGGAGGATCCCACACGCCGCGGAGCGGCTGGGCTCGTGAGCCATGGCCGCTGAGCCTGTGCGTCCGGAGCCTGTGCTCCGCAATGGGAGAGGCCACAGCAGTGAGAGGCCCACATACCGCAAAAAAAAAAAAAAAAGGCAATGCATTAAATTTTTTAAATAAAAATAGAAATGAAAGACAATACCAATAGCTTCATTTCCAAAAGAGGGTAGAGGGGTGAACTTTTAATAGCTAAAGAAAGCTCAATAGTCAGGAAACTGATGGCTTGATAGTAGGTGATGCAACAATCAGATCCCCAGAAAATAGTGGAATAGCTTCTGCACCAATAAGCATATTCCCAGGACTGGAAAAAGAAAGTAGGAATCATCACTATAAGCCATTAAAAAACGTTTTACCCTAAATTAGTGAGGCTATTTCAATATTCTGCATAGGAAACATGAAGGTGAAATGACCTAGGGAAAACAAAGTTATAACAAGCTAGAGAAAATACCTGAAAAATTAGAAATTTGCACTTTTCCTCTCGTATCAGTCGTGTTCCTATGGTGTGATCTGGGGAAAAAATTAATTCATCCTATTTTGCAACACTGACACCTTTAGAAAGGTATGGTAAGAGATTAGGAAATTTTAAATTGTCCTTGTCTCTGCTTTCATTCTCTTCTCCATACTTTATTAACTTTCGTTCTTGCTTCTGCCTTGCTTTTATTTTCCCTGAGTTGTCTTCCTCTGAAGACTAGACATCTATGAAGGCAATAAAGGAAATGAAGGCATCAACATTCCCACTGCTGGTAGAAAAAGTTAACTTACAGACCACATGGAAAGGTTAGGGTTGATAAATATTTAATTAAGCAGAGAAAACCAGGTTAAGACAAGAAAGCTAAATAAATACCCATAAACGTGAAGTCTTGCATACAGGTCAAAAAATCAATTACACCAGTAAAAGATAAAGGAAAAAAATCCTTCATTAGCAGGAGGTGAAATTCACGGGGCAATGTTAGTTGATGTTAAATGTACTAAGAGTCATCAATATGATGTGTCTTATGGAAGATCGAATTGACTGGAACACAGGATAGAAATCTCATTTAGCTCCATGCTGGTCAGACTGTGTCTAGAGTGCTTGGAATATATGGTGAGCATCATGCTTTAAGAAACCAGGACACCCCCCAAATAGGATTTTTACCTGATAATGAGAAGACATAAATTGGGGGAGGTGAGAAACAGCCAGAAGCTTGGAAGTACTCTTAAGTTTCCATTATTTCCTTGGCTGTACCATCACCAAACTGGTGCTCAGAAGAGTAGAACCAAGGCCAAGGATGGACAATTCCAAAATTTTAAAACGCTATCTTTTAAACTGGTAGAACCCTTCAACTCAAAAATCTGTGAGTTTAAGAATCAGGACTTCAACTTTTTTTTCCCCTCTATGTCCTTGGGAGGCGGGTTTTTATCTTGCTACCACAGTTTTTCCATCATTGAAGTGAGAAGCCATGAGCCGATCTTTGTTTTCGTATATTCCACTTTGTGAAATATTTTGCAGTGAGTGAAATAGCAGCATGCATATGCCAAGAATTAATGAGCACTGGCCTCTGCACTGCAGTGTTTACCTCAGAAAATTGTAGAAGGCTCTGAGTCATTGCTGCACAGAGGTGGCTGGGAAGGCAGGAAGTAATGAGAAGGGGCTTTGCACTCTTCGGGCACACTGGCACTTTTCAGTTATTTATGCAGCTTAATCCCATTGAAAAAGCACATTCTCCAAAGAACACCCCCAGGTCCTGTGCATGTTAGAGCTAGCAGAAAGTAATATGGGAAAAATGAGACTGAGGGCTGTGCTTAAAGGAGCTTGTCTGACCTTCCCAGAGACCCTTGGTATTAAAACAGGCAGTTTGCTTAGCTAATAATAACTATACTCAAGACTTGTCATCTTCAAAGAACTTTAATTAATCCTCATAACACCCTGGTGGGCTCCAGAAGGTAAGTGTTATTATCTCCATTTCATATGAGACAAAATGCAGGCACAAATAGAGAAGGAAAATGGTTTGTTCAAGGTAGCAAGTGTAAAGGTAAATTTAGTATGAAGGAATACCTTAAGTCACATGCCTTCCTACTGCAAAGTCCCCTTAATGATGTATCTGGGGCAGAGCACATGGGGCCAATGTTAAGAGCTACAGAGGGGGCAGATGGAAAACACAACATGACCAATATGTCTTACCTGAGACACAGGAGTAGAAAAAGGATAACCAGTGAGAGCAGAGGAAAAATGGATCTGGGACAGAGAGTGTCATTAAAGAGAAGGGAGTTAGTGAGATCCTCCAGTTTTGCTCTGAGCATGCAAAATTATTCATGTAAGATGCAATAAGCTCCTTGGCCAACATAAAACAAATAAAATGAAATGCTATTAAGACTTCAAAGTCTTAATTGCTATATAAACAGAGACTGAGGGAGGATGGAAGCAGAGCTGTGCAGGAACACAATCATTATGATGTCTTTGAATGGATGGATGAATGACCAGTGTGGACTGATCTCTGGCTTTTCCTTCTACATCAAAAATGTCTTCTATTATCTACCTGACGCTGTTTGCCTCTGTGATTCCAGCCTATGGAGCTTATGCTATGTCTGTCGTTTTTCAAACTCTCTTTAGTTGGCGTTTTCTTGGGAGGATAAAAGACATGTTCAACCGGCTGTTGATAGTGAACATCACCCACCAGATTCTGTAGTCATGTGATTAGGGCTTGGAGGGTCCTAAAGACCATCTCATCTACCATCATCTTTTCCAGCAGAGGTTACAGAAGATCAGAAAAGAAATATGACTTGCTCAAAGTCAGTTCAATGGAAAGTGAATGCATGAGAACTGGAAACCAGTGATCACTCTTCTCAGAGGAAATTCTTAGGGTTGCAGTTATAACAGCTGCATTGAGTATATACAACGAAAATCTTTGGAAAAACTATTAAACATGTTAAGAATACAAGGTCGATGATGGTGGACCTTAAGGAAATGAGTCAGAGAGGTAGCCGAAACCCCTATCTGTAATTTAGTTGTAACAGCTTCAAGAGCCAAAGCAAAGGTCTGCTTTCTGGATTGGTGAAGTCACAGCGAAAAGGGAGAAGGGGGAATATATAGCCCTTGGTGCTCCCTTTAGGCTTCCATAATTCTCTGATCCAATAAGGTTGACAAGCAAGTAGAGAGAGAAAGTAGAACTGTGGGTGTATTTCTGTAGCCATTCCTCTGAAATAGAATAAATCATGTTAGGAAACTGAAGGAATCATCTTGTACCTTCTGAGTTTTTAAAAATAACATATTGAAAAGGCCAAAGAAAATGATCAGAGAACATCAATACTATACAAAAGAAAGAATTTGAAATGATACCTGAAATGAGACATGGAATGTGTCCGGTAGTTCAGTACACTAAGCTAAATTGTCCCCAGTTTATCCAAGATGCTTTGTGTTTGGAAGAGAGACGTAAAGAGAAAAAGAGGGAAAAATCATGGTAATTCCATAATAGGACCTGTCTAATTTCTGAAGAAAAAAACAAAAACAAGACAACCTTATTTCTTATGAGTCCCAGGCAGAATGACAACAGATACAGGGAAGGGGAAAGCAAAGATTGCAGTCACCTTGAGAAACTGAGTTAGGAAGAACAGAATTTGACAGGAAAAAGAGTATGTGCTTTGTATTTGAGTCAATTGTTTGTGTTAGTTTCTAGAGGGATGCTGGAATTTTCAGGAGGGTTTTGTCTGAGTTGGCTGATTATTTTTCACTCACTCATGTTTGTTTTAGAAGGAGGCATCAGTCACTGCCTCTGCCAACAAGCACATTAAGTGCAATTCATTTCTCCACTTCCCAGTCATCACATGAAATGGACACGCTCAAAGGCAGGTCCTGTCTCAGGGACAACAGACATCAGATGACTACAGAATTAGCCTCCTCCCCTCAAGCCAAGTGGTCCATGGTGAGTGTAAGATGGCCACTATATAGGATGCCAGGGGCTCAAAGGTAACAAAGGAGACTCTTGCCCATGTATTCTCATCTGGATCCTTTCTCCCTTCAAACAGTGCCTGCCCCAAATGTTTAGTATGCTTCGCCTGCTAGAAGAGTCCAGTGAAAGGAAGATTCAGGTGACAGCTCTGATAATTCCCCAGATGTATGCTCTTCCCTAGAGTCTAGACTCACTGTCTTATGAAGAAATACCTCTTTAGGAAGCTGTAGATTTCTCAGACAGAATATATATGAGTACCCAACCCAAACCAACATTCCTTTCTGCAAAGGAAATTATAGTGAATCATACAATATTTTTTAAAGTTGGTAGGTTTGGAATGAATCAACGGAAAGAACATTCTAACAGGGTTTGGTTTATTTTCCATATTTTCTATGGCAGAATGCTTCATTTGGGGCTGAGTATTCATTTTCTCATGTTACTCCAGGAAAGCATCTTCCAAAAGCTATTCCACTCCCTGCACACACCCACGCTCCCACTACTTGAAACAATTCTATTTATCCTTCAAATACTAGCCCTCTTTAATGTCGCTAACAGATTAAATTGTTCCCATTTTTGTCTTCCCGTAATCATTTGTTGATAAAAATGCCATTAATGTCAATTAAGTAAATGAACACTTTGATGAATGAGCACAACTTACACACTCTACTGTGAGGGTAATGAGTTTGGAATCAAAAGAACCTGGGTTTAAATCCTGGCTTCACCACTTGGTAGATCCCTTACCTCTTGGAGCCCCAGATCCCTCATCTGTATAATGGAAAAATAATACTGACCCTGCAGGATAGTTGTGAGATTTAGGTCCCATATACATAATGCACTCAGCATGGTAAAATTAAAGGGGCTCAATAAATGCCAGCTATTATTAGCCTACTGTATGATAGTCAATGATGCATGCAATATTATCTTATAGGCAATGAGGAGCCATTAAAACTTATTAAGAAATGAAGTGGCATTAGAAAGGTGATTTTGGAATACCAACTAGGGAATGTGTAAGGAAATGAAGAGCTGACAGGGTATTTAGGTAAGAAATAAGCAAAATCAAAATAATACATTTGGTTATATCAGGACCAGAGGTCACCCTGGTGAGCTGAGCAGGGGCTGAGTGAAAATGCCCAGCAGCACAGATAAAAGCAGCTCCCTGGACTTTGCCTCTTCCTCTGTTACGCTCCGTGACCATTGACTGCTCTTTGTTGCTGGGCACCTGCTTCCTCCTCTTCTTCCTCTACCTGAGCACATGGCTCAACATCACTGTATCACTTGAGCAAAAGTCCTACTCCATTCCCTCAGTCTCAACAGAGCAGCAAAAGCCAGTGATATACAACCCATTCCTCAATCTTCTAATTCTCCTGAAATTCACTTCAATATTTGTAGCACAGGAAAAAAACAATCATGAGAATATGGCACTGTCCTTTATTAGTCAAATTAGAGCATTCTTTTTATAGGGAAGAAGAAAACAGACTTGAATAGGGTGTAGCCGTTGAGGGACCACCGCAATACTGTTCCATCGTGAAGAGGAGAAGTGGGGGGCAGAACAAGCAGAGATTTAAAAAAGAGGGATTAGAGTTAGACTTTAAGGGAACGCTCTGAATTGCAGGATGGACATAAAATTGGATAAACTATACAGAAAAAGTTCCCTAGAATCTTCTTCCCAAATATGTAGACAACTAGGAGAAAGAGCCTTGTATCTAAGCTGCTTCAGGTCACCAGGCTGGTTGTGACTAGAGCATTCTGAAGGGCCCTTGGCAGCCCTGGTCTCCTGTGCCTTTGGATGTGAACCTAAGAACAGAAGCTACACTTCGAGTGGGAAAGAAAAGCCCATCCTGCACTTCTCTAATCGCAGCTTGGGCTCTGAGGATCCAGAGGGATATCGGGACTTACAGGTTTTTCATCACTGATGTGCTGAGGCTCCCTCAATAAAACCAGCGCCCCCAAGACTCCATTACCCCGCTTCCAAAATCTCTGTGACCTTCATCAGCCATGGGATGTAGAGCACAGGGAGCTGAAGTAACCCGATAACACAGGCAGCTTAACCATTTTAGGAGAGTGAGAACCATTTAACCCCCAATGTAATGGCTGCAGCATCTGTCTGAGAAAGAAATAAATTGGATTTAACTTATGCGGCTTGGGCTTTGGAGAGAAATAAAAAGGCGAAATGGAAAGGCAAAATTGTTGAGCATCTCTCGGATCTACCTTTTAGCTGTTTGTGACTCCAGAAACAAGAAGCACTGGCACGGAGTAAATCTAATCACATTTAGACACAGCCCTGTAGTAAATAGAGGGGAGAAGAAAGATATTACAGGACTCTAATCTTCTTGGAGATGGAAACAGGGAAGAAAAACCCAGCGAAGGATTATGAAGTTAGCTGACCTGTTAGACACAGAGGCGTCACAGAGGTGAGCATGGCCTGGACAAGCCTGGCGTGTACCTGGTATTAACAGGGTCCTTAGTGACAAAGTCTGTAGGGCTGGAGGTAGGCTGCGGTGCTGCCAGAGCTCAGCTGGGACCGGGGCGGGGGGTGGGGGGGAGCACAGCAGGGAGCCCTGGGCTGAATCAGCTTTTAGTTGCCACCTGCAAATGATTACAAAGAAGTTACCTGAGAGATGGCTGTCAGGATCTGCCATACTCCTTGTCCCCACGATGCTCCTCCTTTTAATACTGTTAAAGCCATTTGATCTCCATATGCTGGCTACCATGTCATCCTGACACCTGGGACCAACCCTGTCCTTAGTGAGGGATAGAAGAGCCATGGTTGGATACTCAGCATCAGGGCTGTCTGACTGTTGATTCACTCTGACCTTGTACTGCAGTTCTAGAAAGTCGAGTCTAGTCTACTTCAGAGATTATCTGCATTTATGATAGTACACAAAACATTTAATATTATACATGTTATATATACATGTATTATATAATATTGATGTAATGTAGTTCTCAGATTAGCTGTGTTTATGTTAATATATATAACATATTATATATACTATGTGTAATCTATTTATAAATTATATATTATATGTAATCATAAATACAGCTAATCTAAGAACTAGACTAGGATACACACACACACACACACATACACACACACACACACACACATGCAGAGACACTCATAATTTCAAAGCAAGTGACTTCCATTCAAACAGTGGTTCAAGGGTCCAGGCTCATGTCGTGGCCCCATCACATTCCACCACAGCTTCCAAAGTCTCCATCTTCATCTTCATCAGGTCAGCAGATGATGAAAGAGTCTGGAGAGTCTGGAGGGAAGGTTTTCATGGGTCAATGTGAGGATTCTTAACCTGAAATCGGGGCCTCCTTTCCTTTAATGTTTCTATCTAGTTTTCAGTGGCTGCTGTTTCCAGTCCCCTATACAATTTTCATCCTTTTGTGAACTATATTTGAAAGGCCTTCTTGGATTAGAACCTGGCCTAAATAAGCAAGGCTTTACAGATTGCCATGGCTCTTAATCCTGTGAAATATTCTGCCGTGGTAAGTAGCGAGCATTATTACCATGAATTTTTTCAGTTTAGGTAACAGCTGGGAGGCCTCTTTCTCTGCATAAAATTGAAAAGGAAGTTTCCCCACACACTAACTTTGTGATGTACTGTTCTGATTATACAAAGACAAGAAGCAATGCTTCAAAATAAGATTCCAAATAGTTTGTTTTTAATTACACTTATTAAAACAATCTTTATTATTAACACGAACATGACTTGCATAATACTTTTTATTTGCAAAGCACTCCTTAAGCACCAGTTCCTAAATAAAATCTTGAATTAGCAAACATTAATTACAAAGTCAGTATATGGAAGAGGAGTTGAACTGGGACTTCAACTTGAGGTTAGAATTGGGGTTTCTTTCCCTAAAAAGGACACCATCTCTTTGGGTTTTGTAATTCCTTTACCTGAAAATGGAAGACTGTAGAAACTCAGTGAATATTACAAAGATCAGATCCTGTTTGAGCAGTAAGAATAGTCCACGTTAAGGGCCTGCTACATATGCATAGTCTTGGAGAGCGCAGATAAAAACATGACTTTTGAAATTTGGATTTGTTATCATTTCTGAATCCATATGTACTCATTAAATGCCACTGAATAAATTTTTAATAATGAGAAGGAATTTGACAAACGACCTGTCTGAGCTGAACAAAGAGATTTAACACAGCAGATCTCACACAGCAGGGAAAATGCCTGGAGAGTGTTAACATCCCATTTGTTAAAGTATATTGTATTATGTTTAAACTGTCTGTTTTAAGACTGGTTGCTTATAATAATCATTGTCACGGTGCCTTATAGTCCTATCTTAGTAACCAAAGGGGCAATTTACCCTGTATCTGCAAAATAAATAGGTTTGATGCTAGTTTTGAGTATACACATTTCCTAAAAATACCCTTACAGGAAGGGGAGACCATTCTTATTGCAACGTTAAGCTGTGCCATAGAACAAGCCTTCAACATTTTTTCTTTTGTATTTGTGATCTCTTTATTCTCCAAGGATTGGAATCAATAAGAAACAATCTTCATATAAAGTAGTTTAAAAAAGGAAAAAAAAGGAACCTCTATTAATGATCAAGGAAAGAAAGAGAAAATCAATATTTATTGAGTTGTTTTGTGCCAGGCACTGTGCTAGGGCTTTTATACTCTAGGTCATTTGAATTTGGGGGTGACAAACAGAGCTGAACTTATTTAGTTAACTCTCCATTGTTCAATGGATACATTTGATTGTCTTTGGAAATCTTAGCCTCGACTTTCTCTTTTCATGAGTGCAAGTCCAGAACTCTTATACACATACCTCCTAGCTGATAATTACCTGGAGAATGCACACTTTGTTTTCAACATAACTAAGAAAATATTCTTGCAAAATAAAGTCATGGTGTAACCCGAATCCAAATATGAATGGCTTTTTAAAAAAAATCTGATGTTCAAATTATCAACAATGATACCAAACTCCATTTGTGTGGCTAACTAAGAGTTATCTGTATAGACTACTGCATTTTCACTGATTTTGTCTTCTGGGAAGTAAAAGAAAACCATACGCAACTCATGCTCATTTAAAGTTCATTTTTAGCAAATAGCAGATATAATTCCAAAATAATTGAAAACTGGTAAAATACAGAAGTCAATGAGGTAAATACAATGAATATAAAGAAATGGAAACCTAATCTTAGGTAAATGC
Source organism: Monodon monoceros (assembly GCF_005190385.1). Taxonomy (NCBI): domain Eukaryota; kingdom Metazoa; phylum Chordata; class Mammalia; order Artiodactyla; family Monodontidae; genus Monodon; species Monodon monoceros. The sequence goes on along the minus strand of NW_021703784.1, from coordinate 5,975,085 downwards.
TTAAAGATCATTTAGTTAGTCCAGCTTACAATATAGGTTGAAAATTCATAGCAAGACATATTAAGTGACCTTCCCAAAGTCACACAGCAGAGATTACCAAAGATTCAGGCATTCTGAATCTCTTAACAGAAACCTGAGGATAGTATTTCTTTTGCCACTTCTCAAAAAACGATTGTTCATCTACTAGATTCCATTCCTTCATGACAGGAAGTGGGGTGAGTATAATCTTTATCTGTAATGACATTTCCAGATGTCCCTTGTTCCAATTTCCTCCTGAAACAAAACAAAACAAACCTTGTGTGTTAATGGCATCAACCCATCACTGGTTACTTTCTCTTACTGTCTTCTGTATTCCTGAAGACTTTCTTTTTCTTCCTCCTCAGCACCAAACACCTATAACTGTTCTTTAATATGATTCAACACTCTGATTCTTTCTTTAGCAATAATTCCACATTTTCCTTCCGCCATCCCATCCCCTGGTTTCTGATGCTCCACTTTTTTTTTTTTTTTTTAATATTTATTTATTTGGCTGAGCCAGGTCTTTAGTTGCAGCATGTAGGATCTAGCTCCCTGACCGGGAACCAAACCCAGACCCCCTGCATTGGGAATGCAGAGTCTTAACCACTGGACCACCAGGGAAGTCCCACTGGTGCTCCACCTTTAAACTCTGTATCAAGCAGTCCTTTCTCTTATCTTCATCTCTTTTCACCTCAATTCCTCTGACACTCACTCTGCTACAATTCACCACCCATCTAAATCTTCAACTCGTTAATACGACCAATTTCTCACTATCTCTGTCCTCCTATCTTCTCTTTCCTCTCTGCCCATCTTAGATTTCATGATCCATCGTTAGAAATAATCATTATATACAAACACCACCCCCTCCCCTTCTCCCTCATCATCTATCACACCCCAGTGATCATTGTAACCAGCAACTCTCCACCTTTTCAGTGCCTACTCTCAAGCAGGCAAATATAACAAGAGAAAATAATATGACTAGGCTAAAAAACTACAATGGGCACTAGACATGTTCTGGAAATCCTACTTTCCTTCCACCAAACCCTCAATCATCTCCATTCTCTCTCGTTACAATAGAGGAATTTCTATTTAAATGCTAGTTTCTAATTAACTAACATTTATCTAATTAAATGTTAGTTTCATTTATTACATGTCATTCATTAGTTACATTTAACTAATTAAATGTAGTTTCTCCACTTGCTCCCATCACTTTTCTTCAAGTTTCTTACACCATCCGTGATCCTTTTCCCCCTTCATATACTCATTCAACAAACCGTAGATTATATAAAATATTAAAATATAAGATTATAAAATGTAGAATGTAAAAATACAAAATATAAAAATGTCTTTGATTTTATAGAATCTATAGAAAGGAATCCATATTTTCTTTCAAGTGTGAGTCCAAACAGGATACTGGCAAGATGTGATTCACATTTTAAAAAGAAAAAAGGCCATTGTGAAACTATAAAGAGAGAGATAAAGTAAGAGGAGGAATACCCTTTAGTATCTGTTGCAACAGAATAGAGAAGAGAAGATGGTGGCTTGACCATGTTGGTTTTAGTTGAAGTGATGGGAACTGGCAAGATTAGAGATATATATTTCTATCTAAAATCAAAATGACTTGCTGACAATGTGAATGCTGGGCTATGAGGGAGAGAGAGGAATTATGAATGAAACCTAGATTTGGGGCCAGAGAAGTTGGCTCATTTTCTCCATTTCCTCCATTTTTAAAATAAATGATGAAATATTTCAAACATACAGAAAACTGCAAAAATAACATAATAAACTTTCAAGGCACCACTACCAAGATTTAAATAAAGGCATTAACATTTTGCCATATTTCTTCAGGTGTTTCTCTTTTTCTTTTAAGGATTGAAGTATTACAGAAATAGCTAAAGGTCTATCTATTCTTCCCTTCCCTCTTTAGAGGTAACTACTTTCCTGAAGTTGATGTGTATTTTTGCCATGAACATTTTTTCAATTTCACTTTTCTCTATACATATACACCCACCAATTTTTAAATACTGTACCATGTTTGAAAATTTACATAAGTGGTATCATATTTTGCAATTATTTGCTAACTCTTTTCACTCAAAATTTTGTTTTGAAATATATCCATGCCAATGTAGATTAATTTTATATTTTACTACTATACATATTATAGCATTGTTTGAATAAGTTTATTTTATTTATTTCCCATTAATGGGCAGTTAGACTGCCATGAATTTCTTACAACAGCTCTTCACCCTGGGAACACCCTTGCAGATGTCACCGCCTGTAGGTAAACGAGTTTCTCCAAGGCTGATTCTAAGAAGTAAAGTAGCTGGGTCATAAAGATAGGCATTATCTGCTTTTGTTTTTTTAAGGTATTGCCAAAGTGATTTCTAAAAATGTTTTTCTAATTTACAGAGTCACCTAAAGTGTATGAGCATTTCTGTTTTCTTGCATCTTCAACAGTGCTTACCGGTTTGAGCTTGTTTAATTTTCCCAATCTGTTGCATGTGAAATGATATTCCAGTGTTGTCTTTTTTTCTCTTTTCTCACTCTACTCTGGCTTTCAGTCTTGTCACTCCACTAAATCTGCTGCATTCAGTCATCAATGATCTCCTTGTTGTCAAATCGAATAGATAGTGAAACAACACCCAACTCAGCTGATCATTCCCTGTTTGAAACATTCTCAGTCATCCACAGTTTATATTTCCTACCTCCCTGACAGCTATTGATACATTTTATTCTCTTTTCTTCCTATCTTCTCCTGTTCCTCAAGACCTGGCTTGAGACATCATTTCTGTTCTTTTTTTTTTCTAGGTGACATATTCTTTCCCATGACCTAAAATGCCAACTTTATGATGATCCCTACCAATGACATTGCTTTGCACCTCTGTGCTTCTAACTTCTGTTTGCTCTCTCTATTTTGATGTATCATAAGCACCTCAAACTCAACATGTCAAAATATGGAGCCCTTTATTTCCCTACTTGGACTTCCCCCAAATGCCCCTCTTTCACTAAATAGCCCATCATCAACAGTAGATTTACTAACTCAAAAGCTAAAGTGTCAGACTTCCCTGGTGGTGCAGTGGTTAAAAATCCACCTGACAATGCAGGGGACACGGGTTCGATCCCTGGTCCGGGAAGATCCCACATGCCACAGAGCAGCTAAGCCCGTGCGCCACAACTACTGAGCCTGTGCTCTAGAGCCCGCGAGCCACAACTCTTGAAGCCCGCCTGCCACAACTACTGAAGCTTGTGCACCTAGAGCCCATGCTCTGCAACACACGAAGCCACAGCAATGAGAAGCCTGCACACCGAAATGAAGAGTAGCCCCTGCTCACCACAGCTAGAGAAAGCCCACGCACAGCAGCGAAGACGCAACACAGCCAAAAATAAATAAATAAATATATAGATTTTTTTTAATAAAAATTAATTAATTATTTTGAAAAAGCCAAAGTGTCAAGTTCTGCCCTTCTATTTCTTTTAGCCCCTATATGCAATTTATAACCTGGATATCTTGTTGTTTTCCTCTAGAATGTGTTGTGTATCTCTCCACTTCTCTCCTTGGTCTCTGCCACCACTCTAGTTCAAGCTTACCACAAACTTCAAGTTTATACTCCCAAGCAATATCCTCAACTCAGCTGTTGCCCCTCTATACGCCATTTCTACGTAGTAGCCAGAGTGAGGTGTTAAAATGCAAGTCAGTTTCCCACTCTTTCCTGCTTAAACTTGTCCAATGACTTCCTATTTCACCTCTGACTAAATTTCAAATCTTTCCTCCGGCCTCAATACCTCTGCCAGACTCGCCAACAACATCATGCACCCCTCTCCCTATTTCTCACCGTGCTTCATTCTCACCTGTCTTTTGGCAGTTCCTGAATTATGGTTAAATCCAACTAGAATCTGGAGGGTAAGAGAGCCTAGGTCAGGCAGTTCCTAAGGCTAGGGTTCCAGGGCACAAAGTGCAACAAGTAAAAGTGGAAAAAAGGATCTGGAAATGCAGTACTAATAGGGACTATCCAGCACAGGAGGCCAGCCTTTAAGCTACAAGTGGACAGGGCTCATTCACATCATGCCACTTGATATAAGTTTGCCAAATTGTTTCAATTTGAATGAAAAAATGAACTCAGAATGTATGCTTCCAGGTTTCAGCTTTGCTTACAGAACCTGTAGAAATGTTGAAACACTCAGATTTAATATTTTCCAGGCAAACTCAGTTGCTGAAACAATGCATAAAAAACAATGAGAAGGCATCACTCCTCCAAGAGAGTCTTCAGTGTGGAAAATAATCAAGATTTTAAATATGTACATTTCAATACTTCTATCTATGCAAATGTTTGCATTTTATTATGAAATAGATCTTATATAAAATGATACAAATGTGTGTATATAGGCATACTATGCATGTATGATATACACACACATACAGTTTAAGGAAAAACATGAAATATACATTTCTGTACTCACTCCACTGTGTAATAAATAAAACATTACTTTTGAAGCAAGTATGTGCTTCTTCCTCATTACCTGTCCTTTATTATCACATTAAATCTTTAATTCATCTGGAAGAATTTTCCTATATGATAAGAGTAATGGAAACATCTTTTTCTCAAGAACATACAATTGTCAGAAGTACAAATGGACAATCATTATCTCATCTATCGGCAATATCAACTCTCATATATCAGATTTTCATTTATGTATGATTCTTCTAGGTTCTCAATTCTGTCTCGTTGCTCCACCTGTCTAAGCTTCTATTAATCCTACTCTATCTTAATTTCAGTAGTTTTAAAATAAAACTTGATGTCTTTGGGGGAAGTCTCTTGCCTTGTTCTTATGTTTCAGAGACGCCTTATCAATTATTGGCATAATTTCAGCTTACCCAATTTCATAAAAATAATATTGTTGGGATATTTTAATTGGAATACACTTTGAGGAAAACTGGTATTACTGTCTTCTACTGTGAGCTGTATATGTCTCTCCATTTAGTTAGGTCTTCTTTAATGTCTTTCAATTTTATACTGTTATAATAATTTCCATAAGTCTTATACTTCTTTTGACAATGATTTTCTCTAGGAAACTTCTGTTTTATGTTTCCTTTATAAATGAGTTCCTTTTTGGCCCTGAAAATCTCATATTCTGACCTACCTTTTGACCACTGATCTTATATTAGCCAACACTGATAACTTTTTTTATTAACTTTAATAAATATAGCTGTAGATTATTTTGGGTTTTCTATTTAGTTTGTCATACCATTTGAGAAAAAAAAATGATAGTTCTATCTCTTCCATTCCAGGTGCTTCATGCTTCTTTTTACTTTGCAGTGACTAGATATAATGTTGTTAAGATGTAGTCACTGTTATGCTGTGTTTTAAAGAATACCAGCTTTCTTACCAATTTTCAAGGTTTAGATTTACTTCTTAAATTTCCTAAAGTGATTAAGGTACTTAGTTAAAAACAGACCCAAAGAGACACAGCCCCTGCCTTGTGATAGAGGCATAGATTTGCCACTTGGACTTAGCACCCCAATACCTCTGCTTACCTCCCTCTTGTTTACTGAAGCTACAGCAGAGTTTGAAGGCCATGAAGTTCAAGTTGTGAGAACAATTACATCAGCCTCAGTCCTGTCCCCTTTAGTGTTCTGCCGAACACATTAAGAAAGTAAGGCTCAGTAGCTGGTATCAGAAAGAGAGAGAGAGACATGAGTTCCCGTATCCATTCACAGACTGATAAGGTGAAGGTGAGAGTCTTTTTAAGCAGAGCAATTGTCTCTGGAATCGTCGTGATTTTGGAAAGGAAAATGAGCACTGAAATGAGGAAAGGAGGCAGAAGGGAAGCAGGGAAGAATGGAAAAACTGAGTAAGCAATTCGTTACTAGATAAGTTGTTCTCTTTCCATCACTTATATTCTAAAAATTCCACTATATATTTTTTTTCCTGTTTTGTCCACTCCCTCTTGTATATACCAATTATTTCTATTCATCTCCACTCACATAACTTGGAAAGACCCAGGGACATTTCATCTTAGAATAAGAAATTAACGTCTTCCAGGCCAGTAAATAATCAAGGAACATCCCAGCACCCACCTTTGGTCCCTCAGAAGAAGTAACCTTACATAAATCAAAGATCTTTACAGTCAGCATTTTCAATTGCTAAATGTTCTCTATATATGAATTGTTCAGGTAACTAAAACATAATAATTTAAATATTCTATGTATGTATATATAGTCATTTTGATGGGGATATTTCTAAAATGTATTGCAAACTTATTTTCCTTACTAAACAGAATATTCTTGACGTAAGTTAATGTTTTCTTGATGACTCAGGGCCATTGGTACGGCTCAAATATAAAGCTCCCCTGAGGGATGATTGTGGTACTAAGTACTATATGGTCGACACTTACTGGCCGTAGGCTGCCAGACATTTCCAGTTAGTGTACCTTCTGTCTCCTTTCTTCCTGACACCTGTCACTTTTCCCTGTGTCTGCTTCTAACAGCCCCCTACTTTGCTGCTTCTAATTTGTTATCCACTGTAACCTTGGAAGAACTTGTGGTTGCTATGGGAAACCAGGCAACTGAGGTTATAAAATCAGTAACCTGAATATCCCTGACTCTGACCCAAAGACGGTTTCATTCTTTGCTTCCATACTAGGGAAGAGCACAAGAATTGGACCACTATTGTCCTTGGGGTTCAGAGGCCTGATTAGGGTACTTAAGACATTGTGCTTTTGAAACTCTAGCAAAAGGAAGAGAACTCTATCATAAAGGCTTAACAATCTTTGACTCATGTGTTGGGGAAAACAATAAGGATTCTTTCCTGTACGAATTATTGGTGAAGGCTCAGCATATCCCTTTTGTAGAGATTATCCTAGGCTGGAGCCCAAATTAACTATAGTTAGTAAAATAAGACTACACTCCATCAAGGTTCTAAAAAAAGGATCTAGTTAGCATCAGGTCCTGGCCAGAAACATTTCTTGAGACAAAACAATTCTCTTAAAGGCATTTGTAGATCACCTAATTAGAAGAAAATAACTGATGATTTCAATGGTTATTTGTTCCTGTTGTTAGACATCTGAAAATCTTAAGGGAAAGCTAAATATTAAATTTTTGAAAAGTTGTAGAGGGTAGATCAAAAGACCTTGGGAATGGCAAAGAATCTCAAAGAGACCCTTCTTTGATTAACTAAACTAAGTTTTGTACATATCTATATGCTGCTAATAACCTTGGATATCAGTGCAGGGATTTTTCTTGAATTAATTCTCAGGTTCACAGAATAGGAACTCTGGAAAAGCAAAGCAAGCCCAAAGCAAAACTCTGCAAAGCAAGCCCAGATATGTAAGAAGTACTATTTGATCACTGGGTTAGTTTTTTCTCTTTCTCATCCTCATTCTTTCTACCTCTTTCTGCCTCTACCTTCTACACTTGGGCAGAGAACAATGACAGGAGCCCAGTTATCAAGACCTATATGCTGGAGCAGAAAAAGACAGAGAACTAATTAATAAGGCACTTCCTGACCTGAAAGCACAAAATCTGGAGAAACTGACAGCAAATTGACTCATCTGTTTGGTGCCAGGATAATGTAAATCTCCCCCACATAAGGCGTAACTGGATGTTGAGAACAAGGAGGTGTCTGCAGCTCAGGTGAGTATCAAATAGCTCTTTTCTAGTAGGAATAAATGCAACCAGTAGGTGATGAAAACCAGGTGACTGTAACAGACTCCTCATCACTGGCTGCTGTTTCTACTGATAGTTAAAACGGAAAACTGTGGCTTCCCTGGTGGCACAGTGGTTAAGAATCCACCTACCAATTCAGGGGACATGGGTTTGAGCCTTGGTCCAGGAAGATTCCACATGCCATGGAGCAACTAAGCCTGTGAGCCACAACTACTGAGCCTGCGCTCTAGAGCCCGTGAGCCACAACTACTGAGCCCACATGCCACAACTACTGAAGCCCGCGCACCTGGAGCCCATGCTCTGCAACAATAGAAGCCACAGCAATGAGAAGCGCGCACCGCAACGAAGGGTAGCCCCTGCTCACTGCAACTAGAGAAAGCCCACACGCAGCAGCAAAGACACAGTGCAGCCAAAAATTTTTAAAAAAATAAATTTATATAAAAAAATGGAAAGCTGATTTTGAGATGCCCTTTGTTACAAGATGGAGGTTGTGTAACTGAGATATTCACCACTGAGAGTTATCATCCCTAGACACACTGAACAATAGATTCCCAGATTTTTCCTAAGGATTTTCTTCCCCACTTAATTTAGGCGCTGCAATTTAATCTCCAAAGCCCACCTTATTTGTGTTGTAGGTGGAGATTCACAGACTTGACTACCTGGTGTGCTGGATGTCTTCTCTTTGTGCCCTCAGGCTCAGGTTACATCCTCCTTTACCCTCTGCTCTGCAACATGGGAAGAGGGCTTTTATGGGCTTCCTCAATAGGACTTATTTTCTTTGGCTTCTTATTAATTTTGGCTAATTTCAGGGACTATCAAGAGACCAAGTGGGAGGAGAATGAAATCAGGATATTTCTTCCCTCTGCTTCCTTCATTCTATTTCACTGCAACTTAGCTGCTTCCTTTTTCAGGGAAGCCCACCCTATAACAGCTACTACAACTCTCCTTCCCACCCAGGGGTCAGTAACTGTTCACCTCCTTGCCTTTTCAGGCATTGTGGTACCAGCTCCTAGCTATATCTAGCCCTAGGAGACTAACCATCCTCTTTGCCTTCCCATATTCCTCTCCCCATCTTTGTAAAAAGTCTCTTTATTAAAACCCTTTCATTATCCACTTTGAGTCATTTATTTCTGCTTGAATATCTGGCAAAGGTGGAAAAATAAAAAGGGACGGTTCATGGGAAGAAGTAGATGGAGGCTGGGGACACATAACTCATGGAACTTGCTCAGGTACAGAAGGTCCTAGTTATCCCGCCACTGAGACGTATGATTTAGAACTATCCCTTGGCAAAAATAGAAACAAAAAACATGTCTTCACTAAAGCATAATATAGTGAAAAGGATAGTTGAACTAAAGTCAGAAGACCCAGAGCCAAGTGAAAACTTGTCCTTTTTTTTATCACTGTATATATTTTGGAAAGGCATTTAAGATCCTTGAGCTATTTTTTCCTATAAAATTGTTTGGCCTGAGGATCAGAGGGATAACAGTGAGGGAGCACTTTATAAACTGTGAGGCACTATAGAAATAGTAGTTGTTATTGTTATTCCCTTCTATTCCCCACTTCCCCACATTCCTTTTACAGCACTTGCTAAATTATTTTCTGCAGAATACTAGTTTTGATAGACATTTTTTTAAAGGGGTTTAAATCTAAGTATGTTTGAAAAATACTGAATATTATATTGTATGTTTGGAGATTTATAATACACCTTAGTATGTTAAAGACTCTGATGATTGTGGTATTAAAGAAACTCATTTAACTTAGTTTAATTAAGCAGTTCTCAAACTGATGTACCCAGAAGCCCTTATAGCCTGCAATTTATATGATCATTAGGTAGAACTAGTGTATTTTGGAACATGCCTGGTAAATGTAAGGATTTCTCTATTTACCCTGGATCCTTGGTATGTTGCCACTCCACACTAACCTCCTTAGAAGCATCATGATATACATTTAACTCCTCAAAGCTCAAGGGATTAACTAATCCAATGATTCACAACCACATTTTTTTCCCCACAAAATCCATCAAAAACATTTACCTGGGCTTCCCTGGTGGCGCAGTGGTTGAGAGTCCGCCTGCCGATGCAGGGGACACGGGTTCGTGCCCCGGTCCGGGAAGATCTCACATGCCGCGGAGCGGCTGGGACCGTGAGCCATGACCGCTGAGCCTGCGCGTCCGGAGCCTGTGTTCCGCAACGAGAGAGGCCACAACAGTGAGAGGCCCGCGTAACGCAAAAAATAAAAAGAAAAAAAAAAATTTACCTGGCTGTTGCATTCATGTGAACTTAATTGATTTACCCAGATTTTGGTGACCCTCCTCCCTAAAAGTTCAAAATGAAGTCAAATGCTTCTGCGATTGTTTGTAATCACTACAACTACACAGAATGCAGCATGATGGGTGGATAAGGAATGCCGCATAGGTAAAACAGGTTGGAGCATAGGAGCATATACAATTTCCAAGGCGCTGTGCAGAGGGCAAACTTCAACACTTTTTTCTTCCAGCAAAGAAATGCAAATGAGTGAGTGTGCTATTAATAGAGATTTAACACTGAGCCCATTTTCATTCATTTTAAAGTCAATTTTCTATAAACTCCAGCACTTTATAGTAACAAGCTGTTTGCTATCTATCTCTCAACTCATTTCATTGGGCACATCTGAGGAAAATTGAACAGTTGACCTTTAAGTAGATTTTTTTCCTGATGATAATGATAAGGCCCTGATGAGCACTCTTAGCCACAAGGGAATCGAAACTTAAGACTACTTTCTCCAAAAGATTTTGGGTGTAAAGAAGGGAACTAGAAACTGCTGGTGAAAGTCTGGCTTGAACCACCAAGATGCTCATTTGTTCAAAGTGAAGGTTTCAGTTCTGAATAATTTTTCACTCATTAGGTTTCTATTTCAGTTGTTTCCACCATTCCCTCTTTTCTCAGAAGCTTCTTGGCATTGTGGTTAAAAAGAGAACTAAGCTTTGAGGCTTACATGGGAGTAAAAACAAGGAAGTATTCAAGTTTGAAAGGTAAAGTTCAGCATCCCTCCATCCTTCTATAAATGCTTCTTTATCTACATGACTGGAAAAAACACTGTGAAAAACTTTAGTGATCCCTGGTGGACTTGGCTCTATAATGGTCAGATAATGACCTGAGTTTCTGAGCCTCACAAATAATTTTTCTGGAAACAAGATCATACTGGACTGGATTTGTACTCAGGTTCATGCTATTACATAAGTATGTGTGTACTTCTCGTATGCCAATAGAACAGTAAAGGTGTTCAATGGAATCTTCCAAATGAAGATTTTGGAGGGAATGTCTTGAAGATTGTGTCACTATGATTCTTGATTGGTCTCTTCTCTGATTCTTACCTACCCCTTATGGAGAATCAGCATAAGAATGTGAATTTTCCACATGAACACATCCAGGGACCTGACAAATTATTTGACTACATTCATTAACTGCTCTGTTCTGACCAGAATTTTCTAAGGTCCAGTCATGGTTCATTATGATTCTTGGTTTTCCCAAGTCCACTACATGTGCTTATCTATGAAAATAACCTTTTAGAGGAAGTCTGGCCACATTCTTCAGCCTAGCGTTTGGGTGCTGTGTTTAGAAAGTAATAAGAGGAAACCTATACACAGAATAAGAGGATTTATGGATTTCTGGAAACTGTGGGTCTTCTATATTGCTGTGCTTGTGACCGGGTGAGGTGATAATAGAAAGAGAGTCACTGATTCGCCATTCATAATGGGAAGTGACAAGGTGTGTTTATCACTAAATAGACAGGAAGGACCTTATGAAATCAAAAGAAAATAAAATGCTTGCTTGTCTTAGAAATGTCAGTACACCTTTAAGTGAAAGCTTGGCCCCTGGCAGTTCTGGCGGGAAAGATTACGTTAGTTTCCTATGTATTCCAATTGGCAGAATAAGATCCTGCACACGAATATGAAGATTTGGGATCTGAGCATAATCTTACACAAAGGATGAATAGTCCCTGCCTTCAGTGGTGACTCATCTTTTTGTAGCCATGCTCTTTATATCAACAGCCAACTGTTCCTGTAACTTTCTGACTTTGGGGTGTGAACTATAGAGTTTAAGCCCTTTCAGGAAGCAATTTTGTTTTTCCTCATTCCAAAAGACCTCTATATTAGAATACACAGGCATTTTGCTTATCTCATTACACAGAAACTAGCTTGTGATAAAGACTTTCACTTAAAAGTGATCACTGTTCAAATTATAATTATTATAATTAAATTATTCTTATTAAGTAATTATTTACATATATTCATATAACAGTGGCAGCATAAGGATTGACTGCATTCAACTAACAGAATTAAAATACTGCCAAGGCAAAACTAAGTTAAATAGTCCAAATTGCCCCCATTCTCTCTCCCGTCTCTCTCTCTCTATACACACACGCATACACACACACACACAGACACACACACGCGTGGTTTTCTCATAACATCTATTTTCCTATTTAGTATAATTCCATATATATATTCCATATATATATATCCATATATATATATATGGAATATATATATTCCATAAATAACCTATAATTCCATACCTAAATCTGCCCAGAAATAAGCCCCTAGTACCCACCCCCCTCAGTTAATGATAAAATGTCAACCCATGTGGAGAGTTTCTCTTTGATTGTACATGTGCAGTTGTTCCTGTGACTGTTAACCATGGTGGGGGTTGTTTTACCATTACTCCTGATGTTCTGTCCTTGTAGAGGGAGCCCATTTGATCTAACCCCTGGCTTCTCTAGACCCCTTACTCACTTTAACTAGAGGGAAGAAGTGGCTTAAACTGAGAGGTGAAATTGGGAAAAATACTTTAGGCATGCTCGGTTCAGCTCCTCTCTTATTCCGAGGACCAGCTGCCTAAAGGAAGCAGAAATTACACTCTCCTCCTAGTGAGTCATGCTCTGCTTTGGAGAAGGAGGATGCTTTGCCTAGTCTAGTGCTCTGGGAATGGGAACAGTTACTGTTTGTTTCTAGAATTTAGTCACTAGGCTCTTTTAGCTCTGACGCTAAGGCATACCCTTCCACTTAAACTTTATGATGGTGCTTCCAAACTGATGTTCTACACACAGCCTCAGAAACACCAAAGTATCAGTCTTTCCAGAACTCAGAGTGGCTGGGTGAGATTTTATGGATGCCAATTCTCCATACCATCCATTACTAACTATAAGAGGCCACATCTGTTTATGCCAGTTTCCATAAAAATATTATCATTTTCTATATGTGCCCTGAGGCCAAAAAATGTTTGCGAAACAAACATTTTTATCAGCAATAGAGACGCTATTTTGATTTTTCTTGTGCCTATTTTTGTCTTAGCTTGCTCAGACCAGAACAGGAAAGAAGGCTGCTCTTTATCCAGCTGCCTCAGAGATGTCAACATTGGTACTTATGGAATAATCTCTGCCTAGTTTTTCCTTCATCCCTGAGACTGGTCCTGCATTTTTCTCCTGATGAATCTAGTCTTCAGTATGTGAACATTCCTTTTGGGTGCTCTCTTGGTGTTCAATGCCTTCTAACCTTCTCTCCTTCTTTGCAACAACTGAAATTTTCCTTATGTGATTGCTGGCTTCATCACATGCCTATACCTTTAAAAAAAATAGTAATAATTGGTATTCCTCAATAAAAGTACATGGTGAATAGCATGGGCTGTGGAGTCAGATAAACTTGGTTTAAATTCTCAAACACTTTTTGGACCTTGGATAAAATGTATAAATCTTCAAAAACTTCAGTTTCCTTATCTGTCATATGGGGGTATTAATTGTGCCTACCCCATTGCATTGTGAAGATTAAATGAGATTAAGTATGTACACATAACACTTAATAGAGTATCTGACCTATGGCATGTATTTGATAAGCATCGGCTATTATTATTATTAAGAACAGAGACATGCAAGAAGTTAGGAACTTAGAAATCCTAGGGAAGTCCTATGGTATCTACTATCTTATTAATAAGAAGGATAAAAGCTTTGTTATCTTGTTATACTGTAGATGATTAGGAATCATAATAACATTAAAAATAAAAATACCGTCATTTTCTTTGTGTGCCCTGTTACTAAAAAAATTGGGGGGAAATGACAGGGAAAAATGCAAAAACATGCCAAAAGATTAAAAAAACTCAGTAACCTGAGGTCATTAAGTTGCTGGTTCACAAACTGGCTCCCATATAAGGAGGGTAGGGAGAGATTAAAGAAAGAGGCAGCCACTCCAGATTGGTAGGTGGCAGGTTTAATAAGCAAAGGAGTTTACATACAAGGCTTGTCTTGGACAGCTCCAAGACCACTAGATCTCCACACTCACCTGCCAGAATCTTAAAAATTCATATAGAGGCCTTAACTGTGTTCAGTCATGTATGCTGTCCAGATGCTCTCAGTAACACCTTGCTCTCTCAAGTCTGTGTCCTTGGAACAGCTCCCACTGTGGGAACAGTGGGTAGAGTGTACATCCCAAGGATGGGGAGGGGCTGAGGAGCCTCCAATTGTCCAGGTCCAGCTCTCAGGCCAATCAGCAATCATATTCTCTCTGTGACCTCCTCCAACATTCCAAAGAGCCCCAGCATCTGAACAACTGACTTATTAAGTCCCCTAGGCTGGGTATCAGATCACTTGGGGTGTTCACTTGTGTCCTCATGTGATTTAATAGAGATGCTACTTTTGCAGACTCATCAGGTATGAACACACAGCATTATTTTTGGATAATGGCACAGGTGCCTCCTTGCCAGGCAGTAATAATATCCAAGGCCATCATATTTTGGAGGACAGCCTTTCTCATTAGAGACATATCAGTGTTTAGTAAGGCAGGCTTTGCTGTCATTTAAGGCTTGTTGGGTGGATTTAGCAAGGATTTCTATGTATGCTGTAACATCTTCCAGACCAATGGAAGGGACATAAATGACGGCCAAATGACTGTACAAGTGGAAAACAGAATGTGCCCACCTGACCTTGGGGACAGGTGGGTTGGTAGCTTTAGGAAGCCGACCTGGCTGTGCACTCCAGACACTGTTAGGAATGAAGAGATGGACAGGGGACAAATATGCCAGACTAGGATTCCTACCTTTTCCCTCTTTCAGTGGTGGGTGTATTTTAGAATAGTGTGTTTTAACAGGTCTGGCTAATAGCAGGACAACAGTATCTTAGTGGTGATTGTCCCCTTCATCTTGGCATGAGAAGAAACTTATCCATCCAGGTAGGACGTCCCATTGTGAATTTCAGTAGATAACTCCCTTCCCAGGGGTGATGGACTTGGTGTTCTCAGTGGTATATATCAAGTGTGTTGATCCACAGTGAGAGTTAGGGCAAGAGCTGTTTCCTGTGGATTTTATGCCTTTACAACAATGCCTTGACAAGGGTCCCAAGTCTGGCATACAGCATATAGGCCCTGCTGGTTGATTATTTAACTGTATTAAAACCTGGGACAGTATTTTAGTTCAACCAGCTGAGGTGTTTTTACCTGTTGGTAATTTAATCTGCTGCTTTAATATTCTATGTTTCCTTTCCATTAAATCTACTGCCTGTAGGTTATAGGGGAAATGAGACCTCCAGTCAATGTTATGTTCTTTCGCCCAGTCTTGTATATCATGACCTTCAAAATGTGACCCCAATCACTATATATTCAATGAGGATATCTATACATGGTTCTCAGCTTCCCTCCTCCCCCAATGGTGGTAGCCTGGTTTGGGAGGTGATAGGAAAAAGCTTGGGTTAGGCCAGATGCAGTGTCAACACAAACCAGGGCATATTTAGAACCCTCACTCAAGGAAGGGGGATCTATATAATTAATTTGCCAATCCCTCACCAGTTGGGAATTCCTGGATGGCCTCAGACTCCTTTGCTAACTTCCTTGGGGATGGTTTAGAACACACAGGACATGCTGTTACTGTAACAGGGAAGAACAAAATCTGACTCCATGCTGGATCTGTTTCTTTTACTTTAACCTTTGCTCTCTGTTGCTCTTTGTTACTATAGCCACTAAAAGGATGTTGTCTATAGCTACTGGCATACATAATGGCCTCCCTCAGGGAACCCTGCCCTTCTGCCTAAATGTTAAACTAATGTGGCTTTGTTCAGCTCACAGGGAAATATTCTGACACTGCCTATCCGTGAATGCCTGCAAGAAAGAAGAAATTAACACATCCCCTCCCTGAGGCTGGCCAAACCAGATGTTTTATAAGACTTATGGCCTTTTTACTTTACTTCTCTCCTTCTCCCCCTCTCTGTTCTATAAAAGAAACTTGCATCCAGACTCCAGTAAGATGGTACTCTAGGACATTAGTCCACCATCTTCTCAGATGCCTGGCTTTCTGTATAAAGTCACTATTCCTTGCCTCAACACCTCATCTCCTGATTTATTGGCCTGTCGTGCGGCAAGCAGAGCAAGCCTGGACTCAGTAACATTACCACATTAACCAAGTTGATATATTTCAAGGGCACTGTGACATCCTTGGCAATATGCAATCCTACCCAGGCACCGTGCTGTCTGTTCTTTCTATGGACCCAACCTTCTGTGTCTACTGAAGCATCAGTTGCTAAGCTTTGTACCAGGGCTAGGGCATCAGCTTCCTGGTTGTCATCCTGAGTGTCATCACCTTATGAACCAGGAGGTAGAAAACATTGAGAAAGAATGTAAGTTATCTCCTAGGAGTTTTGCAGTATATTTATTTATCATCATAAGTCTAAGGTAATTGCTATTAAATTTTTTCCTTTGTATTTGGAATCAGATGGCATAGGGCCCTCATCTGTTTCATTGTCAATCGTCCCAACACTTTCCCTTTGATCTCCTCATTTTTCCAAGGGATTCTACCACTTAGCATCCTAATCGGGCTTTGTCACAAGCACCTGGATCTTCATCCATGGCAGTTTGTGCCCTCCTAGCTTTGCAAAATGGCATGCTAGAGTCTCCAAGTTATTCTATTCTTCCACCTTGTCTGTCAACCCTGAAAATAGAAGAATAGTGGACAACTGTATGTCCTTTTCTAACTTCAGTTCTTCCAACTTTCTAACTCGAGCTTCAGCCTCTAGTTGGGCATTGATGGCCAGCCAAACTGCCCACAGTAGAGGCCAGCCCACTGTGGCAACTATTCATTTTTCTTTTTTGACATAGTGCATTCTGCACAGTTCCTCAAACAAGCATGTTAAGCCAGTCAGTGTCTTTGGGGCATCCACATATTCACATGCTTGTCCACAAACATCTAACACATGATCCACCCCTCCATATATAGAGATTGATGGCCAACTTGGGATTTCTCCTGCAGATGCCCCTTTCCCAAGACCCATTTCTTTTGTCTCCTGGCTGGCTTGCCAATTGTTGGTTTCCAAACTGGTCCCCATATACGAAGGGCAGGGAGAAAGTTTCACTGAAGAATGAGGCAAACTACTCCAGATTGGGTGGCCAAAAAACAAGAAGTTCTTCACACCCACCTACCAGAATCTGAAAATTTTATATAGAGGACTTATCTGGGTTCAGCCACATATACTGTCCAGATGGCCCTAATGACACCTTGCTCTCTCAAGTCTTTGTACTTGGAGACTGGGTCCCACTGTGGGAAGGGTGGGAAGAGTGTAAATTCCAAGGACAAGGAGAGGCTGAGGAATTTCCAGTTGCTGGAGTCCAGCTTAAGCATCAACTGGTGATCATATGCTCTCAATGACCTCCTCCAGAGTAAGTATAGGGGAAACAACATTCCACGCTACAAAAGTTCTGACAGTGTCACTCTCTTACAGAAGGGTAGAAAGATTCAAGTTGATAATCTTGTCCATGAACCATAAATAAAATGTTACTGTAGACCATGTAAAGAAAAGGAAGTTGCAAAAGAATAGATACATGTATATGTATAGCTGAATCACTTTGCTGTACACCTGAAACTAACACAACATTGTTAATCAGCTATGTCCAACATAAAATAAAAATTAAAAAAAAAAAAAGGAGTTGCTAAAGCATTGTAGGACCACTTCTATCAAAATAGTCACAAAAAATCACACAATGGGGAAGACTTCTTTTCACCACAAAACACTCATTTCCTAATGATGGCAGTAAAGGAGACATCATTGGGAGAAGAACATCTATATGCACGTTGCTTTTAACTGTTCAAAACACATTTGTATCTATAGATCTCATTTTGACCTCATAATAATCTTATGAGGTATTCACTCAGGTATTGAAACCTTCATATGAAAAATAAAGAAATCCATATGAAAAGAAAAGAAAGGATATTGAAATGAGACATCCCTCCAAAGAGATGGCATAGCTGACACTCTGCAGTCTCATCTTTTTCTTAGAGATGCTATTATCATATTTAGTTCATAGTTTTTTTTCCTGATGACCCATATTTTATTATTATTTGAAATTTCTTCTTCTTTCTTTTTTTTTTTTTTTTTTGCGGTACGCGGGTCTCTCACTGTTGTGGCCTCTCCCGCTGCGAAGCACAGGCTCCAGATGTGCAGGCTCAGCGGCCATGGCTCATGGGCCCAGCCGCTCCACAGCATGTGGGATCTTCCCGGACCGAGGCACGAACCCGTGTCCCCTGCATCGGCAGGCAGACTCTCAACCACTGCGCCACCAGGCAAGCCCTCTTCTTTCTTTAAGATAGAATTTAATTTATAGAGAATGACATAAGGTTTATCTTATTTAATACAACAGCCATGTTGAATATTTTTAAAGATGATATCAAGACAAATAATAAAGTTTCCACTTCTTGAATCTTCTAAAAAGTCTATATACTAGCCTATTTAAACTTCACAATACTTCTGCAGTATAGGTATTATTAACCCCATTTTAGATATTATGAAAACATAAAAATATGAATCCAGGTTTTTATATCCTCAAAACCTGTTATTTCTGTGCTCACACATTATCTTCCAAAATGAGTTTTCAGAGCAGCTATTAAGAATGGCCCAGAACTTGAACAGCAAAGAGTTTTGAATTTATCTATAAGTATTCTTGGCTCACCTTCAAGGAAATGTGGATTCAAAAGGAAGTATGATACATGGAAAGGCCTGATAAATGCTTTAAAATTTGGGAAATGTTTCAGCTTTTCCAAGAGGAGCATTCAACATATTTAGAGTCTCCAAGAGTCTGTAGACCTTGAACTTCAACTGTTCCCAAGAATCTAACCAGAATAAGTCTCTACTAAGTCAAGGAATATTTGCAGATCATTTTCAAAGACTCATAAACTTAAAATCCCCATCAACCCCAGCTATAACCTGTAAAAGAGTATGCTGAAGTGAATTTAATCAGATTCTAATCAACACACACACACACACACACACACACACACACACACACACACACAATATAAAAGGCAAAGAAGCAGGTCAAAGTAAGAATAAAGGGCAAATTCCAACCAGCTTTTCTGTATACCTGAAACTATCACAACATTGTTAATCAACTATACTCCAATGTAAAATAAAAAGTTAAAAAAGTTCCAACCAGCTGCTTTATTCTCCTTTCAAGGACATACATATATATGTAAAGAGCTTCTATTTGTTAGAGGAACCAGAAATTTAGACATTCTGCAATTTAGAAAGAACCAGAGACCTCTTTCTCAAATTATGTCTTAGGAACCCCCCAAATATCTATCTTTTATGATATGACAAATGCTTTCAGAAAGTTAACGTGTATCAAGTTTTCTTACTATGAACACATTTTGGATGAAGGCTAAGGTATGGTTTTGGAAAGAAAGGGACATGGCAACTTCAAATCAATCTTAATGTACTTGCTACCTCAGGAAATAAAAGATATTTTAATTGACATTACTAATTATAGAGGTAAGGGAAATAAATACTTAGAATGTGATTCATTATACACTATTATTTTAGTCAGCAAGTGGTCCATCATTGTGCTAAATAGTGGGAAGGAGATGAGGAACTAAGATAGAGACCTTGCCCTAAGTAAATTGAACAAACTTGGTGGAGCGACAAGGCTGACATCAATGAAGTTATCACTTACACTGCTGCTGATATAGAGTGAATATTCTCTTTCCCAGGAAATCACAACCTAAATTGGACAAATAATCTGCTATGTGAAACAATCAGAAATGCACCCAAGTGGACATACAGGACTAGCAGCCTGTCATGACTAACATAATGAGTGCTTTGAGTCATATTCAGACATCCTGAAACGTTTTAAGAGAACCTTTCTGGAGTAGGTGGATGCTTAAAAGAGGGAAGTGGGAGGTGGGGTACAATTCTGTTACTCCTCCCTGCTCTTTTGATCTTGCTTTATCTGATGGTCTGTGGACTCTCTTGTCCTTTCTAATCCATTGACAGAGGATCCTAAACAATCATAACAAGAAGTGCTGATATTCTAGACCTAAAACCCTTAGATACAACACCTTCCACTGCTCAGCATTTGAGATAAGCGATGTCTGTGCCTGTCTTCCTGCCAGCTTTCTCTCACTACAGGTTATTCCTTTTTCTTCTTTGAGCCTCCGTGCTTTACATTGACTAAGGATAAGCCTGGCACTTTTTACCATCGATGATCCAATTAGCAGAGAAGGGAGCAACTCAGCTTGCAACAACACACAGACTCTGGTATGAGCCCCACAGAGAAAAAGCAACACTTTAGACACTCTTTATGCATAGCTGCCTATCTATTCCCTCTGTGATCTTAGAACAAAGACTCAGGGAACCGTGTTAGCTGCCCAAGGTTACCATTCAAGTCTGGAATGGATGGAAATGGAATCATGTATGTTTCTATTGGTTCAGGTTCACTAACTACCTACCACAATCTGGACCTTTCTAACAGCCATTTACCATTTGTTTTAGACTGGGCAATAGAAAAAGATAATTTTACATGAGGATAAAATTCCCAGGAGCGAATGTATTTATACACTGAACTAAGAGGTACCAATATAACTTCTCACATTTTTTAATCCCGAAACTCAGGAAATTCTTCCTGTATAAAAACTGCCTGTAGGTTGAAGATGAGGAGACTGTGGTCTTCTTTTTGGAATAGATCAGAATTCAAAATCATCTTAGTTCATTCAATTTTTTAAGAAGAATTGCTCATGCAACAGTATTTGTTCAGAACTGGAGGAGATGCAAAGAAACACAGGATTCCTTTCCTGTCCTCTAGGGCTATATGTTTAGAAGAGATGCTTAGCATTTACACATTCTCAATTTGTAGTTTGTAGACATCAGTTGACCTCGTGGTTTTCAAGCGGGGGCAGTACCACCCCCCACCAGAGATTTTGGGGGGTTTTCTTTGTTTGTTCTCTGTTTTTTAATGATTGGAGTGTTATAATCTGGTATGGGAAGTTGTGGTGGTACAGAAATCACCTTAAGGATCAAAGATGCTAAATATCTTGTAAAGCTCTTCAAAAGAAAACAAAATTGTCTAATCAAAATGTCAAAAGCAACCCTCCCACTCATACTTGAGAGGGCACTGTGTAGACTTTTCCCATCAACCCGAAGCTCTTTGCCTTAGCCTTTTCCCTTGACCCATTATTTAAAACAGCAAAGCAGAACTTCTGTGTTGGGGGCTGTATCAGCCAGCTTAGGTTAAGCTAGGATGCAATAACAAACAAGCCAAAAATCTCAATGGCTTTCAACAATAAGGTTTGTTTCTCACTTATGCCTCATGTCCATTTTGGGGACTCTTAGGACTCTCATCCATGTAATCTTATATCTTGGATCCAGGCTAAAGGATAGACCCTCTCTGGGACATTTTCAGTTGGGAGTCAAAAGAGGATGTGGTGAAGTCATGAGATGACTCTAAAACTGCTTGAAAGCAGTACACATCATTTCCACTCACATTTCATTGATTAAAGCTAATCACAAAGCCAAGTTTGACATCAGTAAAGCACAAATGTATAAATTATTTTTCAGAGAGATGCAGCAAATATTTTGAACAAAAATACAATTTACTTTAGAAGGAGTGGTGGGAGAGGTTTATATTGTAACAGAACTTCTTAAAAAAGGGCTCTAGAAAGAAAATCCACCTCTGATCACTAACCCAGAACAAATTAATTCTCTGACCCCTTTGGATTCAACCTTCAGAAGAAAAAAGTGAAAAACCCTCTAGGAAGAATAAAAATCAGGTCACTTTTGTCTATGCCAAAAATATACATTTTTATTGAGACATAATTTACCTATAATATTGTGTAAGTTTAAGGTGTACACTGTGCTGATTTGATATATTTATATATTGTAATGTGTTTACTATCAGAGCTTAAGCTAACACCTCTATTGTGTCACATAATTATCATTTCTTGTGTGTGATTAGAGGATTTAAGATCTAGTCTCTTAGCAAGTTTGATGTTTATAATAAGTACTCTTGTCTATAATCACTGTGCTGTGGATTTGATCTCCAGAACTTATTTATCTACTGGTTGCAAATTTGTACCCTTAAACAAAATCTCCCCAATTCTCCCAACACCTAGACCCTGGTAACTACCATTGTCCTCTCTGTTTTTATGATTTTTTTTTTTATTCTACTGTAAGTGATACAATATAGAATTTGTCTTTCTTTGTCTGGCTTATCTCACCAAGCATAATGCCCTCAAGATCCACTTACAGTATCACAAACGCTGGGATTTCTTTCTTTGTCAAGGATAACTAATTTTCATTGTAGAGATATATCACCTCATTTTTACCCTTTCATCTGTTTATGGATATTTAGGTTGTTTCTCTATCTTGACTATCATGAACAATGCTACAATAAACATGGGAGTGCAGATATTTTTTGATATCCTGTTTTTATTTTCCTTGAATATATGTACCCAGAAGTGAAGTTGTTGGATTAAATGACAGTTGCACTTCTAAGTTTTTTGAGGAACCTCATATAGTTTTCCATATTGGCAAAACCAGCTTATATTCCCACCAACAATGGACAAGGGTTCCCTTTTTCTCCACATCCTTCCCAATACATATCTCTTGTCTTTTTGATGATGGCCGTTCTGGCAGGTATGAGATGGTGTCTCATTGTGGTTTTGATTTACATTTCCCTGATGATTAGTGATGTTGAGCATCTTTCATGTATCTGTTGGCCATCTCTATTCTTTGGGAAAAACATGTCTATTTTTTCCTCTGCCCATTTTTAAATTGGATAATTTGGGTGTTTGTTGTTGTTGCTGTTGAAGTTATATGAGTTCTTTATACATTTTAGATATGAACTCCTTATCTGATATATGGTTTGGAAATGTCTTCTCCCATTCCATAGGTTACCTTTTCATTTGTTAACTGTTTCTTTTGCTGTTCGTAAGGTTTTTAGTTTGATGTAACAGTAGTTTTTAGTTTGATGTAGTAGAAAAAACTGGTCATCTCTAACACTCTTCTTCTCTGTTCCTCTGCTTTTACTGACAAATCAGA
The DNA here is from genome assembly GCF_005190385.1 of Monodon monoceros. NCBI lineage: Eukaryota > Metazoa > Chordata > Mammalia > Artiodactyla > Monodontidae > Monodon > Monodon monoceros. Next base: position 5,952,086 of record NW_021703784.1, on the reverse strand, counting down.
TTCACCTCCTAATTCTATCAGTGATACTATCATTATCCCAGTTATGCAGTCTTAAGTTTTTGCATTGTCTTTGTATTACATAAATATTATTTGTATTTTTTTCTTAACCTTCCTTTGCCTTCACTCATCTCCATCCAAATACTCATCACTTCCTGTTAATTATTCATGCACATTTTCTCTTTTTATCTGTCCCTAGGCATAGGGGTCAAAACCACTTATTTTCCAAATGAGAAAAGTATCTTGCATGCAAGAAATAGAATAGTTAAATCATCTTTATAGAAAAGTTTAAGGGCTATGAATATGAAATTGTTTTTATATGTTATTAACATTAATGTTTATTATTAAAAATTTTAATAGTCTCATTTTAAAGCATTGACAATATGGTACATGAACAATGACATTATAGCTGCTAGATTAATTCTACAGTCATTATATAGTACACTGACAACACTAAATAGACACACTCAGTTGGCATATTTAATGATATCACTAACATTTTTGTACATGACAGAATTTGATTAATGGGGATAAAAAGCTCTAAGTCATATTTTCTGAAAGAACTTAGTAGCTGTGATTGTAAATGGGTAAATCTCAAAAATCTTTCAACTACCAAAAATGATTCGGAGTACATAGAAATTATTTTGACAAGCTTGTGTTTACAATGTTATCCCTTGTAGATTCACACTTATTTAAAAAGTCTTATTAAATAATATGTGTAATTTATGCTAGTTTTCAGTTTGATTCAAAAAAACACAAATTTTCCTCATATTCTTTATATCCTTTACTTGTCTAAATTGAATATGATTTCTCATGGATATTATTGTGATGTATGATTTTGGAATTTTTCATTCTTTTGAAATTTTGAGATAGGAAAGTTGAAATTCTGATTTTACAACCTTCTTACAGGAAATAAAGAATTTCAATATAACAACCTCCAAAGTTGCGTTGTTTTAAAAGAATGAAATAAATAAGAGTTAAATAAAATTCTTAACTTTTTAATGTTATGATTACTAGAGTACTGACACATCAACCAAATTTAGATTTAAAATATAAGCTAGTAATGATTATTGTGCTTTGGATTATCGTTGAAATTTTATAAGCACTTATTGTCTCAAAAAAAGGCATAATGTTCTTCTTGATGTTATTTAGCTAGCACAAAATCTCTTCATATTCACTTTGACTGTAAATCTATTTACTTTTATTCATCCCTTGAAAGTTATTCATCCCTTAAATCACTACGGTGCTTTACTTTTCTTTATGTCTTGTCTTTACCCCTTACTGGCTGTATGCTGTCTGGTAATCAATGAACCTCTCTTCCTTACATTCCTCATCTATTAAATAAGCAAAACATACGAAGTTCTTAGAAAACTTCCTGGCGTATAGCAGAACTTTACATAAGCTCAGGGTGATAAGCTTTGTTACTGATGTGACAGGTTTATTTTTTTGCATAGGTTACCACAAAGTTATTATCCTAATTTATAGCTGAGAAAACTGAGGCTCACACTAGTCCAGAGACTCACTTACGTTAAGGAGAAAAGCTGATTTGAACCTATGTCTATGTGGTCCCAAGATTATTTTGCCCTCTGATGCTCAAGATCAACATATTTTGTTCTCAAACTTAGAAAAATAAGAACTTAGAAAAAAATGATAGATTTCAGTAGTTAGGAATTTTGAAGATACTGCTAAAACTTCATCCCATACATTTTTATTTAACCACAGACTGTCCTTTTACTATTATTTATATAATATTTTCCTAAGTGGTATGTCTCATTTCCCGAGGTAGATTGTAAACTTTCTGAGGGAAGAGGCTACATGGTATACTCTTTGGTGTCATTTGCAGTGCTTAGTAAAATATTATGAGGATAACTTCAATATAAATATGTTTTTAATAGTTTAAATTGATTCAGTTTATCTTAGAACAATACTATGATGTAGACAGGAAAGGTAGTATCTTTATTTTACTGATAAGAAAATTTAGAGAGAGTGAGGTCAAAGAATTTATCTAAGAACATACGATTTGGTCAAAGGAGCCCAGATCCAACATTAGCAGTAAATCCTCAGTAAATATATATTAAATAAAGAAATTCATCTTAGGGAAGTGTTGTGGGTACAGAGCAAAAACAGAAGAGTAGCTTAATGAATTTACAAAATTGTCAAAGATTTTAATACTTTTAGGACTGGAGGTTATTTCCCTCCAGAAATTTCCAATGACATCCTCCTCCTCCTCCTCCTCCTCCTCGTAAGCAACAACTTTCATCTATTTAGTGTTTACGATATCCTAGCACCACATTAAACATGTGCATGCATTATGTTATCTAATACTCATTATTCATATACCTATCATATCATAAGTGAGTTTTCACGAAAGAGTGAGCTTTAAGAGCAACTCAGCATCCCTTCCCAGGCTACACCCTACCAGAAGTAACCACTATCCTGACTTCTAACATCACAGATTAGTGTTGCTTATATTTGAATGCCATATAAATGGGATTATATAATCTGTGCTCTTTTGTGCTTAGCTTCTTTTTGTAAACATTATGTTTGTGAACTTTCCTCCACATTGTTACATATAGCAATAGTTTATTTATTATCATTGTTGTATAACATTTCATTTTGTGTTTTTCGACTGCTTCCTAACATACTACTCTAAAAGGCAGTGGCTTAAAGAACAACCATTTTTACTGTATCTCATAATTTTGTGGGCCATGAAGTTGGGCAGAGCTTGGCTAGGAAATATTCCTGCTCCATATGGCATCAACTGAGGTCACACATTGATTGGTATGTTACCAATAGATGGGCTTGTCTGGAGGATTTAAGAAAGAGTCCTCGAATTCTAGCCTCTTGATAGAAATGGCTGGGCTTAGCTGGGACTGTCTTATTATAAATTGAAAACTTCTGTGAAAGACACCATTAAGATGTTAAGAAAATAAAAAGACAAATCACCAATTGGAGAAAATATTTGCAAATCACATATCTGATGTGATAGGCGGAATATTGCCCACTCCCTCAATGTCCCTGTCTTAATCTCTGAAACCTGTGAATATGTTACTTACAAAACAAATGGGGCTTTGAAGATGTGACTTAGTTAAAAACCTTGAGATGGGAGAATATTCTGGATTATCTGGTAAGCCCACTCTAATCGCAGAGATCCTAAATGCAGAAAACGTTTCTCACTAGAGTCACAGGGAGGGAGACTAGGTAAGAATGATCATAGAGATGCGATATTGGGGCTGTGAAGATGGAGGAAGGGAGACATGAACCTTGGAATCTGGGCAGCCTCTAGAAGATATAAAATCAAGGAAATGGATTCTCCCATAGAGCCTCAAAGAAAGAATAGAGTCTTGCTAACCCGTTCATTTTAGCCCAGCAGAATTCCTATAAGACTTCTGACCTACAGAACTACAAGATAACAAATTTTTGTTGTTCCAAGTCACTAAGTTTATGAAAATCTGTTATTGAAGCAACCGAAAACTCATACATGTGATGAAAGAGTTGTATGCAAAATATACAAAATAGTAATTCAACAATAAGAAAACAAAAACCCAATTAAAATATGGGCAAAATATCTACATATATACTTCACCAAAGAAGATACACAGAAGCCCAGTAAGCATATGAAAGGATGCACAGCATTATTTGCCATTAGGGAGTGCAAATTAAAACCACAATGAGATACCATTACCCACCTAATATAATAACTAAAATCCATCCAATTTCTGGCAAGAATTCAGAGCAGCAAATGCTCTCATCATTGCTGATGGAAATGCAAAATGGTAGAGGCACTTTGGAAGACAGTTCCAAAGATAGTTTGGAAGATAGTTTTTGTTACAAAACTAAACATAGTTTTACCATATGATCCAGCAATAACACACTTAGGTATTTACCCAACTGATTTGAAAATTTATGTGCACACAAAAACCTGCACATGAATGTTCATAACAGCTTTATTCATAATCTCCAAAAACTGGAAGCAACTAAGATGTTCTTCAATAGCTGAATGGATAAACAAATTAGTAAATCCATACAGTGGAATATTATTCAGATATTAAAAAAATATGAGCTAGCAAGTCACGCAAAGACATATTCGAGTCTTAAATGCATTTTACTAAGTGAGAGAAGCCAGTCTGAAAAGGCTACATACTGTATGATTCCATTTGTATGACATTCTAGAAAAGACAATACTGTAGAAATGGTAAACAGATTGGTGATTTCCAAGGGCTCAGGGGAGAGAGGGTAAATAAGTGAAGTACAGGGGATTTTTTAGGGGGGTGAATTCATTCTGTATGATATTATAATAAAGAATGCATAGCAACATTCATGTGCCAAAATCCATAGAACTTGGTGGCACAAAGAGTGAAACTTAATGTGTACACATTTTTAAATATCATTTAAGAGGTTAGGGAAGTCTCAGGATGGACTACTGGATGTGACAAATGATCTAAGTGTATTACAACTTCATTGAAGTGGGTGGCAGGGGAAAGATGCTGAACTAAATAATTTTGGAAATGAGTGGAGTCTTTAATACTAAAGGCCAAAGGAACTGTACATAATTATTGCACTCTAGTTGATAAAGTTACTTCACTCTGCAGTATAGGTTAACAATTCTGAAACCACTATACATCTATACTGAAACTGAAAATTTAAGTTAAAAGATGGTGAAAAGTGGGGTCCAATTTTCCTAATATTGGAGTGAGATGCTACAAAAAAAGCAAAGGAAGAAACTAGAATGATCCATGCGATAATGAGTAGTGTAATATAGTTATTAAGAATGATAACTGGGATCCTGGGAGATAAAAGGGACATTATGTCAAAACCAAGAAAATCTACATAAGGTATAGACTTTACTTAACAATACTGTATCAATATGTGTTCATTAGTTGTGACAACCGTACTATACTAATGTAAGATGTTAATAAGAGGAGAAATGGGGTGTAAGCTACATGAAAACTCTCTGTATTTTCTAATCAATTTTTCTCTAAAGCTAAACTATTCTAAAATTAAATTTTTACTTTAAAAACCATGAAAGATAATTTATAGATCCAGTAAACAATATACTTCATGCCCCTCAAAATTATAGATAATTAAGCAAAATGAATGAGACTTTGCTTAAAATTGCTTAAAACCCTCAAAGAGATATAAGAGGAAATAGTGTTTAAGAAAAAAAAAAAAGGGAATTTCTAAAACCAGTTCAGGAAGATGTGAAAAAAGAGCCAAAACATGTTATTTAGAAAGACATGGCCTTAGTCAATTAGTTTGACTCAACTAAAGAAAATTTTCAGACACCCTCAGGTCTTCCTTGATTTGGTTGCTATGCTCACTGTGACCTTGATTAAATTCTATGGGCAGTGTTAAGGAATTTAAGCAGGTGAGTGTCATGTGCTATATCTTGTTCAGGACTGGGTTGAATTTAGGAAAGCTAAAGAGTGGGGAATTAGAAAAAGGTTTTCCTAATACTTCAAGTGCAAACACATTACATATAACAAAGGCTGAAGTAATAAGAAGATGGAAAGGAGAGTATGAATTTTAGACATATTGAAGAGGTAGAATCAACTGATCTTGGTGATTGTATATTCAGGTAATTGAGAAAGAAGGGTTATGTATCAAGTATGACTATGTTAACAATGAATCTATTCACTGAAACAAAATACGTACATTCATCGATTCATAGCAGAGACAGTTATTATGCACCTATTATATACCCATGCATAAAGTTAGGTCCTTGAGATAAAGCACTGAATAAGACAAATGCAGTTCCTGCTCTCATGGAGCTCACAGTCAATTTGGGAAAGCATATAGTAACACATAATTATGTAAACAAGGCTTAACATGAAATATGCTATGAAAAAGTGCTTTTATGGATTAATAAGGTGATGATATCAACAGTGAGGGTTAGAGGAGCTTTGCTGAGCAATGGAAGAAGTAGGAAAAGAAAAGAATGTTACAACGATTCTCATTTTGGAGGCTTTAACATAGAGCTTTTGATGTAAATTTCCTCTCGATAAATAAAAGATGCCCACATTTCCTTCAGTCAGGTGAGGAACACTAAAAATCATTTTGTATCACAGCTTGCCAGTATCACCCCTAGTCCATGTAGATCATGACATTTTAGTGCTTATCACACACAGAAAAAAAAGAAAAGAAAAAGAAAAAAATCATAGAAGAATGGAAAAAGCATTAGGGAGGGTAAACATTTGGATGGGGAGCCATGTTGGCACCATAGTTGGTTTTTTGTTTGTTTTGCTTTTGTCTTTTAGAGAAGCCATTCTCATTGTTTCTGGGATGAAGAAGACAAGAGTCTCCTAGAGGCAGGTGCACTGACCTCAAGAACTGTAGAGTCTCTTCCAGCATCTGAAAACACCTGCTTTCCCTGATCCCCACCTTACAAACAATGCCTTCTCTCTTCCAGACTAAATTTTTCCCCTATCTTTAGCTCATAACCCAATCCAGATTCCTGGTTTAAAAGCTACATTTCTAAAGACTATATTATCAGGAAATGATAAAACAGGAAGTAGAAAAAATTCCAAGTATGGAGAGAATTTTTTTTTCTGTAATTCTAACTCTCTCTTAGCCATTAGCACTGGTTCTAAAATTGAGATAATAAGAAATTGTACAGGGTTGTTTGAGGGTTACATGAAATAGTGCATGTAAAGCTGTTAGCAGAACAAGGAACCAAATGTCAGCTGTGATTATAACTATTATTAGTATCATTATTGTTATGCAACCTTAGGAAGTTGTATGTAAAAGGTGGATTCCTTATTTCCCCTAATCAGTTTCTTTCCTCTTATTTCCAAGTAAATTTAAATATTTACATACTTTCAAATAGCTTTTTTGTTGGCGGGAATTATTTGTACAGATTTAATTTTTTTTTTAACTTGTATTGCCTCATTTAGGAAAATTCAGGGTAAGGGAAAAATAAAACACTTCTATATCTGGTGACAAACTGAAATTAATGTTTATAAAACAGATCAACTTTAGAGGAAACTTTTTCATTAGATGCATGAATAGCTCTTGCAGCCTATTTTGTGCATAGAGTCCAGATGAGGCCTGGAAAGCCTTGTCACATAGGCCAACTCCAAAGTCACAAGTCACCTAGGAAGACTGTTTTCCATAGACTCCATATGGAGGCCACCTAGTTGAAGATAACTTCCTTTATCAATAGTGGTCATAGGGGAAAGATGAGCTGTACCATTCTGTCACTGGAAGATCCAGCAGGAAGCTGCATGGCTGAAACATTTTTGGTGGGTAAGGAGTATCTCATCATTCCTGGAACAGCTGTCACACACAAGGTAAATGGGGTGAGCCAGCATGGCAGACTTGGAGTAGCATCTGGGCTCTTCACCTCCTGGTGTCCTGGTTGAGTCGGTAGGAGTTCATGGGGTTCTCAGGGGCATGTTAAGCTCAAGAGCATTTGATTCTAGTAATTACCTGGGAACCATCTGACTAATCTGCACACCTAACATACGGTGTTGAAGACATTATTTCTAGGGAGTGATAAATGGCAACTACTTAATTGTTTGGAGAAAAGGTGGTGTAGTGTCAATTTGGCCTGGTTCCCAGTCTGGATAACCATGAGTGCCTTCCAAAACAGCATCAATAATAACACTCTGTAGACAGCTAGACCCCATTCCATTGATATTTCCTAGAGGCAGTATTTCTCGTATGTTCTCAGGGGAGGGCTAATATAGTATTCCTAATCTATTTTTCCCACTAGGGAAAATTAGATATATGAAAGCAAAGGCAAATGTTCAAAGTCATACAATGAATATCGATGCTAGAGGCAAAAATGAAACTCAGGTGACCAGCCCCTTAGTTAGCTAGATTACATGAGAATAAATGGCTTAGGATATTGAATTTGAAGAGGTTTTTTGTTTGTTTGTTTGTTTTTTCCTGAAATGGGAGTGAGGAAGGATGTTTGGTGTTGGGTACTTACCAACACCTAGCACAGTCCCTTGTGAATGCTAAGTGAATCAATGCTCATTTCCTTCCTCTACCTTTCCCTCCTCTTCCTTACCTTTCTCCTTTGAATTTTCATCTCTGGAAAAAATACTTCAATCTCAGCTAAATCCTCCAATGATTCTCTCCTAGAATTAAACAAAATATTTCTCTCTCCTTCCATTTTCCCTCCCTCCCACTCCCTTCTCTCTCCTAATTCCATCCCCCACAGGTATTCAAGGTGACAGAGATGGTATCTGGGAAAAAGCTAACTAATCAAAGTCAACAGATGGTGATGCAGAACAACAGATCCTAGAAGATATGAGAGCGTCCCTTTCTCCTTTGGCCTTTGGAAACTTGAGAAAAGGGGAAAATCACTCCTGCGGGTTAGTGTTTGATTTTCACAACTTCATGTTTCTCTCCTTCTTGGCCAGTCCCACCACCTGCCCGTGCCTGACTTGACAGAGTTAAGGTTGGCCTGACAGGAAGTGCTGAAAGGATGTCGACAGAAAAGTTCCATAGTAGAGCACGCTGTGCTCACAGCCAGAGTTTTCTCACACACCTGTCCAATTAAGAATCTGGACTCATCCTGAATAAATTATATTGCCGCTTTTACTCTGAAGTGAAAGAAGATGCTGTGTGGTCCTGTTTGAGCCAGACTCCTCCTGGGACCATGGGAAATGCACCTGGCCCAACGACCGAGCAGAGTGGTGCTCATCTGTTCCATCCAGGTGTGCAGCAAGCTCCATGGTTGCATCAGTACATGCCACCTGGCAACAGCCTGTGAGAGGACCAAATGCTTGCTCCCCAGCAGATCTCTGTGCTCAGAATTTTTCTTCAGTGGTCAATTATCTGTACTGGTCTTCATGAGGTCTGAAATGTATTTCTGCTAAATGGTAAGGAATCCTACACACTAGCCAACTGGTTCAAGTTTGAAGCTGTCGTCATTTTTAGTTGTCTTCTTCAAGGGTGGACACTTTCAGTAAATTTTAGTGAATTTAGAAGTGCCAAACTACAAAAATTCTTGTAATGTTACTAATGTCTTAACGCTTTATGGTTTGTGCTCACCTTCATGATCATACGCCACATTAGTGACAATGCCCTTCCCTCTTTCTGTTTATACACACACACACACTGACACACACACACACAGACACACAAATCTACTTGTCATCAAGGAGAATAGCACTGTGTTAGCCACAATTGGGCGTGTTTCCACAGTATAGTTTGGAGTGAGGAGGACCCAGTTTAAATCCAAGTTGTGTTTATGACCAAGATCCTGACTGAGGAAGGATTCAACAGGAAGGAATAAATGTGAGGTGCATAACTTTGGTCCAATGACAATGCTTCAGACATTGGGAAGAGCTAGAGATTCCTAGCAAAATGTAATATCTGCTACTCAGATTTGTTCACTGATTTAACTTCCATAAACTTAGGGAAAAAAACAAAAACAAACAGCCATGAGTAAGAAACTGTAAAAACTAATTAACTCAACTTATGTGAGAATTGAGTAGGCAGGATAGTGTAACTCTGTCACTTATTTAATAAAATGAAGCAGAGATGGGAGGGACCCATTTCATGTTGAAGAGCCTCGGCTTCCAGGTATCTAAAATTGCCTCTCCTGACCATTCTCCACCCACGTAAGTGCATTAGTGATCACAGCTCTGCAGGCCAAAAGGGCATGCGTGTGTGTGTGTGTGTGTGTGTGTGTGACAGTCTTGGAAGTAGCAGCTCTGGGACCATGAGTCAGGAGCCTCCTTGATGTGAATCTTCATACTGACACAGCAGTGAGGATACTGAAACACCCTCAGGTAGTCATAGCAGCAGCAAAGTCCCCATCATGGAGGACAGTAGAAAGTGATGGGTCAGGAGTCATGCAGAACTTGTGAAATAGACAGGAAATTCCCAGACATGGCTAAGGGTGTTGCTTCAATAGCAGGTGGGGCTCAAGTCATAAATACATGATATACTCCCTCATGTTTTATTTCCAAGTAGATATGTCCTAAAGAAAGAGTATTAGCCATGGAATAGTGAAATGTTAGGGTTCAAAACTGCCTGAGAAAATTCAAGAGAAATGCAGTGAACTATTGAAGGTCACATAGCCTACAGAGGTAATGCTGTGAGTAAAAACACAGCAATTGTGTGAATTAATCTTCTTGTTGCATTTGTGCAGGATATTTTTTTCAATGCCTTAAAGTACAACCACCTATGAGTGGCAAGGCAGCTCAGTGTTTATAAGCATGGTCTGAAAGCTGACTGCCAGGGTTTGAATCCTGGCTTCACCTGTTACTAGCTGTGTGACTTTTCACAGTCCTTTACCCTCTCTGTGTTTCAGTTTCCCTGGGTATAGTAATAGAACCACATCATAAAGTTTTAGAATAAAATAAATTCTTATGAGTAAATCTCTTAGACAAAAGTTTATGAGTAAATCTCTTAGACAAAGGATTGAACTGTTTTTGGTCTCAACATCATTCTAGAAGCAGTTATAGAGCTCTAACATTTCTAACTCAATGGATAAAAAACAGGGACATAGAGTTTAAGTAACTTGGAAGAAAATAGCTATAAACACCAACCATACACATACACTTAAAGGTGACTGCCAGTTAAGAGTCAAGAATGACACCTAAGAAAGAGTTCAAAATAAACCAGAACTGTATGTGACCCATTGATGATTTTAAGTCATAATGTGCCAAAAGAATGGAATAGACCTCTAGGAAGTCAGCAAGCGTTGCTATCATTGTCAAATATATTTACAAAAATATTTTATTGAAGTGGTAGAAAGTTAAAATTATTGAATTGTTGAGTCTCCAAGCAGAATTTTAGAAAGTGTTTATTTTTTTATTAACTGCAAACCTTCGTATCCATCATTCCTATTATTTAAGTCAACTTAGGAGTGGCAATCACTGCTTTTCATCACAGAGTACCTTGCAAAATTAGTCATGCAGCAGGGCATTGTCAAGCAGATTCAGTTCTCCCTTAGAAGATTTCATTTATTTATTCATTTACAAGACTTTTATTGAACTCCTACTATTTACGGACACAGTGAACAAGGAGCTGGGGACATAAGGTTACTGCCAACAGTGAGTACCCAGCATTGAGGAAAAAAGAGGTGCCACCAAAAAACTAGAGCACAGCTGGACAAATGCTCTGATGGAAGAACACAGGAAATACCAATCATGCCTGGTGTGTGTGTAAGTGGGGGCCCAGGTCTGGGGGAATTTTCAAGGGAAGGAAGGAGCAAAAGGGACATAAGGCCTGATCTGGGTTCTTATGGATGAGTGGCAGTCAGCCAGGCATAAGGAGTGAACGAAGAACATTCCACACAAGGGAAGCCCTATGAAGTCAGGGAGGCAAGAATGAGCATGTATGCTTTGGGAGAGTCTATGCAGCTCAGTAACTGGACACTGGGTGAGAAGGAGGTGGGGAGAGATGAGACTGCAAAGGTAAGTATAAGGAAGACATAAGATCATGAGGAACCTTGTGTGCAGTCCAAGTGGTTTGGACCTGACTCATTGGAACCTAACACAAGGAAGTAACAAATACTGGAAATGTTTGTGGTCAAAGCAGAAGTTTCAGGTGCTTGACAGAGAACAGCTTATTGACCTCAGTGATGTGGAGCGTGCAGACTGCCTGGGTTAAAGCTGGGCCCAAACTTAGTAGCTCTGTGACCTTGGTCACATTGTCTAAGCGTTTTGTGACTCAGTCTTCTCATCTGTAAATAGCACTTTTGCCGAGGGCTGTTTAGAGGATGCAATAAGTCTGTACATGTACAGCTATTTGAACAGAGCAAGGCATGTAGTAAATATTTGATAAATGTGAGCTGTTACTATTAATACAACATCACTCTGATTGGAGACTATGGAGATCCTTTGGTGTAAACTGGGAACTTTAGCAAAAGCTGTGGGGGAAAGACCAACTCTCTCCTACAAAAATGAGGAAGGAACATCAGTAGCAGAAGCAACATCATCTACAACAAATGAACATCCACTGAGCATTTGTTACTCCAAGCAAAGGACTTAGTTTGTTGGAGGAAGTTGGCTTGCTACATGGCTAGTTACTGAAACAAAATAAAGAAATCCACTATTTTAAATTTCCTTAGATATCTGTATTTAAAGCTTTTAAAAAGTAAATGTAATATGTTTCTAATACAAAATTTTAAAAGGATGAAAGGTAATAAAATTAAAAAGGAAAAACCTCCCTCTTTTCCCTGCCTGGCCTCCTGGAGGCATCCTTTCTTCCTTTGAGGTAACTAGTTTTTATTTTGTTTTCTTTTGTTTTGCTTTGTTTTTCCATCTTGGTGCTCCCCTGTCTAGGAATGATGTATCATTTTACACACAGAGACAAAACACATATGAACACAAACTGATATTGATAGAATGTATTTTATATAAATAAATATACACTAAAATGTAACTGTTTAAAAATGAAACAAGAGGGGACTAAGGCAGGATCAAGATGGCAGAGTTAGAGCACATGGAGCTCACCTCCTCCCAAGAATTCATCAAAAATACATCTACATGTTGAACAATTTTCACGGAAAATTAACTGGAAACTGACAAAAGGACCCCTGTGCAACCAAGGCTGTTAAGTCAGATACACACGTAATTGGGTAGGAAGGGAAGAAAAGCAACTAGGTCAGGACCTGTTTCTCAGAGGAAAGGGGAGATACCATGGGAAGACATCCATCCTGAGGAGTGAGCAGGTCAAGACACACTTTGTACCTCTGTCCTGGGGTCCTATGTGGAGGAGACAACCCCCTTGGCTGGTTGGAGGGCCGCCAGGACAGATAGAAGGGCTGTGGGAAGGCTGAAGAGTATGCACGTGCTGGCTAGCCTGTGAGGCAGAGTGGAGAGAGGTCTTCTCGAGTGGCTGCCCCACCGCACATCCCAGCCCAAGCTGAGCGAATGCTCCATCCCCGCTCGCTCCATACCACAGCACAGCCCTGGATCTGGGGCATCCACAAGTGAGGAAAAGTCTCAAGTGTGGGACGCAAAGGTGACCGTTGCCAGGGTGGAACTTGGGTGGGGTGTGGTGGCCATTGTTAGCGCTTACTCAAGCAGTGCATCAAAAGCCCCCCAGATTTCTGAGGGCAGCTACCCCACCACAGTGCACACCCTAATGCATGCTGAGAGTCCATGCAGGCTCTGCTTGCCCTGAGGAACAATTCCATAATAGATGAGAGTGGTGGAGGCTGGAAATAGTGATCAACTGTGGGCAACAAAGGGAACTTTCCCCCAAGACTCAGCAGAGCCACGGGTTCTTGAACAGGCAGACCTTTGTCTGCGCATGGACCCCACTTTTTCAGCACTTGCCTTTCTGCAGCATGGGTCCCGGTGATGGGAGAGGGAAAAACAGATGCTTAAAGAGAACAGAACCCGCTCAGGCCAGACCCTCAGGGCTTCTGCTCCAGCCACTGGGGAACAGACTCTACCCTCCCCATAGAGAGGTGACAGCCACTGCACAGAGAGGAAGTTCCACTTCACACCAAGCTCCAGCATAACTCCCCCTTCCCCAGCCCCACCCCATACCAAGGTGACTGCTGCCAGCACATCCTGAGGAAAGACATGACTGGCATCCACATCAAATCCTGCCCGACCAGCAAAGGTACTGGGCACATACAATCTACATAGGGACACCCTCACATAACAACACCCCTTCAAGACACAGACTGGTAACTGTTTCACCTAAATTCATAGAGGCAGAGAAAATTAAGCAAAATGAAAAGGCAGAGGAACTACTCTCAACTGAAAGAGCAAGAGAAAACTCCTGAAAAAATAAATAATGAAACAGAAATAAACAATTTACCAGATAAAAAATTCAAAATATTGGCAATAAAAATTTTAACTGAATTAAGGGAAAGAACTGATGTAAACAATGAACACTTCAACAAGAAACTAGAAAATATATTTTAAAAAAACAGAAATGAATTCAATAGCTGAAATTAAAAAAAAACACACACTAGAAGGAATGAATAGCAGACTAAGTGATACAGAAAAATGCATAAGTGATCTGGAAGATAGAATAATAGAATTTACCAATCAGAACAGCAGAAAGAAAAACAAATTTTTTTAAATGAATGCATTTTAAGAGATCTGTGGGATAAGAGTATAAACACTCACATGATAGGAGTCCCAGAAGGATAAGAGAGAGAAAAGGGAACAGAAATGTATTTGAGGAAATTATGGTTGAAACCTTCCCTGAAGAAGGCAACAGATATTCAGATACAGGAAGCACAGAGGGTACCAAACAAGATGAACCAAAACAGACCCAAACCAAGACGTGGCAAAATTTAAAGATAACAGAATTCTAAAGGCAGCAGGAGAAAAACAAAGAGTCATATACAAGGGAATCCCTCTAAGGCTATCAGCTGATTTCTCTGAAGAAATTTTGCAGGCCAGAATGGAGTGCCATGATATATTAAAAGTGTTGAAAGGAAAAAACTTGCAACCTAGAATACTCTACCCAGCAAGATTATCATTTAGAATAGAAGGAGAGGTAAGGAAATTATCAGATAAGCAAAAACCAACAGTTCATCCATAGTAAACCTATACTATAAAAATGTTGAAGGGTCTTCTCTGAGTGGAAAAGAAATAAGAATCTATAGGAAAGAGGAAATCCCACTCAGAAAGGCAGATATATAGTAAGAACTGAACATCATCACTTAAATAAACCAGTGTCTATCAACAGATGAAGATTTTATATATGATATATATATGGAATATTATATATGTATATGAAATATTATATATGTATATGGAACATTAGTCATAAAAAAGAGTGAAATTCTGCCATTTACAGCAGTGTGGATGAACCTAAAGAATATTATAGCTAGTGAAATAAATTATAAAGACAAACACTGAATGATATCACTTATATGTGGAATCTAAAAAATAGTACAAACAAATGTATATAGCAAAACAGAAACAGACTCACAGATATGGAAAGCCAACTAGTGGTTACCAGTAAGGAGAGGAAAGAGGGGATGTCCACATTAGAGGTAAGGGATTAAGAGATGCAAACTACTGTGTATGAAATACCTAAGCAACAAGGATATATTGTATAACCCAGGGGATTATAGCCATTATCTTGTAATAACTCTAAATGGACTATAATCTGTAAAATACTGAATTATTTTGCTGTACACCTGAAATTAACATAATACTGTAAATCAAATATACTTCGATTAAGAATAAATAAATGCATAAATAAAAATTATAAAATTCAGAAAGGTTTCTCCAATCATCAGCACCTAAAGTGTTTTGAAGTCAAGATTGAACATTGATTCTTATCCAGCATATAGTAATATCATGTTTTGTATTTTAACCTGTAATCTGCCAACTAATTTTGAAAAATACTTGTATTCCTGGGGTAAAATATAATTGATAAAAATTTAAATAATTAAAAATTAATCAAAATATATTGTAGCTCTTTCAATAGCAATGTATACAGAACCATCTCATTCTTTTTAAACTACATCCTGTTTCATATGGATATATAATAACTTTCAAGTAGTTCTGTATTGATGGAGTTTAGAGTCTTTCCAATGATCTACTTTTATATGCAATTCTGAAATTTAGATACTAATTCATACATTATTTCACACAAAAAAATAGTACCTATAGGTGGTATTTCTGAGTCAAATTAAGTGGATTTTTATAAGTATAGTAAAATTGTACTTCTGAAGAACATGTGGACTTACTCTATTTCAAAAATCCCAAGTAAAAAAAAATGAATGTAGTTAATATTTTATTTTATGTAAATTTAGGTTAAATGCAAAATAAAGCATAGTCCTCTTTGGTTATGTGCTTTATACATATTTTGTCAGTTCCCTTTGCACATAAAATATATATGCCCATTTTTCAAACTTAGAATATACTTTTACTATTTCAAATGAGTATAGGCTTTTATAGCTGTATCTTTTCTGTTGTTGCATAAAATGGTCAGATCAATGATTCACTTGGTGCTGAATTCTTGTTCTGAAATGCAGCTCCAAATCCCGACACTAGTTCCTAAAACACAAATTTGGTCATGTCAATTCAGTGCTTTAAGCCCTTTAGTGGTTTCTCACAGCCTCCAAAAACCTACTAGGTCAAAAAAACCCAGGCAGGCTCTTTGTACAAAGTCAAGCAACTTCATCCACTTTGTATTCTATGCACTCAAAGAGACATTCACACATAACACAATGGGAATGGCACCTCTGGAATTGGGCAGTGGAACAAGCCCCCCAAAAAAGCTCAGACCCACTCCTTTAAAGGGTCCAAGAGTCCAAGGAAAAACCCACAAGCATGACTTTGAAGAGGAAAGCACATGAAATTTGAAATCAGACAGGCCTGTACTTGACTCTTTCTGTATGTAAAATGTCACTTGACTCTCCTTTCCATTTGTATAAAATAGTGAAAGTAATACAGTACATAAGTAACTCCAAGAAATTTTGTAATAAGTAAATTAGGTAACACCTACAAATACGTGTTCTATGATTTTTGTCTTTTCACATCTCATCTTTTTCAGACACAGGACATAGCTATAATGGCAGAAATTGATTTTAAAGTTTTATAGTTTTGATGAGGGATCTGCAAAAGACAACCTGTAGACCAAATATTGTCCATTGCATATTTGGGGGTGGTCCATGACTGTGAGCTGAGAATAGTTTTACATTTTTAAATGTTTTTAAGAGTCAAAAGAAAAATAGTATTTCATGATATATGAAAATTGTGTGAAATGCAAATTTTATTATTCATAAATAATCAGAACACACTCATGTTTTTTCCTTATATATAGTCTATGATTGCTTTCATGCTACAATGGCGAGGTTGTATCATTGTGACATAGACAATGCTACATACACATTGCAGCAGAGACCGAAAAGCTTAAAATATTTACTGTTCCCTGACCCCTGACCTAGCCAATGCTATTATAATGTGTTTATACATATACACACATAAATGTACACATGCTCGTATGTGTATGTATTTCCATATTTAGTAATGATATAAGCTATGTGAATTAGCTAAAATATTTTAGACATGCTCCATCCTTGCCTAGATGGGATGCTGGGTTAAAGAGTGGCCTATCACCTGCACCATGAGGAGACACCCAAAGTGTGTTCCTTAAGTGGTCCTATGTCCAGACATGGAATTGAGAGATTTCTGTTCGGCTAATAATGACTGTAAGCATAACAGAATCTTGACTTTGGAAAGTTATTGCGAATGCCTTGGATAAATCTTTTATAGTGGTGTAGTTGGATCATCCAAAACTATCAGAGAATCAGAAATTCACTGAGCTTTCACAACTGGTTGCATGAACTGTTTTGTGCCTCCTTACTAATGAATGTTTGCTCAATAAATGTCTATATGAGTGATAGAATTTGGTCTGAAGTTTTACTCTATTACCATGTGTTAGTGAGATTGTAGATGTGTAGCTAATTCTCACCTACTTCAAACTACTATCATTTCCAAAAAGAATCAAAGCATTGCACATCATCAGATTGACTGGGGGAAGTTCCTAAACCCACTTGACATTTTGCTGACAGATGTTTCACACTTAACTAGTAAACGATAAAATAATTATTGAATATCTACACACCCTTTGAAAAAGAATCTTCAGTAGAGCCTTCCCATTTAAAAAGATTTAAAATGTCATAAAACTACATTTTATCTTACTTTTATCTTTCTGGGTTCTAAATAAAGAAATAACTGGAAAATATATGGGTACGAATTCAGTGAAGAGCCTTCAATAGGAATCTTAAATGACTGAAAGCAGAACACGAAAAGCAGTGAAAGACAGGACCTGTGGGTATTACTTCCATGAAGAAGGAGAAAATGAGTTGACTGACCCAACCAGTCATCCAGTTTCTCCCTCTCTCTTGTTCTCCATCGCTTGTACCTTTCACTGGGTTTATAAGAGGCAAATGAATAATTGTTTTGTTGATCTTCAAATGTATAAAACATTCTCTTCTTCAGAGTGATTAGCTGAAATATTGGTGTAAATTAGTTTCATCAATCTCTTTGGGTCCTAAAATTAACTGTTTTTTGTTTATTCTTTAATTCAACCAATAGGCATTTAGTTACTACCCACAGGGTGCTGGGAAATTTTCTGGAAAAGAATAATACCCCTAAATTCACATTTTGTAAGGCTTTGTAGCTTAAACAGATCTCTCACAGTACACTACCTCTAATTTATCTTTATACGTTTCAGATTTCCCCAGGCCCCCTACAGCCTGTGAGTGGGAGCATCAACAGAAATAACTCAGGCTCTACCAGCTCACTGCCCCCACCTATACGGTCAAGTACATCAAGATTCCCCCTCGCTCCCTATACCCATCATTTCTGGGAGAACCCAAGGGTGTGCTTATATAATGGTGAAAGAAATGGGAATCATTTAATGCCCTCTTTTTCAGTGGTATCCAATGCTCATAAAGTCACCAAGGAGTGATGAGTCACCCTCCTAGCACTGATCCTAGCACCTTGCCTCCTGAGATGAAAGTTCTCTGGATACCCTGTCCTGATTCTCTATCCCAAAGAAACCTAAGTGGTACCTCAGAGTCTCCTCCCATCTTTCCATCCTGATTACTCCGGAGCTACAGTATGTTTTCCTTGCAGAAATAGAGGCCTGGCACACCTGCCCCATTCTCTTTCCTACTTCTTCCCATGGACACTAAGATGTCTGTGTCTTGTGTCTCACAGAGCCTTCCCTTCTGTGCCTGTAGTACTTCTCTCCAGTAGAGTTGACAGTTTTCATGGTAGGAAACCAGATACAGAGACAAGATCCAGTCTCTCTTCTCCATGTCCCACTCCCTCCAGCTTCACCTACCCTTAGGTGCTTAGATACCCTTTCCTACCTTGCCAACTAAAGAGGGCAAGTGGAACCCTGGGGTCTATCTGAACATGCACTCCATTTTCAATAACACTTAAAGTTACTTACCTAGTAAGCACATTCATACCACGTAAGAGCCTGAGTGATTAAATAACACATCTTTGATCACACAATCAGTGAGTAGCGAAGCAGGCATTTGAGTTCAGCTCTCTTTCTTCTGAACGCTTTATTTCTCAGCTTCTGACCCTAAGTCTTAAAGTGGTTGCGAGCAAAAGCCTTTGTTGCCTGGCTTTTCATCTCTTAGCCAAATTTGAAAAGAAGAAGAGGACAAATACTTGTCTTTGTCCCTTTTTTTCCCTAAAACTGAATTTCTGCAGGCTGCCTAACTCTGAATACAAATCAAAAACGGGAAAAAAAAAACCCAGTTTGATCATAAACTAAAATCACATCCTTTTCATTATCCTCTACTCCCCTAATAGACAATGAGTGTGGAAGCATATAATTGGGAAGAAAGACTATTTTGCCCCTGATCTGCCACCTGAGGCTTGAAGAAGAATAAAAGCTTCTTGCTCTGGAAAGGATTTAGTGAGGTCAAAAAGACCAGTTGCCTGGATTCTCATTAATGGATGGATATTCATTGCTTGAGTTTGTGTTAGGACTTGCTGAAATATTCAGAATGGCTCTCGCCTTGAATCCTAACCATAAATATTGTCTTATACCTTTAAACAAGAAAAATGGTTTCAAAAATAAAGAAGATATGTATATAACGGCTCAGAAGAAAAAGAATATAGCACATAATGACCAGGGGCATGTTGTTTTCCAACTTTAGTTGATGCAAAAGAAAATACCATCATAAGACCGGCAAAGCTCAAGTAGGCAGCAAACTAAACAAAACCGATTTTTGTTTTGTTTTCCTTTGTTTGAAGTTACAATAGGCGAGGATTTTAAGCTTCTTTGTGCCATGAACCTCTTCAGAAATCTGACATAGCATATGAATCTCGTCTTAGAATAATGTTTTTCCAGGCACACAATAAAACACATAAGCTTCCAAAGTAAACTATTCATATCAAAATATAGTTGTCAAACTATTTTTAAAGGAGTCATATAGTTATACATGTGTTTATTAACCCTTTAAATAAGAAAATCAAACAGAGAGACAAAGTAGTGATGTGAAAATATCCATAACAAAGTCACAAGTACTGCTAATACTATTCTAGTTTGTTGCCTTCATTAATAATGGAAAGAAGTGTTCAATTCCAGTTAGAATTTAGTGAAAATAAAAATTCAATATGTGTCTCCATCCAAGTTCTTGGACCCCGTGGATTCTATCTTCAGATCGTTTTGGGAGTTCATGGTTCTCAGGTAAGAAGCCTTGCAATGCAGCGACAATAGGAAGGTTGTAGATTGAAGGTGACAGCCAGGTCTGGGTGTTTCTCAGCTTTTCTGATAGGAGAAATTAAATGCAGGTAAGTCTTCAGCAGGTGTCCTGCCTCTGTCTTTGAGATGTTGCTTTTATTTAGCTGCTGCTACGCAGCAGCTTCCCCATCACGATTCGAGTCACATCATCATCCCCTATATCTCTTTAGTCCTGATGTTTAAAACTCACTCTTTACATGAAAAAGTGTCCCCCGGCTTACCAGAAACATGATCAGCATCTTGAAAAAAATCTCTAGCAGTGATCAAGTCCCCATGCAGGGGCCTATAAGCACATGGAAGTTTCCCCTGAACTGCTTTTTTCTAAACTTGAACCAGCACTTGCTGATATTCTCTGCAGGTGGCCTCTGGGAGAACAAAATGACCATATACAATGGTGGTGCAGGAGGGTTACAGAGAAACAGGGAGACTGCATCAGGCCTGGGCCATAGTGCTGCAGTGGAACAGCTGCTGCCACAGACGCTCAGCACTGAATGAATGTGCAGCAGGAGGCAAAAAAAAAGCAGATTTCATAGGTTGATGAGCCAGGAGTCCACCCATCTCCACTAAGAATTAGGACCTAAAGACTAGAGCTGTCGTGTTAACAAAAATTTCCGAGACTTATAAAGAAGGCCATGAGGATGTCTGCCTGTCTTATCCATGTCATTCTGGAACATTATTCATCAGGCTCACCCAAGAAGTATTTAATTTTCTAGGCTATCGTAGCATTGTTCTGATTTTACTATTACTGTTAATTTACTGTTAATTAAGTTCCCAGACTCTGCAAAGTTGTGTTAAGTGGCAGATTGGTATCCTGTAGAGATGCAAATGATTTGTGTTCCATAGAAAAAAATAACCTCCAAAGTTCTGGTTTTATTGCCCCAAAAGGCATTCAACAGTTTTGTTTCTAATCTTATTCTAACATTCCTCTTTTATTGTTAATTGCCTATTAATATCCAGTTGCTCAGCTTTACCATCTTACTAGTTTCCACATCAATTAATGTATTGAATAAAATCTTTGCCATGGACTAATTTTATATTTATGGGAGCCATGTTTCTAACTTTTGAACATTATATTTTGACAGTAACTTGAACTGACTAATTCTTTCTGAAGCAAGAGTCAGGATTAACCCCAGTGTCCACTGGAGTTACCAAATCATTTTTCCAAGAAACAGAGGAGTGGTCCTGACCCTAGATCCACTCTGTGGGTTCCTCAAATGGTTCAACTGAGAGGCATTTAAGGGAACAATTGCTTCAGTCACAGATTCAACCAGTGGTTCTCAAACCATCAAAATACAGATCTTTGGGCCCCAATCCCAGAGTTTGACTTAATTGGTCCAGGATGCAGCCTCAGAATTTGCATGTCTTACAAGTCCTCAAGTGTTAATGATGTTGTTACACTGGAAGACTGCTTTGACAGAGGGGAGGAACAAACAGCTTGGACTCAAGCCTCCTTTTCAGAAGGACCCTGCCCTAACACACTACGTAGTAAGAAAGAGGCAGTAAGCTTGGTAAGTTAGTATCTGTGGGATCTTAATTCCCCAACCAGGGATCTTACCTGAGCCCCCTGCAGTGTAAGCGCAGAGGCTTAACCACTGGACCACCAGGGAAGTCCCAGTATCTTTAAAACAAATTGTTTTTTCTCCCAGGATTGTTCTCTGTCTGGGTGAGACACTGGGCATATTACTTTGCTTTGTATTCTGGGGTTATTCCTCTCCTCTTTTTCCCTTCTTCCTTCCCTTGAACAATGGGCAAGTGCAAATGTAGCTTTGTGTTGTCTCAGGACTAGGTCCTCTGCCCTCAGCATTCACAGATTTCCAGGTCTGCCAGCATCTCCACCAGTGACGGCTGAGCAGTCGTGGTGTGGTGACAGCTGTACCCATTTGCCTGATGGATCGGAGCTGTCAGTGCAGCAGGCTATCTCCCCTTCAGCGTCATGCAGAAAGATGAAAAGTTTCTCTAACACTCGCATCCCTTCATTTGCATTTCAACTAGCTGGGGTCAGGCAGCACTGAGTGAAAACTATGAGAAGCCTTTTCTTCTTCTCTCCTTTAAAGGATACATTATTTCTATTTACCATTTTTGTGTCTGCCTATATATTCTCTTTTATTCATATGTTCATTAAGCCAGCCAATTAAAAATTGTTGATTAAGTATTAGTCTGTGCAAGTCTCCATGTTCTCAGAGATACTAAATAACAAACAAATAAATAACAAAATAAGGTATGAACCCTGCCTTTCAGGAATTTATAAAATTTTTTGAGATGTTAAACTACCCCACACTAGAGCCACCCTCAAACTAGCCCCAAAGCACACTTGTTTGAAATCTGCCATTTTCCCAGGCTTCCAAAGTCTATTTCCTTCTGCTGATCTCACCCCTTTGTTAGCTGGGTCTCTTGAGTATTCAGGACATTTTTATTCCCCCACCCCTTCCTCCATGTCTTTGTCTTCTGTGACTAGGTTAAGCGAAAAAACTGCACCCCAAGTGACTGGGAGAGGTCTGCTGCCTACCTTTCTTCTGGTAGCTGTTTCCTTTGAGACTGCAGATTTTTCTGCCTTCCTTCATCTTGTTTTTTGGTGGAAAATTCCTGAAATGAGCCTGTTCAGTGTCAAACATACTTGTTACAACTGTATGAACTTCTGAAGTTATAAACTCAATACAGTATCTTGGTCTTGGACTACATCTGCCAACCCGGCCATTTACCCCCTGCCTGAAGGGTTCTACTTCTGCTCCCATGGGCATCAGCTTGCCTAGATTTCCTCTCATTTCAGTCAGTCACATCCTCTCCAGCCAAGACTCCAGGTCAGCACCATGTGTAGTGTACCTAACACTACATTGAGTCCCTTTGTCTCCTTTCATAGTTTTTCCATCCTATTTCCCTCTTTGTTGGCCATCACGCCTCCAATGGAAGAATGATCGTAGTTACACCAAGTAATTGCATTTTATTCTCTGCTTGCTTCAGGTTAAAGCATTTAGGAGGAGCTAGAGAATGAGCATTTCGTTAAAGAGATAGTTTCACCTTGATGTTCTTTTCTGATTGGAAGTTAGCTGCAAGGGCAGGTGTAACTGGGAAAGATTTGTCTCTGTCATTCAGAGGAATAGATAAAATCAATGGGAATTTCTTCAGCTGCACTCATCCCTACCACCTCTCTCACTTCCAAATATTAAATTTTCTGCTGACCTAATGAATAAGGGCATTTATTAGTCCCACCTCCCATTCCTACAACCTCCTCCACTGAGCCCCGCCTGGATTACCCTTACTCTTAATCCCTTCCCTGAACATTGTTGAGGTCATTCATTCAGTATTTAGAAACAGTGTTTGCTTTTTTAAAAATTTTCCTCCTTCTAAGCGTATCCAACTGTTTCATGTAGATGTTAAAGATTCCTAAGAATAGGATTTAGCAACTCCTTTGGAGCCAAACTGACCTGAGTTTTCATTCTAGCTGTATTCACAATTAATGTCTGTCTTGGGAGAAATTACTTCATTTCAAATTCTTCATTTGTGTGATGGGACTAATGATGCCTATTTTGGAAGTGTGTTGTAAAAATAAACTTAGCCATAAGTCATGTAGCACTTAGTATGCCTGGCAAATTGGTATTCTTTAAATGGTAGCTGCTGTTATTATTTTTATTGCTGTTGTTGTTATCACTTATTAAGCTGACCCACAGAGACTGGGCAGATAGCATGAATCAGTTCACATGGCAAACACCGAACTGTTGTTAATGGCAAGACACAATGCCTGTATTTGTAATCTTTGATAAGACTAAATACCTATTTAGGTGAGCTGCAGAGATTGTCCTTGGACTAGGCAGGAAACACACTCTGAGATAATAGCTATTGCATTGTAAATAGACCATAGAGACCTGGATAAACATTTTCCTAGTGGTTTTATAAAGTATGATGCAGATATCTCATCATTATTGTGGGGTTTTGTTTCTGTTTTGTTTGCTGCCTCCCAATATCCAGGTTATGTTTAAACAGTTGAAAAAAAAAAAAAAGTACTTGCTGTTTTGCAGGTTTTGATTTCCAAGAATGTTTACCACTTCAGTTCAGCCAGAGACAAAAATCCTTTTCAATTTCCCCAGTCTCCAATTATTCATGAAAAATCTCAAACTGAGAAACAAAGGCTTTTCTTTAAGAAAAAAATGAAGGGTGTTTTTCAACTTTAGCAATATCAAACAATCCTTCACATTGAATGGTGAAACTTCAAGAGAAGAGGCTATGATTCTATCATTTTGTTAAGGAAACCCTTCTTTTTCTTGGTGTGCTCTTGTGTTAATAATTTAAAAGTCAGCAATTTCTAAACCAAATAATTCTTTGCTTACAAGAACTGCTGCCAGGTATCTCTGTGTCAAGACGCTGTCCAAAATCCAGGGGCTAAAACATGACATAAATGAATTGATATACACATGTTAATGGGAGTCAAAAATAAAGTAACAAGCTTAGAGAACCATGCAGTGGATCCTCTAACACTGTTTTATTTTTGGTTATATTGTTCAAGGAAAAGTAAACAGTTGTAATTCCCAGAAAGGTAAGTTTTGGTCAAAAGTAAAAGTGTTAGAAAAAAAAAATAATATGGCCAACATTTATTCACCTCCTATTGAGGGTCCCAACAAAGAGATACACATTTCCAGAGATAAAGTAATATGTGTATTATACCAATATCAACAATGTTTTAGTGTTGAGGGTAAGCATATTAAACATGTGTATTCCTAAGATTTTCACACTGGGATTAGCTAATTCCTGTCCACTCAACTTGCTGGATGGATATTAATAAATGGCAGGAGGTTTAGTGGAGACTCTGCCTACAGAGCACTAGCTCTGCACGTACAAAACATTATGATCAGTTCTCTGGAGATTCCAGGTGCAAGACACGGTTAACCTCCCTACACGAGGGATTCAGGGTCTAACTGGGGAGGCAAGAAGCAGACATACATGCAGTTGACTAAAAGTTAAATAACAGAATAACAGTTTGCAATAAAAATAAAATGCCATGAGGTAGACTGTGCTCAAGCCCAAATCAGAACCTTGGTTGGCTCTATGGGGTCAGAGGAAGGTGAGATGGATATTGATCAGGGTTCTTGGCTTTCCTTAATCAATAGAAATTATAAGAGGCCAGACAAGAAATTCAGGCAAGGCTTGATTGGGGCCCTTGCTGCAGCAGGGGGGAGAAAAACAAGTAACAGTTTGCCTTGCTCATTCCCTTGGGGACAGGGGCATGAGCTGCTTCCTTATATAGGGTGAGGGTAGAGGTGTGCCCAGGGGGTCAGTCTGGAGGGGCGTCTTAGATGATTTGGCCACCGCTTTGGTGGTGTTGAGTGCAGGGGACATGCTCAGTACCCTGTTTTTCTCCCAGCTCTTCAGAAGTGACGGTTGGGTTTTTTGGGGGTTTTGTGTCTTGTTATGCAGAATTTGTCCCAACTGCTCATGCAGGCAGTTATTTTTAGTCCCTTAGAGTTTCTTTGTATTTTGTTGCTAGAGCAGACATTTGTCCAGGTGCAAGCACTGCAGCAAAGAGTCCCAGGTCCCAGGTCCCAGCCTGTCTCTAGATCACTGTAGGCTGAGGTCTCTTTGGGACCATTAACAGGGGGAAGTAGGAACTGAAGCAACAGGGTTTTACTGCATTTTCACTCACTTTCCTGAAATTAGAGAAAGAACTAGATCAGGTCGAGGAAAAATGTTTTCCTCTTATTACAATGTAGTAGTTATTTTTTTAAATGCACTTTATATGTAATATTAGTCTAAAAAGAATTATCATTACCTAAATACAATTTGTGGACAAAATTGATATCTTTATAACAATTAACACTGATTCAAAAATACCAATAAAAGTTTATGGAACCTACAAGTATTAAATCTGGAAAGAACTTATAAGTGTAAGTAATTCTACACTTTGCTTTTACAGAACAAAACAAACAAACAAACAAAACTGGGGCTCAGAAATTTGAAGTGACTGACCCAAAGCCTGAAGGACACATAGCTCATTCCGGCAGAGCAGAGCTAGAACCCAGGTGTTCAGCGGCTGAATTGAGTTCACTTCTTCTTATAGCACATCATCTCTCTCCCTTTGGTGAAAGTGATTATTAGTTTATCCCGGGTGGAACCAAGAACTCAGAAAATTTATAATTTTTCTTGTCCTCAGCCAGGTAACAGTCCTCAAGCATCCATTTCTTAGCACTTTGTCCCTCTTGTCTCTTCCATTCTTAACAAGGATAAGTGAGCGCAAATAGAAAATAACTAATTTCCCAATTGCCAAGAAAAAGAAGTATTAGGCTTGGAATTAGAGGACCTGGTTTGACGCCCCATTTTGGTCACTTACTAGCAGAGGTCCCAAAGCCTTGATTACTCACCTGTACATTACAAGTGTTAATAGTAAATAAGTACACAGTATAATACGTAGTAAGGCAGTACATGGTAACGTAATGTGTTTAATGCAACACAAAGGACAAAAATGAACTTGTCCACGTAAAAGTCCTTCTACACAAAAGAGGTTTACACAGAGGTTAGTTAACATCTTTACATTGGGCAAGGCAGAGAAAACTAAAGACCCATTTTATGGGAAACTGGTAAGGGAAGATTTTTTTGTTTGAGTTTTGTTGTGTGTGTGTGTGTGTGTGTGTGTGTGTGTTTGAATATCAAGAGAGAAGTATTTGTGTGGCAGATATCATCCTTTATTTTAAAACTGAGAGAGAAAGAGTGTGTATGCTTGAATCAAGGAGATATTTATATATAACTTGAGGGGAAAATAATTATTTGGAAAGAGGTCTGTTTGAGATCTAAGAAATCATACCTTGACAAGAGCAGAGCCATTTCGGCCTTAAGCCCCACTACAGCTCCATCACCTAAGATATTATCTTTTATATGCAGGAGTGTAACCAAGAGTGGGGTCTGGCTCTTCGCTGCTCAAAAGCCAATAAGGAGACAAGGTTGGTGGAAAGGAAAGTTGGCTTTATTTTGGCTGCCGGCAATGGGGGTGCAGGGGGCGACGCCTGTCCACAGGCTGACTCCTCCCCACTGATGACTGGGGGCAAGAGTTTTTATAGACGGAGGGAGGGGGCTACCTGCAGAAACAGCTCCAACAGTCATCTTGAAATTGGTCATCGGTGGTCTGGTCAGCGTCATCTTGATTGTTCTAAGTGCAATTACCCTTCAGTTCCAGGGTTGGTTTGTTTCCATTTCTTTGAGGCAAATTCTTGGAATTGTGGCAGCTTATGTCATGGCTACAGCCTGGTCATCATGTAGTTAACTTCTTCCACCTGGTAGGGGTTTCAGTATCTATAACACAGCTCACAGGATACGGCTCAAAATCTTATCTATAGCCCTTGAAGAAGAACTAAAAGTCCTTGACTTTGCTTAATGACTAAACTATTATTGTTTTGTCCTGTTTGACTGTTTTCCTTTGCTTCTGTGTTTTCTCATTTCTCTGATTAAACTTATTCTTTGGCTAACATTTTTCCACAGACAAAAGTCAGGTGGAGGACATGGAGTGGGGAGGAAGGACCATAGGGTCCTGCTCCATGTCAGGAGGGGCTTAATAAAGGTGTTGAATGAGTGAATGACTGAATAAATAGTTGAGGGTAGTCTCCCAACTTGCTGTTGTTTGATACTAAAAAATTTTCATCCTCTTCAAAGAGAAATGTTAAATCGTGCTCTCATGCTCTTTAAATAAATTCTGGAGAGACCTTCCTCAGACTTTCAAAGCTTTATGAACATCTCACTTACTATGTAACTTCCTCCTAGATGATCTTGTATGGTCTCTGCCAATGGGTCAGCAAGTGCTGTCTGTAAAGGGACAAAAAGTAAATATTTTAGGCTCTGTGGTTGTCCATCACCAGCATGGAAGCAGCTGCACATAAATGAACGGGCATGACTGGATACCAATAAATGGACACTGAAATCTGAATTTCACCTAATTCTCATATGTCATGAAATATTACTTTTCTGATTCTTTTCAAATATTTAAAAATGGAATAGCCAATCTTAGCACAAAAATAGGTCACCAGTTGGATTTGGCCCAGGGCAAGGTTTGTGGACAGATGGTCTATCCTGACGACAGTATGACAGGAAGAGCTCTCCATTCAGATTAACGCCCAGGCTCTCTGACACTCTTAGGAGTCACTTAAAGCACCTATCCTAGGGTAACCTTAGGAAAACTTCTATATGACGCTATTCTCTGTAGAAAGGGCCTGACCCACCTTGCCAGACAGATTAACCTCTTCCCCTTGTAATGGCGGTAACTCAGTAAAGAAGTGTTTGTGCTCTTGTGCCCTGGGGTTCTATCCATCTGCCCCTCCTCTCTCCTCTCTGGTTTTCTTTCCTGTCAAACTTGAGTTGATGAAGACTTATTCAGGTAGTTGATAGACTCTCTTTAATTCTCCTGAGAATTTTCAGGGACAGAGAGAAGACACTAATGCACTCTCGGCTATCACAGGTTAATAGGACACAGCCCAGCCCCCCTCCAGCCTCAGAGCTGAGAACACAATCCTGATTCTTGAGGAGGCCTTAGAGTCATGTGATAATAAAGTAACTAGAAAAGAGTAAAGAAATCTGGCAGCTAATCTCATTAATACTAAAAAAAAAAAAAAAAAAAAAAATTCCTGACTGAATGAAACAGGGATAAGAACGATTTTAGTGAAGTGTGTGTGTGTTTGTGTGTGCGTATGTGTGTTTGTGGGTGTGATTATTAAAAGTGGAGCAAGCTCTCCAGTGGCTTTTGTTGTGGGCAGAGTGCTTTTTTGGAGTGACTCAGTTGTGTCCCATCTGAAGTAGAAACAGTAAATGATCCCAAGCAACTTCATTGCACTACAGGAAACTTGGAGGTCTCTCCAGCTCTGACATGTTATGATTCAGGTATTTTGCTGATGTATTATTTTAGAAACATGCAGCATCTGAAGTGTTTTCACTTGCTCTTTTATTTCTATGGCACTATTAAGCATTTTTAAAGGATGGGGAATACGGAGGGTTAAAGAGGGGATGTTATTAACACTGTAAGGGCAACGGTTGGGAATATGTTTTCAATTCTGAAGGATGGATTTTCACTTATAATTACATTTAAAAATAGAGAATCTATGTCTTTCAACAGCAAAAATATTTGTTAAACTTTGGATTCCTTTGGCATATGAAACTTGTAAATCCTGGGCCTCTAAAACCTCCATGTTTAGACTAGGTGTGTGCTTTGTTCATTTTACCTTTCTTTCGCCTCCAGGCTACCTGTCCCCATCTCCCCTCCCCCAGCAGCACCCCATTTCTGTGTTTCCCAACCACCAGCAAAAGCCTCTGATAATCTTATGACCACATGCCTATAGGAAAACACACCTCTTTTATCATTTTCATACCAAACACCCACAGACACTCACAGACACACATATTTTTCATTCATTCACATCTGTTCCACATTCTAGAAATAAACGATTTGTTTTTGTTAAACATGCTGACCTGAAGATTTGAGCTGTTAATTTTTATGAAATGTAGTTACTAATGTAGCCACATACCCTCCCCCCACCCAGCAAAAACATGGCCCAGATGTTCAGCAGACACAGCTGAGGGCTGTTTTTAGCTATGGCATTTACTGATTCCACAGCATGCTCTCTTTTCTATAGTTCCTCTTGAGCAAGGGTGGTGAACTCAAATCCAATAATCACTGGGCCTTGTTATTATGGCTGCACTCCTTCACGGATAATAGAGGCCACTCCGTGATGATGAGGGCTTGAAAAGAAGAATCAATTTTCTAATTTGTCTCACTGAAAATAGTTGTAAGAGTTCCAGAAAGAATAGTATCTTGGGAGACAGAAATCCTGTTTTCTGGTTTTGTTTTCCTTCTAACACTCACAATGGCAGATTGTGAGAATGGCAGAATGGAAAACAGTGTCATAACACAAACACACAGTGATTAAAAGAACAGGATTTTGAGTTGACAATTTGGGGTTCCACTCCTGGTATAGTTAATTACCACCTTTGTGATGTTAGACAATTCAGTTCAGCCTTCTGTTCCTTGATTTTCTCATCATTAAGCCTGATGGTAGTCCCCATTTTCTTATTATTTATTCAGTTGCAAGCAAAAGGAAATTCCACTCAGCTAGTTTAAACAATAAAAATGCTGTATTGGCTTGTGTATCTTGAAGAACAGAGGTAGAACAGTTGTCAGGGTTTGTCTCATTCAGTGACTCAGTGATGCCAATCCAATTTCATTTCTTCTCTTACTGTCTCTCACTGTGGCACTTCATTCCAAGTTTGGCTTCCTTCATGGTGACAAGATGGTTGTAGCAATTTCAGGGCTCATGGGCTCATAATTTATCATCCTGAAGAGAGACGGACCCTCTACCCAGCATTCTAAACAAGACCACATGCCAACCTTGAACAAAGGACAAAGGCCATGGGAATGGAATGGGATTATCGGCTTGGTCAATAAGGATCCACCCCTTATTGACCCCTTATTGGTTTGCCAGAGCAAACCAAATGGCAAATCCAAATACAAGGGTGTTGGGGAAAGGTAAAAGAGTACATGGATATTTGTGAACACTCATGGTTTTTTATCTGGTCTTTGAAAATCCCTTTCCTTTCTTCTACCACATATATGACACACACTCAAGAGACATAATCCAAAATATCGTCCATTTTTTACATCTATTACAAAATCCAGGTAATATGTGGGCTTCTCCATCAGATCTGGATGTGTCTCCTCCTAGACTATCAACCTGTAAACTAAAAGGCCAAATTATCCATTTTTTCACATACACAGTCAATATACAAGGGACCTGGACAGAATAATCATGCTAGATCCTCCTATTTAGAAAAATGAAGAATAAGAAGTGTAGTACACACTGTTTATTAGGTGCATTCTGAAATCCTTAGATTCTAGAAACAGAATTTCCATGCTCAGGGGGCAGAGGAAGTTCACTGATTGGATTCTGCGTTTCTCTGGATTCTGTAATTTCCTTGTCCAGTGTTCATTGTTCACTAGAGCCCCTGGCTCTGCTGCTCTCTTGGAGAGCCTGCCTTTTTTTTTTTTTTTTTTTGCCTTTCTAGCCTGTCTACACTGGGCTTTGTAGAGCATGCCCTCTTTGAAAATTCTACAACCTTCAATTCTTGCCTCTTAATCATGAACATTTTGGGGACCCCGGTGTTCTTTTAAGACTTAAACATCAAAGCTGCTTTTGCCCACACTCTGATTGTTGTTTGTTTGTTTGTTTTGTTTCCATAATACAATTTACT
The DNA here is from genome assembly GCF_005190385.1 of Monodon monoceros. NCBI lineage: Eukaryota > Metazoa > Chordata > Mammalia > Artiodactyla > Monodontidae > Monodon > Monodon monoceros. The sequence continues at coordinate 5,920,718 of NW_021703784.1, read as the reverse complement.
AAAAAAAAAAAAAATCCTTAACCCTCTGGTTTACCTACTTCTGTTCAGTTCCATGGACAGTAACCACCAGTCAAGTTATTTTTTTCCAATATTATTCTAGAATCTGACCGATTTTGTTTTAACTCTGCATCGCTCCCCTTTTTCAATTTAAGAGCTACTCCCTTGACACTATCTGGAACAGTAGATGAGAAAACCACACTCCTTAATCTGATCTTTTCCCTGAGTAACTTTTTCCACTGAGAAGTTGTAACCTGAGTTATTTTAATCAATGAGAAGTTTCACTGGGCCTCGGTTTCTCAGTGTATTTTCTAAACCAAAATCTTAATGTTTGGGGGCTAAGAGCAGTAAGATTTTCAACCATTCAAGGATCTGAATTTCTGGGCTTTGTTTCTTCCTTCTGTTTCTGCTTGCAAATCATTCATTTATTTCTTAGTCTCATCTTGTTCTATAATACCTTGCCAAATATAGTCGATAACACTTAGCATGCACTGTTAACAACATTTTTTTCCAATCTCTTCCCCTGAAGTTATAAACTTAGTAGGTTTGGTCTGTCTTTCTAGTTATAGAAGTCCCTTTTACAAAATGTTTTGCCTGTACATAACACACATCTTTAACTCTGCAGGCTCAGACAATTTTCTTACCCAGTGCTCAATGATTCATAACCCAATGCCACATAGTTTGGAATTTTTATTGGTACTGTTGTTATGACAGTATAGCATACCTAGTATAAATTTTTCTATTAGTCAAGATAGAATAGGCTATGCCACAGTAACCAATAAACCCTCAAATCTCAGGGGCTTAACACAATAGAAGTTCATTTCTTACTCAGTCCAATGTAAGTTTAACAATTGTCCTCTAAGAAGTGATTTAGATCCCAGGATGCTTTAGTCTTTTGACTCTACTATCTTGTAAATTCCAGGTCACTCTGGCTTTGTTGAGTTAGCAGATGAGAAAAGATAATAAATATGGAGAAGGCATACTAGATACTAAACCACAAACCACACCCTTCGTGAGCCTAAAAGTAGTACATTACACACTTACATTCCACTGGCCAGCATAACTTAGATCACTAACCCAACTTTAACAAAGACTGGGAAATTAGAGGAGCATATGGATATTGTTGGATACTAACAGTATCTAATACAGAGTCATCCAAAGTATATGGAAAATTCTATTAGAAAGAGAGTAGTGGAAAATCAATACAGATAAGGAATGAATAATATTTATCACAATGTATTTCAAGTTGTTGTGAAGATGACATATGCAAGATACTTAGCACACTTAAGTACTCAGTAAACTATACTTCCTATTTTTATGTTTGTCATCACCACTTCTTTATATGTGCAATTGGAATTGGAATTCATGCTCTTGAAAATATCTTCTAACACAAGCATTGTATGTTTCTAATTTTCTCATTTTACCCTGAGAATGAGACCTAGAAGAGAATATTTACATTAAGAAGATTTCTATATTCTGTAAGAATGTCTTATTCTTCCAGTTTTATTAACAGCTTATCTGACAGACACTATTCTCTCTCTCTTTGTTTTTCTCTTAGTGTTGTTTTTCACATCAAGCCATCACTGAGATTGATAAAATAAATTTGACCATACATGTTCCTTCTTTTCTTGAAGTCCAAGAGGGCTTGTTGATTTTCCTTCCATTTTCTGATGGGTTGAAAAATCATGTGTTGCAGCCAAACAAAAAAATAAAACTAATAATTGACCCCTCAAGGCCAAGGTGGCAATGGATAAGGCAATGGATAGCTTAGAAAACACGTTTGTACATGGAGAAGGTGTTGCCCCTTGATATTTGTGATATTGTCAATAAATATCTTCTGAGGTTTCCTGAACTTTCAGTAGAGAACAAGAAGAAAAGATTAGTCTTCCTTTTCAAAGAGAGTTCCCTTAACATCTAAGGCCAGATTATGGGGAAATTCAGAAGAAGAATTACATCAATTCCCCCAAACCACATGAATATACCATTTTAATAAAGAGCTTAAACAGCTCTAGCCTGTAAATATAAATTAAAATTAAACATCTTTTAAATATATAAACAATGTTACAAATATTGGCATATGCACATAGGCACTAATAACTTTTAAAATGAAAAAGAAAAAAGAATGTGATAAATTAATGTACAGTGGTTAGTTATAGGTGAGGATTAAAAGTGAGATGGAGAAAACTGAGAAGCTAAAAACAATGGCAGCTTCTTAAATGTATACTTCTCTGTACATCCTCCAAAAATTAATACAAAACAAGAGGAAAATGCACATAAATTATAAAGCACAATGTTCATATCTAAAATCAACTGTAAATGAAAAAGGAAAAACAAAATTCCAGTGAGCAATTACTTGTGGTGCTACCACAAAAGTTTGCTACAAGCAAAAATAGTCAGATAAAAACAAAACAAACAAAAAAACCCCACTGTGCATAGAAAGGAGAAGATGGGAGTTAGTGGCAGGGCTAAAATGACTCTAAAACTTGTGCCAGAAGAAGAAAGTTCACAGTAAATGTGAGAATACTAAAAGGTGTTTCTAATAGTTCAGAACACTGAATCCACAGCTGAAGTTTTAGGTATGTGTGATTTAAGTAGCAACTTTCAAATGATATATCTTTTAAAGGCAAAAAAAGAAAAGGAAGGAATATGAACTTATTTGCAAAGCAGATGTAGAGAACAAACTTATGGATATGAAGGGGGAAGTGAGGTAGGATTAATTGGGAGATTGGGATTGATATATATACACTACTATGTATAAAATAGATAACTAATGAGAACCTACTGTACAGCACAGGGAACTCTACTCAATGCTCTGTGGTGACCTAAATGGGAAGGAAATCTAAAAAAGAGAGGATATATGTATACATATAACTGATTCACTTCACTGTATAGCAGAAACTAACATAACATTGTAAAGAAACTATACTCTAATAAAAATTAATAAAAAAGATCTCTTTCGGAAATTTAATTGCAGAAAAAACCTGATGGTCTTAGGAAAACAAAGAACACATTGTAAGACCTACAAACCCTCTCTGCTACCACAAAAATAAAACCTTAACTAAGGGGTTGTGCTTCTCCCCACTGCTTGCAGAGAGCACCATGAACTAGGAACTTTTTCAGCCACCTCCACCTTCATAAAATTATTAGGAGAAAATTATTTATGTCTACTGATAATTCCTACTAAAAGAAAAAAATTTAACTTGAAAATAAAAATCAACACACCTCAGCTCTTGAAACAGCTTCTCTCAGCCCTTCACCCCTTCCACACACACACAAACATGAAGCAGAAAAAAAATTTAACACAACACTGCAAACTAAGTTAAATGCACTCAAGCAAGCATTTGGAGATTAAAACAAACAAACCAAAACACTTGCATCAGAAATTCAAATATTAAAGACAGAAATGGACAAAAAGAAAACCCAGAAAGAGAGTAGAGTGTATTGAATTCAAAACAGAAGAAAAAAACAAAATTATCTCAGATATAAAGAATAAATAACAAGGTGAAAGTTTCATAAGAGACTTTGAAGAGTGGTAGGAAAATAACCAAGAAAATAAAAATAAGACAAATAAGTTAAAAGTGTCAGAGAGAAAGTGATGGAAATGGAAGACAGGCAAAAAAGGAATAACATAAGTATAATTGGAGGTCCTGAAGATGCTAAGCAAAACACTGGAACAAAACTAATATCTAAAACTATAATCTGAGAAAACACTGGGGCAATAAAAGTCTGAATCTACAGATTGGAAGTGTCAATAGAATCGTTGGAGAAATCTGTTTGGAAAAAAAATCTAATGCAAGGTATTTCCTAGTGAAACAAGTAGAACTCAAAGGTTAAGGGGGAAAAAAATCAAGGCTTTTAGGTCAAAATAACAAGTAACTTACAAGGTAAAAAGCAAGGCAACCACCACAAAAATAATTGTTTCAGGCAATAAGCATCAATAGATACTAAATTATGGGTAAAATATAAGAAATAAGCTGCATAAACAGTCTCAAGGTAATTATCTGCAGGATGTCTATTAATTACAAAAGAATAAAAATGTTTATGAAAGACTTGCAGATATCTTCTTTAACCAAATTATTATAGTTAACATCACCATTAATTGGAGAAATCAGTATCATGTACCTTCAGATATTAAGCATTAAGAGGAACATACATCACTTCTGTTGTATCCCTGCCCAAAATACGTAACATGAGTCTAATCATGAGGAAACATCAGATAACCAAAACTAAGGCACATTCTACAAAGCAACTGGCCAGGACTCATCAAAATCTCAAAATCATGAAGGAAAATTTAAGTCTAATATATATCTTTGATTGGAGAAGATGAAAAGATGTGTGGCTGAACCCCATTTTGTCAGCTCCATTTTAGGTCCTGCCCCCTCCCCTTTCTGTATGACTGAGCCTACTCATAATGAATGCATCCAAGCCAGGTAAGTTCCCTATCAACTTTTATCCTTCCTTCATCTGATATGAAAACTGGAAGAATGTCTTTTGCTGACACAGATGGTTAATGGTCATGAGACTCCCCACCCCATCCGGGTTCCTGTCATTACAGACATGCTTCTCACTTGCTAGTCAGATTCCATTTTTAGCTTTGGTCCCTTTAAATCCCTGTACCTTTTTCAGTGGTGTAGAGTGCAGCTGTAAGCTCCTACATATCATCTTCCACATGATCCTGCCTGTATGTAAGTACCCACAATAAACTTCATAATTACACTATATGGATTTGCCTGCTTCATTTCTCTGCCTCAAAGTTCCTTCTCAGTTCAGAGGATCTTATTGAATATCTCTCTCATCCAACAAAGGCATGAAAACTAAGTACAATGTGTGGTCCTGGACTGAATTTTGGACTAAAAAAGTACCTTGAATTAGTGGGGCATTTGGTGAAATTTGAATAAGATCTATAAATTAAATAATAAGGTTTTATCAATATGAATTTGCTGATTTTGATAATTGTACCATAGTTTTGTAAGGAGATATTGCTGTTTTTAGGAAATAGAAGTATTTTGAGGTAAAAGGCAACCATATCTGGAACTTACTCTGGAATACTTCAAAAATATATAATTGTATATGTATGTGTAAATATGTGTGTAAATACATGTATATTTTATTTGTGCATAATATATGTGTGTATATACCTAAATATATGTTTTATATATATATATAGGTATATAAATATGTATGTACATGTATTTATAGGTATCTACATACATGTGTGTGCATGTTGAGAGAGAATAAATCATAAAGCAAGAAAAGTAGAATATTAATGTCTAGAGAATCTGAGTGAAAGATATACAGGGATTCTTTGAATTATTTTTGCAACATACATATAAATGAGAAATCATTTCAAAATAAAACCAAAAAGGAAAGAAAGAGTGAAGTGATATGTAAGGAATAGTGCTGTAACATACTTACTGAACCACTAAAAATCATCTGATCCAAGTTCCCAAGAAATATTTTAGTTATTTACAAGATCATAAATAAAACCAGTGAATTCTCAGATATCTAGTTTAACTGGTCCATCTGGTCCAAATTCCATAAATACATATACATACACTCTCATATACTGGCAAACATACATGCTGACATACAAAAATATTCACACACACAGAACATGCAAACCCACACACAATTTTTTTTCTTCAAAACTAATTTAAATTCAATATATACTGCAGGATGACACTTGATAATATAAACCTAGAATCGGTCAATCTGCTTTTGTGAAAAGCATAGTTAAGATAACAACATTAGCCATCACAGACAGCCGCCCTGGTCTGAGAATTTAATCTTCATGGTTTGCAAAGAAAAGAGAGCAAACAAAACTAATAACAATTTTACTCACTTTGGAGTTATATCAGTAATTAAAATTGTTTCAAAAGTACTTAAATATACCTTCCCACCTTTGACAGGGCTAAGAGACCCATTTGTAAATTAGCATATTGGCCTATATTTTGGATCATTTCTGATATAGACCTTGGCTCTGAAAGAAGCATAGAGCTGAAAGGTGGAATTGAGAGTTTAAATAACTGGATCATGGAATCCTGGCTTTCCCCTTAAATAGCTTTATGATTTTTACCAAGTCCCTCACTTCTCTAAGCCTCAATTTCCTCTTCTATAAATGCACATAGTTATACCTGTCAAAAATATGAATTAATCGAATGTTATTAATTATGTGAAAATATATTTCAAAACTTTTAGTCCTATTTCTATGCACATTTACATTGAGAGGTTCTTAAAGACATAAAATTGTCTTTATTTATAAACATAATCTTAGTAATTTAGTTAAGTTAAAATGTTCAGTCTTCTTTTCTCTATTACATATAAGCTTTAGGATGCATTTTTGACATATGTGGCCAGGATTAGACCTGTAACCGTGACTTACCTTTTGTGTGCATGTATACTTTATTTTTACTCCATTAGTGAACCTTGCTCATAAAGAGAATAAAACCAGACCTTATCCTCATTAGAACCATACTCTAACCAATACATTAGATAATGTCTACTCCATATTTATATTTACATCCCAAACAGGTTGTTTGCTTTTATACCTATATTTGTTTTACCACATATATTTGTTTTATGTTTGTTTTACCACATATATTAGTTTCCTATTGCTCTTGTAGAAAATTAAAACAAACAGTGGCTTACATAGTACAAATGTATTATCTTACAGCTCTGGAAGTCAGAGTCTCATTCAGCTAAAATCAAGGGGTCTATAGGCATCATGTCTTCTGGAGGCTCTAGGGGAGAATTCATTCCTTGCATTTTCCAGTTTCTAGAAGATGTCCACATTCCTTGGCTTGTGGTTTCTTCCCCATCTTCAAAGGCAGCAATGGAGGGTTGATTACAGGGAATCACTCAGAGGATCCTGTCTCCCTCTATCACTTATAAGGACCTTTGTAATTATATCACACACATCCAGATAATTAAGGATAATCTTACCATCTCCAGTTCCTTAACTAAATCTCAGGTGCATAGTCACTTTTGCCACAAAAGTTGACATAGTCACAGGTCCCAGGGACTAGTATATGGACATCTTGCAGGGGACATTGTTCTGCCTCCCACCCCATCTAACTTTATTTTTACAGAACTCATATATAATGCATCTAAAATATTTTCCAGATATTAGTTTACACATTTCCATGAAATGAGTATTGGATAAACAACATCATTCTTGTTAGAGTTAGCAAGATGGAATCTCAGAAGTTACATGATATACACACAGTCATTTGGTGGGTTAAAGGGAAGAAATACTACATCTTTATCTAACAATGCAACCTTGCATCTTTGCAACCTCAACAACTGCCTAAATTATCTGCCACAAATCTCATTTTGGAATTCACTTCCAAAGAGGCTCGATCATTTAGATTTTCCAGAGAGCTTACTTCCTGGAAATCCCAATGCAAAAATGGAACCATTTTGCTTTTGTGAGATCAGCATGCTCCAGGTGAGCTTAGAGAATGCTGAAATCCTTCGTTTTTTCAGTTGCTTTTATTTCTCTGTATTTAATGCTGCTACAAACCATTTTAAAATATTTAAATTCACTGTGTCTCTATTTTTTGTGTTCACACCTTGAGGCGCTTTTGCAGAGAAAGTAATTTTTAAATTCTGAAAAAAAATGTATTAACTGGAAACATATTTCGGGAAAGGAGCTCTAGAGTTCATATGCTTTTGCCTCCTACCTGCAGGCAGAATTATCCCCAAGCCCCTGCAAGATACACTGTTTATTATCTGTCTGGCAGATAGTAACCAACGAGAAAGAATCCAGTAAATAGGACAATCAGATTACTTTAGCAGAAAACAGAACATTAAGAGAAGAAATCTCACCTTAAAAATAAATATATAAATATCTCTATGATTTTGCTACCCACAAACCATCCAGGGTTTAGATTACTATCTCATAGAATAGGGGAGGCAAAAAGCTGGATGATCACCAATGCTCGCTAAAAGATCAGGGCTGTGCAATTTATTTTGATCAGTGTTCATAGGTATTTACTTTATATACTAGTGAGATTGAACACTCTTTAGGAAGAAGAAATGTACCTTTTCTTCTCTGACATTATAACATTTTCTATAAGGTACTCTCACCAGCATGGAAGAATCACAGCCTGCTCCATCTCTATGACTTAGATTTGATAAAACAAATGCTCAAAAATCTAGGGTTACTAATTTTAAAGTCACATGTGGTTTTAGTTGTATGGGTCAAACCATGTATTTGTTTGTACATTTATTCACTCAACACACTTACTTATCATTCTACTATCTACTAAATACTATGGTAGACATCAGGAAAAATAACTAAGTCAAACTCTTTCCTCTTTCACTGGGGCTTTTAAACTTTTTGACCATGATCCACAGTAAGAAATATATTTTACATTGTGACTTAAATACAAATACCCATAGAACAGAAACAAAAATCCATGAAATAATACCTTAGTACCCCCTTGGTATTTTATGTTTCTTTCTTGTTTTTGTCTTTTGTTCTCCCTTATATCTTCAGTCTTCTTTCATTAAAAAAAAAAACGCTCAACAGCTACAAAATAGATTTACTACCCAATAATGGGAAGTGACCTGCAGTTTGTACTGCTCTAGAGCCATCCTACTTCAGGTATAGTCTAAGGACAACAACCAGCATGACCATTATTTAGCAGCTCATTCGAATTACAAAATTCCAACCTGCCCCATCTCCAGATATAAGGAATTAGAGTCTGCCTTTTAACAAGATCCCTAATTAATCCCTAAAATAATTCATGCACATTCAACAATATTCTAGGACTCATTCTAAGTTCAGAGGACTTTTTATCTCCTGGAAGAATTTTGAGAAGAGATATAAATCCTCACACATTTTTAAATTGAGATATAATAGCCCACATAATAAGTTGTAAATAGTTGCAAAGATATGATTTTTGTATTTTCACTATTGTTACTTTAAATGAATACATTTCCATATTTATCTGATGAAACTTAATGCAGTAGTGATTTGATATCCATGATCTTCCATTTATGAAAATATATAAACAAGCCCTTCTTTAATAGTCAAAATTTACATCCTTTCTTTTCATTCCTGAAATCACATTTTCAATCATCTCCAAAGAATTTTACCCTAAATTAATAGTTTATACTTGAAAATCTCCTATTTATCACTGTATCAAAATTATTTGCTTTAAACATACTTGTGTGCAAAATAGTTCTCAAAATTTTCTTCTGGATCAAGTTGCATTGCAATTACTCAAGTAGAATTAATCTAATTCAAACTTTGATAAGTAATTATTAGACACACAAAGTTCTTTTTAGTAGAGTCAATTTATCTAGCAATAAGAGAGATGGGAATATAAGATATGAAGCATTGAGTAAAGGAATATTTAGCCAACAATAGCATTTCAAATTATACCTTGCTTAGCTCAAGGTAATGTTCAGTAGTAAGACAGGGTTAAAGGTTTGTCTTTATTTTGTTAAGTGTGAGTGAGAAGAGCAATGACAAAAGGGACTGTGTTAAAGAAACAGCATAACTATAACTGAGTTCAGAGGACAATCAATTTTAGGAAAGATAACGTATGAAAGTTGAGAACGTGAAACTTGATTCGCTAAACAGTATTCATTCCCTTGTACCCTTTAGAAAGTCTTTGCTGATCCCAACTCTAAGGAAGCTGTAGTTTAAGAACCACTGTGCTGGAGCGTGAGTTGAACCCTCCCCAGATAACACTGGTGTATCTCACACAGCTAATTATAGTGCACATGTGCAGAGCCATGGAATGCCCATTATGTGCTATGCAGCACAGAGAAATGAGCAATTAACTGTTTGGGGGGAAGTAAAGCTACCAGGGGGAGTGAACCTAATTCCTAAAGATGACAAAGAAACCAACAGATAAAATGCATCACATATAAATGCAAAATTAATGAAAAATATAAGGCTAGGGCCAGGTTGTAAAGGGACTTCGAGGTTGAACTCATGTTGGGTATTATTTTTAAAATGGAGGTAAACTGGTCAGGTTCTCTCCTGTGATTTAAAGTTAGGAGCTCCCAACCTGGGGTGAACAAACGCCTGGGAGCTAAAAAATGTTTCTAAGATATATGGGAATAGATATCAATACAAAAAAAAAAAACTCAACTGTTTTCCACATAAATGAACTGCTATTTTTCAAAATCAATGAAGATGCAGTTGTGGTACAAAAATAATTTGGAAGTGTTCCAACATTCATGCTAATTTGTGTATTTGGAAAAAGTTGTGAGGGGGGAGCTCTTCATACATGTTCTTAGTCAACAAACACTTACTGTGAGGTACAGTCCAAATCTTTTCTGGCTGGGATCAAACCTGTGTCCCCTGCATTGGGAGCATGTGGTCTTAACCACTGGGCCGTCAGGGAAGTCCCAACAGGTCTTTAAAGCAAAGCAAGAATAGATACTTTTTAAATGTACAAACTGTCAATGACAGTATCATATAACCATGCTGCAATGCACACAGCTATTGGATAAGGATCAACAGTTGACTCATTCATGGAATAGGTGTCTTTGAGAGCCATGACAGAAGTGTAGCTCAATTCTGAAAGATATCCCAGCCCATTCTATAATAACCACTGAATAACTTGAACATGAGTTCTACAATGAGGTAGAAAGATTCAGGCACTAGAAGCAAAATAAATAAACAATCACTGAGTTATCATAATGGTAAATATGTTAGGTCACTTTTAATTAAAAGGGAAAGAAACCAATGCAAATTGATTTAGGTAAGAAAGGAAACAATTTGTTCATGCAACTAAAGGTATACGGGTAAATGAAACTCAGGAATAATTGGATCCAGATGTTAAAAAAAGGAAAAAAATATGTCATTGGAATCTGCTCCTTTCCATCTCTTGGCTTTGTCTTCTCATTTATTAACTTCATTTTCAGACAGTTTCCTACGAATGATGACAAACATTCACCAGCAAATTTTCATGAAACGTTTATGCCCTTAGCTTTAACCAGATTGATAAAACTGTGAGAAGTCTTCTGGTGTCCCTGGGGATAAAGCTACTTCCTCAATGAAAAGTTTTCCCATTGATGACAATCCCAACGCATAAGAATGTTGCATATATTTCTAAAGGTGAAAAACTGTATCAGTTTCTTCGGAAAATTTTCCACAGCAGCACTTAGAAGAGTCACCAACAAGTTTAATAAGAGCTCAAATTGCATTTGGAAGTTATTCAGAATTCTTAAAAATCCTCCAACTCTTTCTGTTTTCTTGCTATTTGCTCTAGCCATGCTTTTGCTTCCAGAGGCCCATAACTGCTGTCCACTCCATCACTTGCTTTGTGGCTTTGAGCACATTGCCTGAACAAATATGAATCTAAGTTTTTCCATCAGTATAAAGATAATAATTGTCTCAATATAAAAGAGTTGTGAAAATTAAATTATTAAGTGAAATGATATTTGTAAATCTCCTTGCTTAGAGTCTGTCATGCAGTTATTTTATTCTTTTACAAACTGGACTCACAGGTGCTATGATGGGCATTAATGGGGCAAAGGGCTGCTCTATTGCACATCTGAGCCCAGATTTCCTCTTACAGCACAAGTACAGCAGAAATAACTTCTAAATGCTGTCAGTAGGCAAGGTGCTGGTGTTAACTCTGCAGCCAGCAATGTTTAAGACCTTACATCATTCTCTTCAGTCCTTTGGATTTTAAGTTTACTCATTTAGAACAAATATGTGCTTGTACAAAAATTATTTCTTGAACTTCCATGTATGTAATATTTTCTATGTATTTAACGTACTATGTATATAATTCTTCAAATCAAGAATTTCAAATCTCTACATTAGTTAATAGACTTTTATTTTCAGGGACAGTAAACCCCAACTTAATTGGGATAAACAATAAGGAATTTATTACCTCACATAACAAGAAGACTGAATAAAGGGTGATCTTAGAGTTGATTTATTCAGTGGCTCTATGATACTTTCATGGGTCCAGATTCCTTCTGTCTTTCCACACTGTCATCCTTGGCAAGTGGATAAGATGGTTACAGAAACTCCAAACGATACATATTGTGCATTGCTGCTCAGAGAAAAAGAGGGACTCTTTCTTCTTGAACATTTTTGTAAGAAAAAGGCAAGCATTTTACAGAAGAATCAGAGCTAGTGTGACTAAACAATTTATCTTCCAAACAGAGGCTGTTTTGTGAGTGAAAATGGAGCTATGACTGTCTTGGCCTAATGGTTTTGCCATCTGTGTGGGAGTGGGGCTGGGGTTTTCCTCCCCCCAGACACTTGGAGGGTAAATATCTGTACAAAGACTGGAATGGCTGCTGGAAGACAAATAACAGTGTCTGTTGCAGCTATTAGTGGTTGACTACCCGTGCATCTCTCTTCAGCCTCATCTCTTTCTGATCTTTGATTCACATTTACATGCAAACAGCCTGCAGTTCCAAAACACATCATGCTGTTGCTTGCCTTTGTTCTTACTTTCCCCTTGCCTGGAATTATTGCCACCATCCAGTACCCACTAGCTCCTACCTGCTTAATGATTCTCCATCATTAAGGTAAAAGTACTCTAATCTCCCTCCCCAACCTATAATCTCTACCTCCTTCAGGGGGGATGCCTCTTCCCTGTGCTCCCACAGGACTTGATCTTTATGCCTCTACATTTTCCACTGTGTAGATTTGGCTTGAATGTTGATTTGTCTTTCTAAACTTAGAACTGAATAAATGAGGGCAGAGACTGTTTTATTCTTATTTGTATCCTGGGTGCCTAGCACAGTCAAGCAACTGGAATAAGTTCAAGAAACACATATTAAATTAAGAAATGATTGAATAAACCTTAATCTGGACAGGAGTGTTCAGATACTTTTTACCATGAAGGGCCTGTGAATGAGAAAATAGAAATTGGATTTCCAGAGTCCTAACTCCTAGTGTCTATCCTCCCAATCCAAATAGAAAGTCCTCAGCTAAATAGTAATGTGAGCTAATGGGGTTTAGGAGAAAAGAGCAGGGTGGGCTGCTGGCAACATCTGGGGTTGAGAGAGTCATTCCTATTATTGGGATATAAATAACAACTTTCCTCTTATAGCCATTAATTTATTTTGTCATTAAATTAATTTGAATTAAACAGGACTTTAAATCATTGCTTGTTCAAACAAGCAAAATCAACCAAAGTTCTCTACCACTTTCCTGCCCCCAAAGAGACAGAGGATAGAGAGGCTGCCTCCTGGATAAAGATACTTTAGATTTCCCTGAGACAAGGTTTGGTACCACAGTACATTTTATAAAGAATGACGATTGATTGTGCTTCCCTAAAGACAACGGGTCAAGAAGAAACTGCTAGTGGAGTGCATTTTAAATTATCACAGGTCTGGATCCCACTGTAGTTTTGGGCATGCTATTTTTTAACAACTTTTCTCCTTGGTAAAATGAGGTAACAGATCCCATGTCATAAAGTTATTGTGAAATAATTTGCTATGTAATATAAGTGCCAAGAACTTATTAGGCTTCCAGTAAATTCTACTTAACTTCCTCCCCCTCCCTTAAACTGAGATTTAAATGTTACTTCAAATAAACATCGAGTCATGGATTCCCAAGAAAAAATTAATTCAGAATCTTACTCCCTGCAAACAAAAACACAAAGCAAAACCCCACAAAGTAGATGCTTACATCATCAATTCTTTATTTACTTACTCATTCCATCTAACTTCATAGAAAAATCTTTCCTTGACTTCTATAAATTCTGTGCTCTTTCAGTTCACTCTATGCTTCTAACTCCAAATTCATCTACCACTTCTGCTCTTTTCCCTCACTACCTGAACTCCCTCTACTACCTAAACAATTCTCCCTGATTAAAGCAAAAAGTGATATGGTTATCTCTTTACCTTCCTTTTCATGCAGAGATCAACGAAGCAAAAAAAAAAAGAAAAGAAAAAAAAAAGCTTATATTATAATATGCATTGTGCATTTAGTTTTATTGCAAATTTCAGTCTGCTCTTTCTCAGAACAATGCATATCTTGGATAGAATTATTTTGCAATTTAAGCTTTTAGAAGGTGAGACTAGCTTTGAACTGTAGCCTCGAGGGTCTAAAAGAATTTTATGGGCTTGAAGGCTATGTGGGACAATCTCTTGAGATTCTTTACAGCTCTGGAGCTCTGTGGATCTATAAGTCAATGGTATTCCCTAGCTTCAAGAAAGCACACGAGTTCTCTTAATGAGAACAGGGTCAGAAGGATACACTTCTTATTGATGAATCCACAATTCAGTCCTACTAAGACTTCAACCGAGGTACCCTCATAGACTCTTTTTTTTTTTTTCTTTTAGTGAGACAAGGAAAGTATTTATTAGGAGAAAAAGAAGTACAGTACGTGTGGATAGACACACAGGCAGGATCAGAGAGAGTTGCGACCTCGTGGCAGTTTGAATCACTTTTTTTTTAAACATCTTTATTGGAGTAGAATTGCTTTACAATGGTGTGTTAGTTTCTGCTTTATAACAAAGTGAATCAGTTATACATATACACATGTCCCCATATCTCTTCCCTCTTGCATCTCCCTCCCTCCCACCTTCCCTATCCCACCCCTCTAGGTGGTCACAAAGCACCGAGCTGATCTCCCTGTGCTATGCGGCTGCTTCCCACTAGCTATCTACCTTACGTTTGGTAGTGTATATATGTCCATGCCTCTCTCTTGCTTTGTCACAGCTTACCCTTCCCCCTCCCCATATCCTCAAGTCCATTCTCTAGTAGGTCTGTGTCTTTATTCCTGTCTTGCCCCTAGGTTCTTCATGTCTTTTTTTTTTTTTTTTAGATTCCATATATATGTGTTAGCATATGGTATTTGTTTTTTCTCTTTCTGACTTACTTCACTCTGTATGACAGACTCTATGTCCATCCACCTCACTACAAATAACTCAATTTCATTTTTTTGATGGCTGAGTAATATTCCATTGTATATATGTGCCACATCTGCTTTATCCATTCATCTGTTGATGGACACTTAGGTTGCTTCCATGTCCCAGCTATTGTAAATAGAGCTGCAATGAACATTTTGGTACATGACTCTTATGACAGCTCAATTTTAGAGTGGATATGCAACAATTGGCCTAGACCCAGTCTTTTTAAAAGACAGTAATGGAGAAATGGACTGCCATAAAGAGTGCCTCAGGTTTAGAGAAAGGTGAAGCAGAATAGCTTGTCTACTCTTGAGTCTGATGGTTAACTAGACAGTTCAATTTCAAGGGGTTGAGAATTAAACTGCTTAAGGTCTTAGATCTACCATCAAGATGTTCAACATTCATACTTAACCTTGAAGCAAAAACATGAGTAAATAGCACACATACTCTAATATGATTTTCTGGCCTGATGGATATTTAGCTGAATAAAATCAACCTGTAATTGAACAACTCTCAGTGATGTTGACAGAGGTGCTGAGTGCTTTTTCTTCTTGGCCTAACAGAATAAAAACTAAAAGCTGCATTCTTTTTTTTTTCTTTAATTAAGATTACAGCATTATCAGGCTTTAGAAGACTGAACAGAATGCACAGATGAATTGCTATTTAATTAAGCTTTTCAAGAAATTTTGAAGCCAGCAGATTAAATATGGACTTTTAATTTTTTGCAGTATTTTAAGGAATTTTTAATTGTTTTTCTCATGGTTGATAAACTTTAAAAAATGTAAAATCAATACAATGTAAGCTGAGAAAAAAAAATAGCCAATGGGTTTTTTGTTTTTCTTTACTTATTGCTAATGTCAAGAGGCCAGCATTGGGAGGTTTCTGTGGACACATCTCTATATGTGTTTGGAAGTTTTACCATGCCTTGCTTTATGACAGTTCTAGGGACTTCCTTGGTGAGCCAGTGGTTAAAACTCCGTGTTTCCACTACAGGGGTTTGGGTTCGATCCCTGGTTGGGGAACTAAGATCCTACATGTCTCAGGGTGTGGCCAAAAAGAAAAAAGAAAAAAAATGACAGTTCTAACCATAATATGTTCTAAAATCTTAGGGAAAAAAATCGCTTTTGTTAAAAGAGCTGAACTTAAATGTTCTTAGTCACTTACATAGCTGTAACCAGTATGTGAGTAAATTTAGGCCTAAAGAGCTTGAGGATAAAATAAGATTGCTTGTCCTTTAATAACCAAATTGAAATATTTTTGAATCTCCACCCGACTTAACTAGCAGTGATGTCAATCTTATATATAGGTCGCTCTCCAAACATATCCTAGAATCTCCAAAGATCTTCAATCTATCATTGAATGTGTGCTTGTCATCATTCGCAGATTACACACATTACTAACCTCCAGGGATCCAGAAGTCAGCCCTGTCTGTGAACAGCTGCAGGTGAGGGTTTTCTATTGCCTGACAGGGGGAATAGCTGTACTGAAAACTCTGCATTCCTACAGATATGGGATCCTGGTGGAGCTACTGACCCTAATGTTTTCCTCTCCATCTTGTCTCCTGCCACTAAGCTACCACCCTTCTGACACTTTTACCTCCCATTCATTTCTCAGGATAAAAACAGTCAGGGACTTCCCTGGTGGTTCAGTGGTTAAGACTCTATTCTTTTCCACTACAGGGGTCATGGGTTTGATCTCTGGTCAGGGAACTAAGATCCCACATGCCATGCAGTGCAGCCGAAAAAAAAAAAAAAGGTCAATGGAATTTCACTGAAAAAACTACCTATGACCCAGTTTTATGGCTTTCTGATAACATGCACCGTCATTTTATTCAAGGCACAACTATCATGTCAGGACCTCAGAACCAGAAGGTTCCCAGTGTGGGTTTCATTCTGAACTCTCTCTGCGGTAACACTCCACTCCATCTCTCTAGGCTAGTAAATAAGCCATATCTCAGTCCAGATTCTCTTCTCTTAAGGTACACTGCTATTTATTTGCTCTCATCCCTTCCTATAATCACATCTCAGCTGGATTTTTCAGACTTGTTTTTATTTATCAGACATATTTTCATGAAGGGAGAAGAAGAGAGTAGTGTTCCTATCTCTTTACCCTCAGAAGACTCAGAATTATTTAAATCAAGACATACAGATATTTAGAAGGGTTGGGTTCTGCTTATTTCTAAGACTCAAATGCAAACAGAAATGTTGGAGTTCTAATTTTCCCCTGTGAATTACATATAACTTCCAGTCTCCTGCATGATTTAAATGATCACTTATAAATCATTACCATTTACTGTGTGCTTAAGTTGTATGAAAAACATTGCTGATTGATAGAGGTTTTCGAAATTATGATATCTACATCCTCTAAGAGGTTAATGATTTTGTACAGTAGTTTTCAAATGAATTTTATGTTTTAAGTGTTTTTTCAAGCATTTGATTAAACTTTTGTTTTCCTTTTCTATCCAAATGATTTTTAAAACTATAATAAGGGTTTCCCTGGTGGCACAGTTGTTGAGAGTCTGCCTGCCGATGCAGGGGACACGGGTTCGTGCCCCGGTCCAGGAAGATCCCACATGCCGTGGAGCGGCTGGGCCCGTGAGCCATGGCCACTGAGCCTGCGCATCCGGAGCCTGTGGTCCGCAACAGGAGAGGCCACAACAGTGAGAGGCCCATGTACCACAAAAAACAAAAAAACAAACAAAAAAACTATAATAAAACAAACACATTCAAATGTGTTCTGTTCCAAGTTTTTACACACTGTTAGATATTAATTCAATAGCTTGTCCTGCCATATTAACTGGGCTGAGAGCAGACCTGGGAATCAAACTTTGAACTTTTTATGAATGTGTAATTGATTAGGAAACTGTGGCTTGGCAATGATCTTTTCAATTAGGGCTTCAAATGTCTGCTAAGGTAAATTTGTATAAGGAAGTATGATGTTACACCTCTTTAAATGTCAGGCAAGTCCAGCATCTCTAGATTCTTCTGCTTAAGATACAATGGGTTACTTTATGATAATTTGGTATCCTAAAATTAGTTTTTATTATACATTTTTAGTGCTTGTTATCTTTTTTTGTTAACCTTCTGTAAAGTTAAGGTCTTGATGGTTTTGTGCTTACATAAGTAGAAAAGTTTTCAGGAAAAAAAGATCCAGAAATTTAAAATTTAGGTTTCATAATAATTGAAATAACCTGGACAGTTTTGATGTTTTGGGTAAATATTTGACATATATGACCAAGGTATCTATTTCTTATTTTTTCTATGGTAGTAAGTAGCTCATAAGATTACAAGATATCAAATACATTTTACCTAACAATGGTAATTTTAAATGGCTACATGATCCATTCATTGACACGCATCATCTGATGTCCATATGAATAATTTCTGACTTCCCCTAAGCTAGAAGGTCCTTCCATGTGCTCCCATAAGTGCCCTCAAAATATATACAGGGCATCACAGAATATTATAGTGTTGAGTTTTGGCATCTGACTCTCCCCTGAGTTATGATGTCCTTGAATATAAGAATTGGGACTTTCATTCCATATCCTGTTTGCTTTATGGTTGTATAAATTAGAACATTATGGCTCAATTATAGATTGAGCAATATTGAATGTTATGTCAGAAGAAACAATACTGTAAGATACCAGGAAAGCTGTTTTCAAATCTATGACAGGATGTCTTATTAGGTTGGCCAAAATGTTTGTTTTTTTCTGTAGGATGGTACTAGTAGCACTTAGTTGTCTTTAACTTCATTCGAGACAATTTTGTTAGATTGTATTGTGACAGCTGTCATATCAGCGTGCATTTAAAAAGAGACTTTTCAAAATTCGTGAATTTTTGTGTAGCCATTTTAATATTGAAAATGTGCCTTAAGTTTTTCCCTTTCATCACTTTAAATATATCTTGCCACTCCCTTCTGACATGTTGAGTTTGTGCTGAAATATCAGCTCTTAACCTTATGGGTATTCCTTGTATGCTATTTGTTGCTTTTCCCTTGTTCTTTTTAACATTTTTTCTTTGCGTTTAATTTTTGATAGTTTGATTAATATGTGTCTTGGCATGTTTCTCCTTGGGTTTATCCTGTATGGGACTCTGTGCACTTCCTGGACTTGATTGACTATTTCCTCTCCCATGTTGGGAAAGCTTTCAACTATAATCTCTTCAAATATTTTCTTAGACTCTTTCTTTTCTTCTTCTTCTGGGACCCCTATAATTCGAATACTGGTGCAATTAATGTTGTCCCAGAGGTCTCTGAGACTGTCCTCCATTCTTTTCATACTTTTTTCTTTATTCTGCTCTGTGTCAGTTATTTCCAGCTTTCTATCTTCCAGCCCACTTATCCGTTCTCCTGCCTCAGTTATTCTGCTATTGATTCCTTCTAGAGTATTTTTAATTTCAGTTATCATGTTGTTCATTCCTGTTTGTTTGCTCTTTGGTTCTTCTAGGTCCTTGTTAAATGTTTCTTGTATTTTCTGTATTCTATTTCCGAGATTTTGGATCTTTACTATCATTACTCTGAATTCTTTTTCAGGTAGTTTGCCTATTTCCTCATCATTTATTTGACCTTGTAGTTTTTATCTTGCTCCCTTGCCTGTAAGATATTTCTCTGTCTCCTCATTTTGTCTAATTTACAGTATTCGAGGTCTCTTTTCTCTAGGCTGCAGGGTCGTAGTTCCTCTTGCTTCTGTTCCCTGCCTTTGGTGGTGGGGTTTGTCCAGTGGCTTGTGTACACTTCCTGATGGGAGGAACTGGTGCCTATGTTCTGGTGGGTGGAGCTGAATCTTGTCATTCTGATGAGCAGGGCCATGTCAGGTGGTGTGTTTTACGGTGTCTGTGAGCTTAGTATGACTTTAGGTAGTCTGTGTGTTTTGGGGTGGATTTGTGTTCCTATCTTTGTTTTTTGGTTTGAGGCGTCCAGCACTGGGAGCTACTGGCAGTTGGGTGGAGCCGGGTCTTGGATTCAGATAGAGGCCTTCATGTGAGCACTAGGTGATTAATCTTCTCTGTCGCCAGGAATTCTCTAGTAGTCCAGCATTCTGGACTTGGTGTTCCCACCAGTGCTCCTTGGTGCTCTGGGGCACTCCCACCCCAGTGCCTCAGGCCCAACTTCTCATTGAAGGACCAAGACCCCATAAGTTGCTCGTACCAGCAATAAAGGTGACTAAAAACAAAAAAAAAAGACTAACAAAACCCCAGACAGATGGTAAAATCAAACAAACAGAAACAGGAACAAGGAAACATGCACACACACAAAAAAAAACCCAAAACAGAATCAAATAAATCAAAAAGCAAGAGAACAACCAGACAAACAAAAGAAACCATGAATGAAATCAAACAATTAAGAAGAAAGCTGACCAAACCAAAAAACAAAACCAAAGCAGATTGTCAACTGAAGAATGAAGCAAAGAAAACAAACTGACAAAAATGCTAAAAAAGATAAATAGAAAGGGGAAGGAAGACAGAACAACAGAAAGGCAATGTAGAAACAGAAATATAAAAAATAAATAAGAAAGTAGGAAATATAGTCAAGAAAAAAAGACAAACAAAACCCCATAGAAATGGTAAAAACAAAATCAATCAAACAAAAACAGAGACAAGGAAACACACACACGTAAAAGAAACAAAAACAGAGCCAAATAAAACAGAAAGCAAGAGAACAGCCAGACAAATAGAAGAACTCAAAAATGAAATCAAACAATTAGGATTAAAACTAACAGAAACACGTAACCTAAAGACAAAACCAAAGCAGTGTGCCAACTGAAGCGTAAAGCAAGAAGCAGAACAAACTGATAAAAGTGATTAAAATAATAATAAAATAAAATAAAAGGGAAAAAAACACAAGACAACAGAAAAGCAAAGTAGAAATGGAAATATATAAAAAAGAAATGAAAGGAAAATAAAGAAAAAGAAGAAGAAAAAGTAAGGGAAAAGAATATAGAACCACAGAAAAGCAAGGTAAAAACAGAAATGCATAAAAAAATATGTTATAAAACACGGAGATCCCAAGAGATTAAAAAAAAAAATCTAAAACAACACCATCAAACAAACAAAAAAAAGGAAAAGGAACCAAACAACAAAAAAGCTAAAACCAACAACAGAATGAATCAGAACATAATTAATACTCATATTAATAGAAATTATTATAGAAATTAATAGTCATAATTATGTTCCCCTGGGGTCTCTGCTGTAAGTGTCCTTGTGCACGCCATGAGCCACAGCCCACCTCCATCTCCCCAGGAGGCCCTCCTCTGCCTCTGGGCTGGTCTCTGGACCTGCTGTGGGCCCTGGGGACCACTCAGACTCTGATCTGGCCCATTTCCTGCATGTTCTTGTCCCCATAGTCCATAGCTGCCAGAGCTAGACTGTTTCCATTTGTGGGAACACTCATTGTATACTCAGATATTCCATAGAATTAGGGTCTACCTAGCTGATTGTGGGGATTTAATCTGCAGTTTGTAGAGCTCATGGAAAGATTTTCTATCTTCTTCCTTAGTCACCCTGTCCCTGGGGTTCAGCTATGGGTTTATCCCCACCTCTGTGCATGGTCCACCCACAGAAGTCTGGTCTTGCGTCTGCCTTGGAGCTCTTGGGTCTGCCCCAGTGAGGACCGGGTGCAGAGGTGGTCTGCTTGGATCCCGGGAACCACAGTGGTGCCAAATGGGCAGGGAAACGGGCAGCCACAGGTTCAAGAGATATGGCCCTAGTGAGGGCCTTTTCTGGTGCCTGGCATAAGGTGTGTGAAGGCCAGCCCTGGCCCAGCTTTTTCAGGTGCCCAGGAGCAGGCATGAAAGGGCCACCTCTGATGGAGGGAGCTTTTTTTATTGCTCAGCAGCCAGCGTGCAATAGCCAGCCCAGAGCAGGCTTCTTTTATTGTCGTCGGCAGGTGCCGGCATGTGGGGAGAGAGAGGTTACAGTAGTGGCTCCGCCCCCCTGCGTGTGACTCGGCAATAGCACCCTGCTTCCGTGGCAGTCCAGTCTTCCTCTGTACGTATTCCCTGCTGTGGATTTCTTCCCTTTCATCCCCTCAGTCCATCTCCCCTCAGCCAACAGTAGTCCTCTCTCTGGGCCTGTTCTCCAATCCCCACAAACAAGCTCCCAGCCCCCTTGCACACCTGTGAACAGACATCCCAGTCTGGGGCACATAGGGCCGCAGTACAGACAGTCTGTGTATTTCTCGCTCTGTCCTGTCTGCCACAGATTAGCCGCTTCACCCTCTTCCAACAGCCTCAAATGCTTCCCTTCTGTCCCAATTGATTTCCTCATCAGAGAGGGGGTTTCCCCAAATTTGGGAATCTCTCCTCTGCTTCAGCTCCCCCTCTCCAGGGTGCAGATCCCATCTCGCTTCCTCTCCTCCTCCTTCTCCCTTCTTGTTTTCCATCCTACCCAGTTATGCAGGGATCTTTATAGTACTTTCTGGTGTCCAAGGTCTTCTCCTAGTTTTCAGCTGGTGTTCTGTGAGATTTGTTGCATCTATAGATGTATTCCTGATGCATCCATGAAGAGAAATGAACTCCACATCTACCTACTCCTGCACCATCTTCTGTATGTTATTCTATGCTAAGAATGTATCATGAGTTATTCATTCTGTAGTCAATATACATGGTGTTTCCAGTTAGGCCTTCCTTGAACAGTATCTTTGTAAACAATTTTGTCTATATTTTTAGAATATGTGTATGCATTTCTCTTTTGGTGTATATTTGAGAGTAGAATTGCTGAATCATAGGGTGTATCTAAATGCAGTTTTAATACACATTACAAAATATTTTCTAAAATTTCCAATTTATACTTCTACCACCAGCAGTGTGGGACTGTTCCTATAGCTAAAAATATTTGCCTAAATTTGTTATCACCAACTTTTTCCTTTCTGTTTTAGATAGTCTGGTGGGTAAGGTATCCCCTTAAAGTCTTTTGATGTTAAGCATTTTTTCAAATAGGCCATTTATGTTTCTCATTGGTAAGGTGTCTGTTCATACTTTTGCCTAGTTTATTTTTAATGTGGTTTTCTATCTTTTAAAAAATTATTTCTTAAAGATTTATATATTGATTTTGTATTTTGGTATTGTAATTCCAGTAGCCATGCTATAATCACTCATTATTTCTAATGACTTATTTAAAGATGTTTTGAAATTTTTTACACACATAATCATACTGCCTATGAATAATAACAAGTGTTTCTTCCTTCCCAATGCTTATATCATTTTTTTGTTTGTTTGTTTGTTTCATTTTTTTGCCTTAGTGCACTGGCTAGGGCTCTTGTACAACCTAACAAATAATGATAGCCAGAATTCTTGAATGTTTTTCAGTTTAAGGGCAGAGGGGACTTTAAATGATTTACCACTATATATAATGTTTGCTTATTTTGTTTTCCAGATACAGTTTATCAGATTATAGAAATTTGCTAAGAGTTTTTGTGTGTTTGTTTTCTTTGTTGGCTGATTAGTTTTAATGAGAAACAGAATTTTTAAATTAACAGACTTTATATTTAGAAAATGTTATATTTACATAAAAATTGGGTACATACTACAGAGGTCCTATCACACACACACTCACACTTTCCTATTACTAACATCTTGCATTAGGTAGGTACATCAATTACAATTAATGAATCAATATTAATGTATTATTATTAACAAAAAGCCCTATTTTATATTACCGCTTGCTCTTTGGGAAGTAAGGTTCTATAGGTTTTGACAAGTGCATTCACTATTACAATATCATACAGAATAGTTCACCATCTGAAAAATCCCCTGTGCTTTATCTACTTACCTCTCCTCCACCTGAATACTTGGCAACAACTGACATTTTTTCCTTGTATTTAAAGTGAGTTTCTAGAAAACAACATATAATTAGTCTTGCTACTTTTATTCACTCTGTCTTTGTTTCTTCATTGGTATATTTAGACCATTTACATTTAAAGTGATTATTGATATAGTTAGGTAAATATCTGCCATATTTCCTACTATTTTCTATTTGTTGCACTTACTCTTCATTTCTTTTTTAACTTCTCTTTTTCTGACTTGTCTTGTTTTATTTTTACATTTTATATTTCCTCTCCTCTCTTAGCATATTAATTGCACTATTTTTTAAATTTAAACCTAGGTTTCCTTAGAGTTTGCAATATATATTAACTACTAATCAAAGTCCATTTTCTAATAACACTGTACTACTTCATGTGTAGTGCCAGTACCTTGTAAGAGAGTATTCCTATTCTTCCTTCTCATCTCTTATTACATTGTCGTCATTCATTTAACTTAGCTACATGCTATAATCACCTGATACATTCTTGTTATTATTAATTTGATACATTATTATATCAATATTAATAAGTAAAATGGAAGATTTTCTTTTAACTTTATTTTTCTCTAATGCACTCGCTCACTCTTTCTTTCATTCTGCAAATCCAAATTCTTTTCCTATATTCACCCATTCACTTTTGAAGGAAATTTTCACTCTAGACAGAGTTCTAGGTTGGTAGGGATTTTTTTAATACTTTAAAATTTTCACTTTACATACTTCTTTTAGTATGGTTTCTGAAAAGAAGGCCAATGAAAATTTGACCTTCCTTCCTGTAAAGGTAGGATATCCCTCCACCCTGACGTCTTTGAAAATTTTTCTCTGTCTTTGGCTCTTACAATCTTAATATGATGTGTCTATGTGTACACTTTTTGATATTTATCCTGCTTGGTGCTCTCTGAGTTTCCTGCACCCATGGTTTGGTATCTGTCATTAATTTTAGACAATTTTCAGCCATTATAACATCAAACATTTATTCTGATCAATTCTCTCTTTCTTCTCCTTTTGGTGTTCCCATTACACATATATGACATCTTTTTAATTGCCCCATAATCCTTGGATATTACTTTTTGCTTGTTTGTTTGTTTTCCATCTTTGTTTTCTAGTTTGGGAAATTTCTGTTAACATACCTTCAAGCTCCCTAATTATTTCCTTGGCCAGTCTTCATGAGTCTATCAGAGGCATTTGTCATTTCTGTTACAGTGTTTTTGATTTCTAGCATTTCATTTTGATACTTTTTTAGAGTTTCCATCATTCCTACATTACTCATCCGTTCCTGCATATTGCTCCATTTGCCATTAGAGTAATTAGATTATTAACCATACTTATTTTAAGTTTTCTATCTGATAATTCCAACCTCTTGTATTTTATGTGTCTGGTTCTGATGTTTGCTTATTCTCTTGAGATTACTTTTTTCTTGCCTTTTCCATTCCTTGTAATTTTTTGTAGCAAGATGGACATAATCTATCAAGTAATAGGAAGTAAGGTATTTAGAATTTTAGTGTGAGATGTCATATTAATTTGGCTAGGAATTGGACTGTGTTTAATGTTTCCTGGAGCTTTAGGTACCAGAGGCTTCAATTTTCTCCAGTTTCCTTTTAATCCTATCCTGTTGACTTTGAGATGTCTTAATAACTCCTTAAATAGAGTTACATGTTTCATCTCTCTGAGTTATAATCTTCTCTTATGTGCTGGGGCCCTGTTATGTGTTGCTAAGGTGTCGGAGAGGGGAAGTGTTCTATGTTGCTATGATTAAATCTCAATTTTTTAATTAGGTCTGGTTCCCTGGTCTGTGACCTTCAGAAGTTTTTCTTGGACTTTTTTTTTGTTTTTTCCTCTCCTTTTGTGAGAATGGAAGGATAAAGGAGACAGGAGTTTTCTAACTGTACTTTCACCAGGTCAAATGAATCTTTGGTAAAGTCATTTGTCTTAGTCCTCTAAGAATGCTCTAGGCATATTCCAAAATGGTTACTTTTCCCTTATCTTACTTGAAACATGAGGGGAATTTTTCTTTGATCAAACTTAACTCTGTTTGGCTGCAAAATTCTAGTCCTTTGTCACAGTGACTCTTAAAGAGGTAGTTAGAGCTACATATACAGTTACCCAGTGGGTAATGGGAAGGGTGCATAATAGCAGGAGTTAAAGTAAACACCTGGGAAGTATTTGATGTACGTGGTAATGTTTAATCAAATAATCAGTTCTATAAAATTTATCGGTACTGTAAAACTCATCTTATAGATGAGAAAATTGATGCTCTGAGAGGAAAATTATAACTTAAATGCAATACTTTTCTAAGCAACATACTGAAAAAAACCCTGTAATTTTCTATATTTACAAATTCTCTGTTATATAGAGTCTTTCAGATACTGCTTTCTAAGAAGGATTATATCTTCTTGCATAAAGCATAACTCTTTAGGAAAAATACTAAATATAAATTTTACATAGCACCTTAAAGTGTTGTTTTAGAACAGATTCTCTATCTGAGGATGTTTTATATTCAGGCATACCAATTGATGGGAGTACACTTGATTGAAATAATGGTTCTTGCAGGCCTCATAGAACATTTCACAATTTGAAAACCTAATTAGGACAGTTACATTATAAGAGCTCCATAGAGGCATCTTCAATTCTAAGAAAATGGCAACCACAATACTAAAGATGAGTAGCCACTCAGTCAGACAACTTTGCTTGTATATCCACAATTCATGAAGACTTTTGTTTTCTTTATTTTTCATTTTCTGACTTCTAAAATGTTTTTTTCAGGGTGGACTGAATTTCCACTCATTGAGGTACTGAATCCTTTACTTTACTACATAGATGTAAAAGAGATACCAAGATCAGTTTCTGGAGCAGTGAGGAATTTTGTTTTCCAGTGATGAGTTGTTTTCCCTCTGAAACAATGGCAATATAGGCAAAACAACTAAAATTGATCATTTCAGAACTCTAGTCAATATCAAAAGCCACTGCAAGAACTGAAAATCACCCAAGATAAACTACGAAGGTTTGATAAAACAGTGGGATCTGTGAAGTTTTAACTTGGAAATATCCCATTTCCTTCTTTTCCCAGCTCAATGGTGTGGTAACCAAAATCCAACATCATTGTAGAGAATGGAGAAATGTGAATACTTTTTGACTTTTATTAAAAGCACAATCACCCAGAGAACAGTCCATTTGTTGTCCAAACTTGGTACTCCCTTGGAAATCAGAGTGTGTTGGCTATTTTGTTTGACTAAGAGCACAGCTTGGGTAGGGTAAGGGAGACTTACCCCAGGGCATCACTGAAGCAATGGTAAACAACTGGCAATATTTAAATTACCTAAGATAGTTGCCACTCAGTTAGGGCAAAATAGAGCCAGCCTTGGAATTCAAAGGAGGTCCTGGAGAATTAGACAAACAATGGAGCATTTTAAAAGCTACAACAACTTAAGGACACAGAGTGGGGGATGGGGAAGCTGAGATGAAGTGAGAGAGTAGGACTGACATATATACACTACCAAATGTCAAATGGATGGCTAGTGGGAAGCTGCTGCATAGCACAGGGAGATCAGCTTTAGGCTTTGTGACCACCTAGAGGGGTGGTATAGGGAGGGTGGGAGGGAGGCTTAAGAGGGAGGATAGGGTTTCCCTGGTGACGCAGTTGTTGCGAGTCCGCCTGCCAATGCAGGGGACATGGATTCATGCCCTGGTCCGGGAGGATCCCATGTGCCGTGGAGCAGCTGGGCCCGTGAGCCATGGCAGCTGAGCCTGTACGTCTGGAGCCTGCGTTCTGCAACAGGAGAGACTGCGATGGTGAGAGGCCTGCATACCGAAAAAAAAAGAAAAACAGGGAGGATATATGGGGATATACATATATATACAGCTGATTTACTTTGTTGTACAGCAGAAACTAACACAACATTGTAGAGCAATTACACTGCAATAAAGATGTAAATAAATAAATAAATAAGAATTGTTATGATGAGTAAAAAAATAAAAAATCTACAACAAATTCTTGGGGATCTAGCAGTCTTCCCAAGGCTGTGTGCAAGATCAGGAAAGTCCTGGGAAAAGAGGAAACGATAGTCACTCATGTCTAGCTTACCTTGAGGGGCAGTGCAAGGAAAAAGCAAGAGCTAAGACTAAGTGAAAGCCAACTTCTGGCTGAAGCCATACCTTTTTACATAGGTTTTCTTGGACAAAAGGCAGAACATATTTCCCTTTAGGGACATCTTATGAACACTGATTATTTAGTCACCAGATTTTACTGAGCAAAGGATGACTCATAGGAAGACAGCCTGAAAAATAAAAACAAGAAATAAAAGAAGAAAAACATTAGCACCTAACTCAGTGGACAAACACTAAAGGGAATACAAAATCTACAGAATTAGTCCAAGAAAGTGCTAAACAAATAAGCAGCAATAAGAATATGACAACCAAAAAAGCTAGGAACAACAAACTTTGTAGGTGGAGAGTTCTGAATTGAGAGTTGTTTCAATATATTGTCTAAGATTTCAAGTTTTCAATTTAAAAATTACAAGACATTCAGAGAAACAGGAAAATATGCTACATAAACATGGAAAAAAATGCAGCCAACATAAAATGTACCCAAAGAGAGGGACAGATTTTGTACTTAGAGGACAAAACTTTGGATCAACTATTATATGTTCAAATAATTAAAAGGAGAATTAAAGTTTGTCAGTGACATCTCACAGAGAGAAAATATCAATACAGAAGTAGAAGTTATAATAAACAAGGAAGATTTGAAAATGACAAGAAATAAAATGGTAATAATTAGAGGGGCACAACAGCAGATTTTAGCTAGCAAAATAAAGAATCAACAAATATAAAGATAGGTTAATAAAAGCTATCCAGTATGAATAGCAAAAGGAAAAATAATGAAGAAAACAAAACAGAAACTCAGAGCCCTGTTGAACATCATCAGGTATACCAACACAGACACAGTGGAAGTCCCAGGAAGAGAGGAGAAAGACAGAAAAAGTACTTGAAAAAATAGTGCCTAAAAATTCCCAAATTTGTTGAAAAACAGTAGCCTTCATATTCAAATCTCAAAAAACTTCAAGTATCCTACCAACATTAAAAAAGACATGTGGAGCTGGTATATCCTTTGAAAAGGATCAAGAAAGTCTCAGGTGTCCTACCATCATTAAAAGAAGTCATTTATTTATCAAAGACAGTCAATAAAGACTGAAGGAGGCAACTGATTCTTCAAATACAAAGACAGCAACACAAGACTTCAAAGTACATGAACAATCAAGGAAACATAACACCAGCAAGAGAACACAAAACTTTTTTCAGCAATCAACCCCAAAGAAATGGAGATTGATGATTTGCCTGATAAAAATTCAAGAGTTTTTCTAAGGAAGGTCATTGAGATACGAGAAATGACAGAAAAATAATTAAACAATATCAGGAAAACAGTACATGAACAAGAAGTTTAATAGAGACATAGAAATGATAAAAACAATAAACAGAAGCTGAAAATTTCAATGAATAAAATAAAAAAATATGATAGAGAGTAACAATAGCAGAGTTAATAAATCAGAAGAAAGAATCTATGAAGCTAAAGACAAGGCATATGAAATTATCAAGTCAGAGGAAAAACAAAGAAAGATAAATAAAACAGAGCGAAAGCCTACATGAATTATGGGATGCCATCAAGGACACAATCTATGCATTATTAGAGTCCCAAAAAAAGAAAAGGAGAAAGGGGAAGAAAGCTTATTTAAAGAAATAATAGGGGCTTCCCTGGTGGTGCAGAGGTTAAGAATCCACCTGCCAATGCAGGGGACACAGGTTTGAGCCCTGGTCTGGGAAGATCCCACATGCTGCGGAGCCTGTGTGCCACAACTACTGAACCTGCACTCTAGAGCCCCTGAGCCACAACTACCGAAGCCGACACATCACAACTACTGAAGCCCACGTGCCTAGAGCCTGTGCTCTGCAACAAGAAGCCACCACAATTAGAAGCCCACACACAGCAAAAAAGAGTAGCCCCTGCTCGCTGCAACTAAAGAAAGCTCGTGAGCAGCAGCAAAGACCCAATGCAGTCAAAAATAAATATAAATAAATAAATTTAAGTTTTTAAAGCTCAGACATCCCCAAAACGATTGCATCCTCTCCCCAAAACTTCTTCAAGGCACATTATTAAAAGTTGTCTAAAATCAAAGGCAAAGAAAGATTTTTAAAAGCAGCAAGGGAGAGAAAATTCCCTTTATAAAGAAGATTGAAATAATGCCAAGTATCTTATTTACCACAGTGGTATGAAAATAGAAATTAACAATGGAGGAATACTGGAAAATTACAAAATATATGGAATTAAGCAAAACATTCCTGAAAAACCAATGGGTCAAAGAAGAAATCAAAAGGGAAATTAAAAATACCATAAAACCAAAAAATAAAAGAAAATGAAAGCATAGCATACCAAAACTTATGAGATGTAGAAAAGGTAGTTCAAAGAGGGAAGTTTGGAGCAATAAATGCCTACATTAAGAAAATATATCTCAAATAAACAACTTTACACCTCAAGGAACTAAAAAACTAAGAATAACCTAAGCCCAAAAGTGCATAGAAAAGAAAATAAGAAAGATCAGAGCAGAAATAAATAAATTAGAGGCCAGAAAACCCATAGAAAAGATCAATAAGACTAAGACCTGTTTTTTTAAAAGATAAACAAAATTGCGAAAACTTTAGCTGGGCTAACAGGAAAAGTGAGAAAATAATCAAATAAGTAAAATCAGAAATAAAAGAGGTAAAATTATTGCTAATAACACAACAATACAAAGGATTATAAGAGACTACTATGAATAACCATATGCTCAGAAATTGGATAAAATAGAAGAAATGGATGAATTCCTAGAAACATACAACCAATCAGGAATAAATCATGAAGAAATATAAACTCTGAACGGACCAATAATGAGTAAGGGAACTAAATCAATAATCAAAAACCCTCAACAAAGAAAATCCCAGGACTTAATGGCTTTACTGATGAATTCTATCAAACATTTAAAAAAGAATCAATACCAATCCTTCCCTTCTCAAAAAACTGAAGAGAAAAGAATACTCCCAAACTCATTTTATGAAGCCAGCATTGCCCTGTTACCAAAGCCAGACAAAAACATCACAAGAAAAGAATATCCCTGATGAACATAGATGAAGAAAATTCTCAACAAAACACTAGTGAACTGAATTCAAAGCAATTAAAAGTATTATACTCCATAATCAAATTAGATTTATTCCTGGGATGCAAGCATAGTTCAACATACACAAATCAATGTGTTACACCACATTAACAGAATGAAAGACAAAATCACAATCATCTTAATAGGTACAGAAAAAGCATAAGATAAAATTCAACATCTTTTTATGAGCAAAAATCAAAATTTAGGAATAGAGGAATATATCTAAATATAATAAAGCCCATATACTACAAATCCACATCTAACATCGTAGTCAATGCTGAAAACCTGAAAACTTATCCTCTAAGATAAGTAACAAGACAAGGGTATTCAGTCTTGCTACTTATCTTCTAAATGCTACTGGAAACCCTAGCCAGAACAATTAGGCAAGAAAAAGAAATTATAGGTATTCAAATCAGAAAGGAAGAAGTAAAATTTTCTCTGTTTGCAGATCACATAATCTTATATATAGAGATAAAACCCTAAAGACTCCGCCAAGATACTGTTAGAAATAATAAACTCAAAGTTGCAGGATACAAAATCAACGTACACTAATCAGTCGTATTTTTATACACTAACAACAAACTGTTGGAAAGAGAAATTAAGAAGACTTTCTTATTTACCATAGTATTGAAACAATACAATACATAGAAATAAATTTAACCAAGAAGCTGAAAATTTTATACACTGATAACTATAAAACATTGATGAAAGAAACTGAGGAAGACACAAATAAATAAGCAGATACCCTGTCTTCATGGATCAGAAGAATTAAAATTGTTAAGATGTCCAGACTACCCAAAGTGATTTGCAGATTCAGTGCAATTTCTATTAAATTCCATTGGCATTTCTCACAGAAATAGAAAAAAAATCTTAAATTTGTATAAAACAACAAAAGATGCTGAATAGCCAAAGAAATCTTGAGAAAGAAAAACAACACTGGAGATGTCACACTTCCTGATTTCAAATTATATTACAAAGCTATAATATTCAAAGCAGAATGGTACTGACATAAAAACTGACAAACATGGGCCAATAGAACAGAATCAAGAGCCCAGAAATAAGCCTCTATGTATACAAGCAACTAAAATTTAACAAGGAAGTCAAGAATACTCAAAGAGGAAAGAAGGGGCTCTTCAATAAATGATGTTAGGGAAACTTAATATCCACATGCAAAAGAATGAAACTGGACCCCTATGTGACACCACTCAAAATTAACTCAAAATGGATTAAAACTAACTCAAAATGGATTAATATTTGTGCCTCCCTCCTCTCTGTGCTCTTCACTCAGGAACTTAGCTATACCCTCTATAAGGCACATAAAGACACACAAACTGTATGCCATCCAACAATGCCTTCACTGATGGGGTGTAAAGCCATCGCATGGCTTTTGAGATGCTATCCTCTGATACAACAAACATATCTTAAATATACACAGCAGATAGCTAAATTTGTCAGGCACCTAGAAAGTTTTGGACAAAGTCATGCAATGGAGTTGAAAGCACATGGGGCCCTATAGAGAGAAGATGTGCTATGTACGCCTGTCATGTATGCATTTCTATTAGTTCATGTCTGCTTCCTGAAAGATTAATTTTCTATTTCATTATTGCTTAATGTCCAGAATAGCATTACCATCATCATTACTTCTACTAGATACCCCATATATCTCTGCTTTTAAAGGCCCATCTTCAAATATACTTTATTTGATTTTAGGATAAGGGCCAAAATGGTCATAGGAATTAAAGGACCAAAGTGTTGACATAAGAATATTATTAAGAACTGCTTGTACTCTACTAACTACCACCTTGCTCACACAATCCTTGAGAGAACAACACATAAACCACTTTTCTGTGTGCATAATCAAAATTTCCTTCTTTTATATTTTTCTAAATACCCTCTATCCTTTTGACAGTAGTTTCACAAACTCAAGTTTAAAAACAGTATGTATTAGAGCTGAAATCTTATAACACCCTCTCTAGTCACACCTACTCTGCATTGTGTTTTGTCAAGCTCACCAACTAAGTTTAAGTCTTGACAGGATAGAAACCGTATTTTACAAAGCGCAGGTCCTAAGCACCTATACTCAGCAAACTACCCTGAACACAGTAGGTACCTGCTCAAACAATTGTATCTGAAGTTGAAGATTCAGACGATAGTGATGCCATAAAAGCCTCACTGGAGGGTTTTGACGAGATATATATACACAACTATCTTCTTCCCAACCATCAACCACTATGCCTTCAGGTGCCCACCCACCCAGCCAGGGAAACAGTACTTAGATCTGAGTGCAGGATGTGAAGATCTCACCCTCAGATTAAGAAGTGATTGCCTTGCTCTATCCACAAATGTTGGATCTAGGGATGAATTTCAAGAAAATCCTTACATGTTCTTTTTAATCAATGTCTTCATTTTACTTGGGATACATAAGTGTCTACTTTGCATTGTGATTCAGCAAGGGACAAATTAAAACCTCAGCCAGAAATACATTCATTCTCCCCTAGGTCTAAATTCATGGAAAGAAAACTGCTATGATGGTAGATGGATCCCTGTATTCATTTCTTAAGGCTGCTATAACAAGAAACCATAAACAGGGTGGCCTAAACAACAGAAATGTATTGTCTCACATTTCCATAGGCTAGAAGTCTGAAATCAAGGTGTAGGCAGTGTTGTTCCCACTGAGGGCTGTGAAGGAGAATCTTTTCCATGCCTCTCTCTTAGCTTCTGGTGGTTTGCTAGCCATCATTGTCATTCCTTTGCTGGGAGATGTATCATAACTGATTTCCACCTTCATCTTCACTTGGCAATCTCCTTGTGTGCATGCCTGACTCTGTGTCCAGATATTCCCTTTTTTATAAGGATACCAATCATATTTGATTAGTACCAAACTTAATGACCTCATTTGAACTTGATTACATTCTGTAAAGGCCCTGTCTCCAAATAAGGTCACTTCTAAGGTATTGGGGGTTAGGGCCCCTGACATATGTTTTTTGTGGAGGTGGTGTAATCCAATCCATGACCATCTCAGCCTAGTGTGTATCGTGTACATGGTTACTTTAATATTAATAATATGCATATATGGTTTTATTTCTTTCCACCATAAAAACAATTTTCTCTACATTTTTAGCTCAGGTAAGTGGAATGCTGCTGCTTGAAGAGAGAGGCTCAGGAAGGGAGAGATCATCCGAAAGGGAATGGAAACATTCAGCTGATGAAAGGAAGTTCTGTGCCCTTGGAGGGAGGACAGTTAGTGAGCACAGCTTATTCAGGTAAAGAGGAGTTGAAGAGGGTGAAGGAGTGGGCAGAGTCTTTAATGCTCAATTCTGAAAAGCTAAATGGAACCTGGCAGTCAAAGCTACAGTTTGAGTGTCTAGTGCCCACTTAACTGGGTCACCATCTGGAGGGGCTGTTGGCTATAACCCCAGGGAGTCTTTGAGCCTTTGTTTCTTGACAATAATAGCTGCCATGTCCTGGGCCCTTATACCCCAGGGAGGACGCTAGGTGCTACCTTACATTACTACATCCTGTGCTCCTTAACAGACTTATGAGGAAGCTTGTATAGATGAGAGAATGAGCCTCAGAGTGGTTCGCTATCATTTTTAGCTCTAGATTGTGATGGGACCAGAGTTTGGTTCCTGGTTATTCGAGCTCAAAGTTTCAGTCTTTGGCTCTGTTGTTGTCCTTGGAACCAATTCCTTTCCTCAACCTGGTTCACACTAATCACGCCGTGTGGTAGGAAATGCCACTAGACTGCAGTCATTGTGCACTGCCCAGTGGGCAAGCATGGTGCACTAGGAGTATCTCAGGAGCCTGAGACCTGAGGCCTGCTGCTAAGCCATTGTTTCTTTTGTGAGATTCAGAGCTGGGTGTCTCTCTCTCTCTCTCTCTCTCTCTCTCTGTCTCTCAAACACACACACACACACACGTGGAGTACATGAGAGCCCTTATTTGGCAGCAAAGACACCTTTGGTCCTCTTCCCATATTATCACCTGTCATGGACTTGCTTGCATTTCCCCCCACAAATTTATGTATTGAAACCTAGTCCTCAATGGGATGGTATTTGGAGGTGGGGCCTTTGGGAGATGATTAGACCATGAGGGTAGAGCACTCGTGAATGGGATTGGTACACTTCTAAAAGACAGTTTTCTTGCTCCTTCCACCATGTGAGGACAGAGTGAGAAGACAGTCTTCCCTCTACAAGACAGGAATCAGGCCCTCGCTCGACACCAGATCTGCCAGAGCCTTGATCTTAGACTTCCCAGCCTCCAGAACTATGAGAAATGTATGTTTGTTGTTTACATCACCTAGTCTGTGGTATTCTGTTATAGCAGCTCATATGGACTAAGACATCACCACAACCCCAAAACATTCTAGTACTTACATCCTATTCCTGCTGCAGTATATCCCCAATGTGTAACTTTGGAGAAGAGGGCTTTTGTTTGACTTAATTTCCTCTCTTCCCTCAACTTCTAAATCTCTCATTTTCATTTTTTTTTTTTTAACTCCTACAAAGTAAGGAGCCATACCTCATTTGACTGCTTTACTATAGAAGAATCATTGATTATATAAGTTCACTTTAGGGAATAAGATTTGTTAGTTAACTTCCACAATACCTAACTGGTTCAGTGATTAAACTTTCAACAGTTTTCAAAAAGCTGTAGGGAAATGCACATGGATAGAAAAGTGTGTTGTGTGCGTGTGTGTGTATGAATCTGTGTACTCAAAACGTATAGTTTATTTAGTAGAGATAAATAACATTTTATTATTTTCTGGAACAAATCATCTGGAAAGCCTATTATGACAGTTGAACCTTAAAGCTGGTCCTGCCCAATCGGCACACTTCCCTCCCACACCTAAACACACAAAACTCATTTTATAGAAAAAATATGGTATTATTTAGAAAAATAGGTTTCTCTGTGACATCTCTAACTTATGAAGTTAGTATTAATGTTAGCTAACGTAACTATATTCTCTAATCATAAGTCACTTGGTTGTACAGAGAAGGAAGAGGAGGGCTGGTTAGATGTATTGATGGTTGTAAGCTGCCCAACATGGCTTAAGTTCTTAGAAAGTTTTCTCCTTCTTCTCTGAAATAAAACAACTTTAGGGGAAGAAGAGCCAGGCTAGACTACATGGTTCACAAACCTCAGACTACTGAGGGAAATGAACCTAAGCATACTGTTGCAGGCATTTGAAATGCCTGGGTTGGGTCTGAATCTGAAAGTCCTAATTCAAAGGTTTTGTATTAGATATTTTCGCCCTAAGGCTACATCATGTACATGGCTGACAAAACACAGCCAGCCTTTCTTTCTTTCTTTCTTACTTTTTTGCATTTTACTGAAATATATATATATTCAGAAAAGTGTTCTTACCACAAATGTACAGCTCCATGATTTTTTTTCTTTACAACCTGAACACGTGTGTATTCAGCACTCGGATCAAGAAACAAAACATCACCTGTGCTCTGGAACTCTCTCACTCTCCGTTCCAGATTTTCTCCTTCCCTCTCCAGACTGTGCTGAGAATCAGGCTTTTAAAAAAATTGATTGTGCCTGCATAACTTTATTTACCTGGAGACAGACCACAGAAACAGCATATGAAGAAACATAGGGAAAAGGCATTCCACAGTCTCTTCTGAAACTCGGCTCTGAGGACTGGCACCACCACGGATGGTACAACCATGAGCAGCCCTCTGGGGTTCCTGCCCTGATGAGTTAACAAGCAGAGGTGTTCCTCATGGAATTCCAGGATGGAATCAGCCTATGGAGGTCTTCACTTTGGAAGTTACTTGCTCTTTTTCTTCTTCCCAACTGGGATTAGATAAGCTGTTGAAATAATAGCTATGAATATATGAAGTCAGTCTCAGCTGATAAATCCTTAATTGGTGTGTCTTGTTCTTTCCATCTTTCTTTAGGGCCATTCCAGCCATCTTCTGTATTCCCTGGACTCCTCTGTATCAATACATGGCATTTCCCTAATATTTCAGAAAATTTTCTCCCTGGGTATT
Organism: Monodon monoceros; assembly: GCF_005190385.1. Lineage (NCBI taxonomy): Eukaryota > Metazoa > Chordata > Mammalia > Artiodactyla > Monodontidae > Monodon > Monodon monoceros. The sequence continues at coordinate 5,883,899 of NW_021703784.1, read as the reverse complement.
ATTTCAGCCACAGAGTTAAAAATGTTTGGTATTTTTAGATAACGTCCTTCTCTGCCAATGTCTCAGGCAGCTTGCAAAGGTGAACTTATACTCTCTGTTGTATATGTTTTGATTAATATAAGTAATGTTTACTTTACAGTTTTCACTCACAACAGTCCACGTGTGTAAACAATATATTTTGAAACATTTCTTAATCAGAGGTAGAATCAATGTAAAGTGCTGTGGTTATAAAATGTTTAGTGCTTCTGATCAGTAGTTTCCCCAAGTTCCCTTTTGGCTCCACTAGGAAAATCATAGGTGTCAGGGAAGGTGCAGCCTGAGTAAATTGTGCCTATCCTGATCCCACACGAGAAGCATGAATGAATAACTTATTTTGTACTTTAGTGAACTAGAGCAGAAAGTTAGCCTTGAGGAAGTACTAGATTTCAAATTTTTAGTAGGCAAAATTCAAGATTAATTCAAGAACTGATTTATCCACGTACTAGATAAATGAGCTTGACAAGTCACCTTGCATCTAAGGGTCTCAGTTTTATCCCAGTTAAGATGTGTCTGTGGCAGATAGAGATCAGTGAATCCATTGTCACAGTCAAGTACTGCCCCAAAATAGATTACCATGGCTCTCCTTGGGTTGCCCTGGGGCCAAGAAAGGGGCACACAACTGAGTCATTATTTTGCCTCTGTTAAGAAATCTGTTAGGTTACTACACAAGGAGATGCAGTTTCTTGCTAGAATTATAAGCAGCTTTTTTAAAATTTATTTACTTATTTACATTTGTTTTTGGCTGCATTGGGTCTTTGTTGCTGCATGCGGGCTTTCTCTAGTTGTGGCGAGGGGGGGCTACTCTTCGTTGCAGTGCGTGGGCTTCTTATTGCAGTGGCTTCTCTTGTGGAGCACGGGCTCTAGGCACACGGACTTCAGTACTTATGGCATGCAGGCTCAGTAGTTGTGGCTCGTGGGCTCAGTAGTTGTGGCCCATGGGCTCAGTAGTTGTGGCTCACAGGTTCTAGAGCACAGGCTCAGTAGTTGTGGCTCACGGGCTTTGTTGCTCTGCAGCATGTAGGATCTTCCCGGACCAGGACTCGAACCCGTGTCCCCTGCATTGGCAGGCGGATTCTTAAACAGTGTGCCACCAGAGAAGCCCTATAAGAAGCTTTCTGTAAATAAAAAGATCACCACCAACCCATTATCTGTCTAGAGGAACTCTGCCCATATTTGTCATGATGCTGACCCACTGATCCCTATGATAATAGACCATTTCAATAAATGGTGAACCACCACCATTTCAGCTGGTGGCTGGGATGAGGATGCTTCCTGTGGCAATGAAACACACACACATGCACACACAACTGATACCTCATGAAGGGATCAAATCTTGAGCCCTAGAATCACTACCACAATTTTAAAACTAACTGAATTAGACAGACATTCTGCAACATATGTTCTATTTCTGAGGTTTGCAAGGATCTCACTCCGTCTGAGTATCTAATTAGTTTTTCTTAACTATATTAGCAGAATGCCTAGTGCAAATATCTTATTTAGGGTGATGGGGGAAAAAAACAGTTATCTACAAGCGAACACAGAACACTGATATCTCTGAAAAACCCAAATCTGTCCTCTTGAAAGCTGTCATTCTCTAATCTTCATTTGATGTGAGCTGCATATAGGGAGACTGTACGGCATTATTATTAACAGCGTATATTTTGTAATCGGATATCCTGACTTTACTGTTTTCTAGCTGTGTGATCTTAGGTGTATAAATTACTCCCTCTGTGTACTAGTTTCTTCCTTTGTAAATAATGATATCTGCTTTAGAGTGCTGGTGTGAGGATTAAATGAGATAATACATTAAGAGTTTAGAACAATGCCTAGCACACAGTAGGCACTTGCTACACTGAAGCTTTTATTATTATTCACATTGTGTCTACTTATGGAGACATATAGGAGTCAATTGATTCATTTCCATTATCCAGCGCTAATATTTTTCTGGCCTTCTAGCAACACTGCCTTCTTAGACATGTGCTTTATATTCTAAATTGTGGGGGGTGGGGGTGGGGGAACCCACATGATCCAAATTATTTCGTGCCATTAAAGCATTTAAGTTGTAAATGATGGGCAATCAAATCTCATGCTTCAAAGACTATGTTGATCGTTTAAAAGTCTCTCTTCTTTCTAAATGTGGGTCCTCTACAGCAGATGGTGCTGTCAGTGGTATAGCGTCCTTCCCACAATGAGCAAGGATGGTTTAATAAGGCCTTACCTTTACAAAGCAATTTCCCTGCTAGTTAAGAGTATGTGCTCAGAAGTCAAATTATGCAAGTTATATCCCAGCTCCTTCATTTACTTATTGTTTAACCTTGGGTAAGTTATTAAATTTCACTTATCCTTGGCTACTCCAACAGGGAAACAGAGATAGTAGCAGTAGTTACCTCAATATATTTTGGTGTGTGTTCAATGAAATAATGAAAAGATGCCTGTAAAGTTTTTAGCTATATTTGGGACATAGTTTTACTACTAATTTATTATCAGTTATAACATTACTTTTACCTGTGTCTGTTTATGTGTGCCCTGTTTATGGTATAGAAGGCTGCTAGAGGCTGACAGTTTACATCAAAAGAGAGTAAGAACTCCATTGTCGTTTTTAAGAAAACTATAGAATACCTCCCTTACAAACTTAGAATATTATTACCAACTATGAGGGAAGCAGTGAATCTCTGTGATGCCAGCAGATAATTGTAGGTTCAATTCATGACATAACAGAGGTTTCATTTACTAATTAAATGGTTACGTAATAACTACAGACTGGCTAAGGGAGTCTGAACCTGGCTTTATGCTTTCTCCACTTTGATAACAGGATGTTGCTATTGGACACTATTGCTTCTAGCCCCTCTCAGCTTACAGAGCAAGGGAGTCTATGTGTGCAGGCTAACCCGTGTTACAAATACACATATCTGTAACCATCTGCATATATTGCACTAGATGTGTTCATAGTGATGCCTTTAACTCTAGTCCATTCCCACATGGACCATTCTAGCCTCTTACCTTTGCTTATTTATATGTAACCTTCATTTAATCAGTGAGTAACCTGGCTCTTAGCATCCGCCATCATTTTAACTGTTGAATTCAAATACAGATGTATGGCAGTATCAGAACTGTTAATCTGTACTCCCGAGGGAACATCTTTATCAACTGGACATGAGTGCTTATGTGCAGTCTCCTTTGCCTTTAATCTTACAGACACCATCTCCAGTTACCTAGGTCAGCACCTTTTCCCCTCACCTCCTTTAGTGAGATGTGCCATATATTTGTAATAGTTAGGTTGTTTTGTCAGATTCTGTATTCCATCCTGAGACCCCGTGACCTTCTGCACGAATTTCTAAAAATTTACATACATTAAGGATCCCTCTTTTTTTTTTTTAATTTAAAGCTATGTTTTATTCGGTGGAAAATTTTAGGACTTCAAGCCCAGGAGGCAGCATCTCAAGTAACCCTGAGAAAACTGCTCTGAGGAGTCAAGGGGGGAGCAGGATATATAGGAGTTTGGCAACAAATGGCAGGTAGTCTGAATGTCAAAAGATTATTGTTGTTGTTGTTTTAAATTATTTATTTATTTTTAGGTCACATGCGCAACTTCTGGGATCTTAGTTCCCCGACCAGGGATTGAACCCACACCCAATGCAGTGGAAGCTTGAAGTCCTAACCACTGGACCACCAGGGAATTCCCCAAAAGATTATTGTTGCTTAAAGAAAACCAGATATCTCAAGTTAAGGAATTTGGCGCTTGTCTATGTACGGGAAGATGCAAGAGTCTGGGCTCACTGAAATCATTCCTTTGATGTGCACCTCAGCTATCCGGGTCCAGCATCCCATGTTTTAATATCCTGAGTTTCCTCAGGGCTCACCGTGGGGAGTGGCTGCGGTCTGATGAATGCTAGATGGCAGGTATTCTTTTCCTCCCTGAGTTCCCTCAGGCTCACCAGCTCACCAGCAGTGGCTGCAATCGCTGATGACTGTGACATCTTTTGTTTATTGATACGGCAGGCAATAAGATTCACTCTTTAATCATGTAAAATTCTATGTTGTAAAGCTTTATGGATTTTGACAAATGCATAGCGTGGTACATCCAGCATTTCCGTAACACACAGAAGTCTCACCTCCCTAGAAAATTCTCTATGCCTCACCTATTCAACACTGCACCTCTCCCTCACAACAATCTCCCTAGCACCCACTGATTTTTTTTACTGTCTTTTTAGTTTTGCCTTCTCCAGAATTTCATATAATTGAAATTACAGAGTACTTAGACTTTTCAGACTGAATTCTCTCACTTAGAAATATGCATTTAATGCTCACACATGTCTTTTCACAGATTGATGGTTTATTTCTCTTTATCACTGAAGAGTATCCCATTTTGTGGATATACCATAGTTTGTTGATTCATTTATCTGTGGAAAGACATAATTGTTGCTTCATTTCTTGAAGATTATAAATAAAGCTGCTATAAACTTCATATGCAGGTTTTTTGTGTGCATATAAGATTTTTAACCCAGATTTACTGAGATATAATTGAAATGTCACATTGCATAAGTTTAAGGTGTAAAAGTGTTGATTGATACACTTATATATTGCAACATGATCACCACCATAATGTTACGTATCACCTGCATCATACCACATATTCACCATTTCTTTTTGTGGTAAAAAAATTAAGATCTACTTTCTTACTAACTTTCAAGTATATAATACAGTATTGTTAACCATAGTCACTATGCACTACATCAGATTCCCAGAACTGAGTTATCCTATAACTGTAAGTTTGTACTCTTTGACCAACATCTTGATATTGAGCAGGACCTTGTGGGGCTCCTGGGCACAACAGCTTTCCTGTGTCCCCCATTTCTTTGATTACAGGAAATAGGCTTCATTCGGCCTCCATGACCTTCCCTCAAGCAGTTGTTAATTAGGAAAGAGAGGGGATGGGAGACAAGGGGGGAACATGAGAAAAAATAGTGCAGCCCTGGGGCAGGATCCCGGTTCCCCATCAAGGGATACACACAAAAATATCTTTGAGCTGTTTTGCAGATACTGAAATCCCTACCAGGTGGGAGAAATTAACAGTTAATGGAGGCATGATGCCCATGAACACGTAGACCCCAGAAGGGTTGGAACAAGAAGGTTGATGATGCCGACTCCCACTTACCTCCCCACCACACCTCAGAAGAATGTCCATGAGCTGATCACGTCCTCTTTGAACCATTACTGTAAAACCCCTCACTACCCCCTCTAGGTCGAGACACACAGTTTTAAGGACGTTAGCCCACTGTGTCCCCCTTTGCCTGGCAAAGCAATAATGCTATTCTTTTCTACTTCACCCCAAACTCTATCTCTGAGATTGAATTTGGTGTTGGGGTACAGACGCTGGATTCAATCTCCCTTTGTCTGCCTCCATGACCCTCCCACACCAGCCCAGCCCCTGGTAACTACCATTCAAGTCTCCGTTTCTATAATTGGGCTTTTTTAGATTCCATATATATGTGATATCCTACAGTATTTGTCTTTCTCTGTCTGACTTGTTTCACTTAGCGTAACACTTCTTTCAAGGTCCATCCATATAGATTTTAAAATCAGTTGTGTAAATAGCTAGGAGTGCATTGTCTGCATCCAGTGGCAAGACTGTTGATCTCTGTAAGAAACTGCCACTGTATTCCACAGTGGCTGTACAATTTGCATTCTCATCAGCAATGAATGAGACTTCTTGTTGCTCTACACTTTTGCCAGCAATTGGTATTGTCAGTTTTTTTCAAAACTTTAGCTATTTTAATAGGTGTGTACTAGTATCTCATTGTTTTAATTTATAATTCCCTAATGATAAATGATGCTGAGAAGCTTTGCATATGTTTATTTTCCATCTGTATATTTTCTTTGGTGAAGTATCTGTCAGACCTTTCCCCAGTTTTTAATTGGGTTCTTAATGGTTGTTGGGTTTTTTTTTTCTGAGCTTTAAAATAATTTTGTATATTTTGGATGTCTTTTATCAAATATGTGTTTTGCAAATATTTTCTCCCAGTTTGTGGCTTTCTTTCCATTCTCTTAATAGTGTCTTTCTCAGAGTAGAGGTTTTTAATTTTGATAAAAAGTTCAAGTTATCAATTTTATTCTTACACAGATGATAGTTTTGGTGTTATATCTAACAACTCACTACCAAACACAAGGTAACTCAAATTTTCTCCTGTTAATTTTTTCTAGAAGTTTTATGGTTTTCATTTTGCATTTAGGTCTAAGATCTATTTTCAGTTCATTTCTAGGAAAGTTGTAAGGTTTGTGTTTAGGTTTTTTTTTTTCTTTTGTAAATGGATGCCCACTTATCCCAGTACCACTGGCTGAAAGACCATCCTTTCTTCATTAAATTGCCTTTGTGTTTTTGTTAAAGATGAGTTAACTATATTTTTGAATATTTTTCTGGGCCCTTTCTTCTATCCCATTAATCTACATGTCTATTTTTTCTCTAATTCCATGCTATCTTGAGTACTGTATTTTTATAGTAAGTCCTAAAAATAGATAATACGAACCCTTCATCTTTGTACTTCTTCTCCAGTATGATGTTGGCTATTCTAATCTTGTGACTTTATACATAAATTTTAGAATCAGTCTATCAGTATCTGCAAAATAGATTATTGGGATTTTCATTGGAATTTTTTTGAATGTAGAGATCAAGTTGGAAACAATTGACAGCTTAGCAACATTGAGACTTTCAATCCATGAACATGGAATATCTCTCCACTTTGAGAGATCTTCTTTGACTTCTTTCATTAGAATTTTGTAATTTCCTGCATATAGACCTAGTATATTTTAGATATATGCCTAAATATTTCATGGTTTTAGTTTTATTGTAATGCTATTTGTTTGTTTGTATTCAAATTTCAATAGTTAATTGTGGGTATATAGGAAATAAATTGACTTTCATATATTGAACTTGTATTCTGCAACCTTATTATGCATGTATGTTTATAAGTTCCAGGAGTTGTGTTCTGTTTCCACTTTGCTTTTTCTACATAGAAAATCAGGTCAGTTTTATTTCTTCCTTTCCAATCTTTGTATTTCCTTTTCTTGTCTTATTGCACTAGCTAGAAATTCCAGTATAATGATAAATATAAGTGATTAGAGTGGGCATTTTTGCCTTGATCTTGATCTTAGGGGAAAAGTGCCTAATTGATGTGATAATATAATTTTTCTTCTTAAGTTAGTTGATATGGTGGATGACATTGATTAATTGTCAAATGGTGAATGATTCTTGCATACCTGGAATTAATCCAACTTGTCATCATCTATTATTCAGTTTGTATATTGTCAAATTTAATTTGCTGTTATTGTGTTGAGGATTTCTGCATCTCTATGCATGAGTGTTATTGGTGTGTAGTCTTCCTTTCTTATAATCTCTTTATCCATTTTGGTATTAAAATAATGCTGGTCTCATAAAATAAGTTAGGAAGTGTTCCCTCTGTATTTATTTTCTGGCAGATATTGTTGAGAGTTGATATAATTTCTTGCTTAAATGTTTGGTAGAATACATTAGTGCTTTCTCTATTTTTTGGAAGAATTGTGTTGCTTTTTATTTTAAAAAGTTATGAGTTCTTGATTCAATTTCTTTAGTGGCTGTAGACCTATTAAGATTATTTACTTCTCCTTGTGTGAGTTTGGACTGGGTCAAGAAATTGGTCCATTTCATTAAAGTTATCAAGTTTGTGTACATAAAGTTGTCATATTACTTTATTATCCTTATAGTGTCCATGGGATCAGTAGTAATGTATCATTTTTCATTTCAGATATTAATAATTTTTGTCTTGCTAGAGGTTCATCAATTTTATTAATATTTTGAAAGAACTAATCTTTTGGTTCTGTTGATTTCCTCTATTGATTTCCTGTTTTCAGTGTCATTGATTTTTTTATCCTAATTGGTATCATATATTTTCTTTTGTTTGCTTAGTCTTAAATTGCTCCTTCTTCTCTAGCTTCATAAGATGGAAGTTTGGGTTATTTATTTTGGATTTATTATTTTTTTTAATGTGTGTATTCAATACTATGTATTTTTCTCTAAATACTAACTTTGCAGCATCCTAAAGTTTTTGATAAGTTGTACTTTCATTTTCTTTGGTTTAAACTGTTTTTAAACCCCTCTTGAGACATTTTCTTTGATCCATTTGAAATTTAGAAGTGTGCTGTTTATTTCTAAATATTTGCAGATTTTCTAGTTACCTTTATGTTATTGATTTCCAGTTTAATTCCATTGTAGTCTAAGAACAATCTTTTTATAATTTCTATTCTTTTAAAAAGTTTAAGATATGTTTTATGGTCTGGTCCAGAATATGGTCTATGCCATCAGTATATGTTCCATGAAAGCTTGAGAAGAACGTGTAGTTAGCTACTGTTTATGGAGAATTCTATAAGTGTCAAACAGATCAAATTGGTTGATAGTGCTGTTTAGGTCAACTATATTCTTATTGATTTTCTGCATGCTACATATCAATTACTGAATTAGGAATGCTAAAATGTCCAACTATAGTAGTGAAGTTGTCAATTCTATTAGTTTTTTGCTTCACATATTTTTATGCTCTGTTGTTAGGAGCATGCACCTTAAGGATTGTTTTGTCTTCCTGGAGAATTAACCTTTGTTATTATGTAACATCTCTCTTAATTCCTGATAACTTCCTCATTCTAAAGTAAACTTTGTCTGAAATTAATATTATTATTTCAGATTTATATTGATTATTGTTACCATGGTATGTATTTCTTCATCCCTTTACTTTTAACTTATCAGAGTCTTTATATTTTAGGTAGGTTTCTTTTAAGCACTATAGAGTTGGGATTATTTTTGTATCCACTCTGATTGTTTTTGTCTTTTCGTTGGTATATTTAGATCATTCACATATAAGGTGATTATTGATATTGTTGTCTTAGTGTCTGCTATGTTTGTAACTGTTTTCTATTCATGGCATTTGCTCTATATTTCTTTTTGGTCCTCTTTTTCTTTGTTCTCTGGTTCTAACTAAGCATTTTATAAGATTCCATTTCTCTCCTCTCTTAACATATCAAATATTCTTTTTTGTAATTTTTTTTTTTTTTACTGGTTGGCCTAGTGTTTCATATATATATATGATAAATATATATATGGGATAAATATATATATATGGGAAAATTTTTTTTGAGGATTATGTTTTATTCATGGACATTACTGAGGACTATGTAACCTGGGATGCAGCCTCTCAGAAAGTTTTGAAGAACTGTTCTGTTCCAAAGAGGTAAGGGAGAAGCCAGGGTATATAAGAGTTTTGCTGGGGAAAAAACACATGTAGTCAAACATCAACAGATTACTGCTAAAAAAAATATGAATATTGCCCTCATCAAACCATCCAATATATATTTTTAACTGATCTAAGTCCATCTTCAAATAATGCTATACCACTTCATATAAATTGCAGGTAATTTAGACTATTTCTAATTCCTCCTTTCTGCCCCTTGTGATTTTGCTATCATTTACTTACTTGTCCATATGCTATAATCACCCAATACATTGTTACCATTATTGATTTAAAACAAACAAATTACATTAAATAAATGAAGAATAAGAAAACTAAAGGAATTTATTTTACTTTCACTTATTCTTTCTCTGATGACCTTTCTTTTTGTATGTAAATCTGAGTTTTCACTCTGAGGTTTATTTATATTCTCCCTAAAGAAATTTTGTTTGTTTAATCATTGAATGCAGGGAAGCTCTGCTAGCAATACATTTCCTCAATTGTTATCTTTGAAAATCTTTATTTCTTCTTTACTTTTGAAAGATCATTTCACTGGGTAAGGAATTCTAGGTTGGCAGGGTTTTTTTTGTTTTTTTGCTCTTTTCCTTTCTGCCAGGAAACTCACTATATTTCTCATCCTTTTCCTCTGTAAGTAAGGTGGCTTTATTCTCCCCTCTGACTTTCTTTAAGATTTCTCTCTGCCTTTGATTTTTGCCCTTGATTTTCCATTTTAGAAATATGGTATTCTTAGGTGTGTTTTGAGTATTTATCCTACTTTGTGTTCTTTGAGCACCCTGGATCTGTGGTGTAGTGTCTGTAATTGAGTTTGAAACATTCTCAAACATTATTACTTTAAATATTTTTTACTGCTTTATTCTTTCATTTCCTTCTGGCATACTAATTAAGTGTGTGTTACACCTTCTGAAACTGTCCCATTGTTCCTTAATATTCTTTTTCTTTGCATTTCAATTTGAGAAGTTGTACTGACCTATGTTCAAGCTCATAGATTTTATCCTCAGCTCTGTCCAGTCTACTGATGAGCCCATTAAAAACATTATTCTTTCTGTTATTTTTTTTTTTCATTTCTAACATTTCCTTTTGATTATTTCCATTTCTCTGCTTACATTACCCATCTCTCTTGGCTGTGTGTAATGCTTGTATTGATACATGCCAGATGCTTCAAATTCTTCTGGTGTCCTAGTTTTTGTCTCCCCTCTGGACATCTGGCTTCCCTAAGAAATCTTCCTCAGAGGGAGTCTGTATAAGGGATTTGCTATAAGATTCATTTTAACATGAAATGATACTTTAATTTTCAATCTATTTCCATGACATTTTAGGAACCTGGATTTAAAAAGGTGATCTAGTGGCCATCATACACCAACTAGAAGTAACTCAACTGAACAGATTACTTGGTTATGAAAATTAAAATCTTTGTCTTTTTTCTCACTATTAAACTAAAAGAAGAAGGTTTAACTCTGTTGCTCATGTTCTCATTTATAAAAGCTTTACAAAAACTGCTACTTTTAAAAACAAACAAACAAGCAAAAAAATCCCACAATTTAATCGGGGTGAAGAAAGGAGAATACAGGGATATACAATAACAGAATTATTTTAAAGTCCACCTGACAATGAGCAATACAAAGAAAATTTTCTGAAAGTTTCTAAATTTATTTAGGTAGGGTATTTCAAATTAATTCTCTCACCAACAATATACCAGAGGCAGCAGTAATTTATGATACATTGTATTAGACAGAAACAATGAACTAGGGATCAGACTCCATTCATGTCCATTCACTCAACAAATATTTACCAAGTGATTTATATTTGCCAGGCAATGTGAAGTGGTGTTACTAACTCGTCCTGTGAAATTATGCAAATCATTTTATCTTTTTTGAGTTTCAGTTTCTATAACAGCAAAACAAAGAGAATTATATCTGCCCACAGCCCTTATTGTGAGGTTCAAGTGAGCTAGTAATTGTGGATGTCATTTGAAAAGCATATAACAACTTATAGTTTTATTTTTTACTTTATTTAAACTAAATATAGTTTACACACATTATAAACTACTGTGTGTAAACACAGTAGTTTGTTTTGTGTTTATTTTTATTTCCAAGCTTCCTTACATTATCTTTCCTCATGGGGAAAAAAAGCTTGGTTCTCCTGGCTCAGTTTTGCGATCCATCCTCTTAGAACTTTTGCCTTAACTTTACAAAAGTAAATTTGTAACTAGATAATTTCTTACTAGTTGCCTAACATTTTATTATTTATTTATTTATGGCAGTGTTGGGTGTTTGTTGCTGCGTGCAGGCTTTCCCTAGTTGTGGCAAGCAGGGGCTACTCTGTTGTGGTGTGTGGGCTTCTCATTGCAGTGGCTTCTCTTGTTGCGGAGCACAGGATCCAGGCACGCAGGCTTCAGTAGTTGTGACACGTGGGCTCAGTAGTTGTGGTTCATGGGCTCTAGAGCGCAGGCTCAGTAGTTGTGGCACACAGGCTTGGTTGCTCTGTGGCATGTGGGATCTTCCTGGAGCAGGGCTCGAACCTGTGTCCCCTGCATTGGCAGGTGTATTCTTAACCACTGCACCACCAGGGAAGTACCTGTCTAACATTTTAGATATGCAAAATTTACCATCAGTTTCTGGTGCTGTTGGGAAAGGTGAGCCAAAGAAAGTGACTGAGTGAGTCAAGGGCAGGGCTTAGATAAAGTGACAAATACATACAGGTCTTAAACCATACTGTCCTTACTTCTCAGAGCTATTCATGGAGGCTACCAAGCTGTAGCCACCATCTGCTCTCCATGGCATTATTCCTTGGTTTACTGCAAAGGCATTACACAGAGAGACTAATTTATCTGTATCTACTTTCCTCACATGGAGAGAACTCTCCAGCCAGTACCTAATTTCCACCCTTTATGCTTACTGGAGCAAAATGCTATGCTGTCCAGAGTAGATAAAACCCAGAGACTCTCTCTGTATTATACTCATCAAATGACTGAGATATAAATTAAGTTCTAAGCACAGCAAATGAATAGCTGAAAGGTCATTGGTTTATCATACTATACCAACTCTTTCTCCCAGAGCCTCAGTCATTATGCACAGATAGTTTCCTTGGCAGAAGTTGGATGGTACACTGCACAGGGTATCTAAACTTTAAGAAAAAGCATTTGTCTGACCTCCAGGAGGCTATTAACAAATTCTGCTGTGTTTTCATTACAGTTTTCCCCTTTGCACTGGAGCCCCACTATGGCAAGTCTTTAAATGTCATTCAAAAATTAAAAGCACTGGATTCAGGGGGTGAAAAGGAAGAAAATTGAAGAGAGAAAAAATTATAGAAAAAAACTAACCCTTCTTGGAAGCAGAAAAAGTAATTTGCCACTTAATTATTATCTTAGAGAATAAAAAAATAAGAACTTTAAAATAAAGTCATTGGACAAAAAACTATATAGAATTTGTTGTGAAAATAATGAAATCTTAGGGTAAACAAATAAACAGGCGACACAGATAAAGGTTATTATTACAAAGCATGAAGTAAAGGTCAGAAATACCCTTCCCTTGATTTTTATTCACATCATCTAATGAAACTATAGAAAAACAGGCCGAAAACTTCTGGTTCCAAACTTCTTTTTGTCATTGTTGGAATTGGGGCCCCCTTGCTGTTGGGTTAAATTCTCCTTATTTTGTAATACAAGTGCTAATTTAGGGAAAGAACGAATGACATTTGCTTATGTCAGAAATAGTAGACCATTTGTGGCAAAGCTGATATCAATTAATAAGGTAATTAATAAAATGACTTATTGATGATAATAACATGAAGTAATATTTGGTAATTTTTTTAAATGGGACATTTCAGAGGAAAGAGGTATAACATCTTTTAGAGATAAAAATAATACTTCAAAGATGATGAGTCTAAAATAATCCCCTTAAAAATGACTGAGTCTAAACAACATAGTAGTTTGGGCTATTAAAAAGGTATATTAAAAACTCTAAATCCATCCATCTCCCCTGTGCTCACACTAACTCTGTGAGATCAGTAGAAATGGAAGGGTTTCTCTCCACTTTGTATATAGAGAAACTGAAACCAAACTAAGAATCAGGACTGTTATAAAGATTATAGTCAACTGATTATCAGACTAGAGCTTTTTTGCAAATACTATTGTCCTTATTAAATACACATACACACACACACACACAGGCACACACGCACGCACAGAAACCAAAAGAACCTTTATTATTTGATATGATAATTCACATTCATGTGTAGATGAGAGCGTCCCATTAACTAATTACCTTGAAAAAGCCTCTCCATCAGCCAGGATGCACAATGACCATTTGGACTGAATAATTGTAAGATCGTTCATTAGAGTTGGGGTTTTAAAATAACAGCAGCAACAACTAACCGTTCCGGGGTTTTCACCGAGATAAATATTGTATTTGAATTACGTCAGTCCATTTTCACAAGGTTTCTGTAGGGTAGCATGATGATTCCCTCTGTACAGATGAGAAAAGTGATCTAAAAGAAATTAACTAGCACGTCACCATAGCATAGGTATTAACTGGCTGAACCGGGATTTGTGCCCATTTAGTCTTAGGCCAGAACCTGCTCCCTCAAACCCCACACTGCACTGCCTAGGTCAGGCCTGAGCTATCCCACCTGAGCATTATGAATGCTTCCATAATACTATTTTTTTTTCATTAAAATAAGCCTCCTTGCACAAAAATAAGTCCTTAGAAAGGATGATGTGTTTCTAGGAAACATTCTCCTACAGGAAAGTGTGATACAAAGATTTTGAAAGTCAGTTTTGTTCTGGCTGAGAGTCAATCATTGTGTGTTTTTCATTTAGAAATTATATACTGCCTTCAAAATCACTTTTAACTGGACAGAAGCACACAGATTAAAAGCACACTGGTAGAGGTAAGGATTTAATTACAGATGCTAGATTCACATACTGGTGTTGGCAGGAACTACTCAAAAGAGAGCTCATACTCTTAAGCCTGGGCGTTGGCCTCCAGCACCAGCTGCTTTTAAAATCTCCATTCTATAGAAAAAGCCAATAGTGGGACTCCAGCCATACTATAAATTCTTTGGATAAATCTTTCTTGGATCGAATCACGCCAACATAATTTAAGAAACAGTAATACCTGAGAGAAAGAAGAGAGAGAAGTGCTGACTCTAAGTTTCTTTCCTTAGAGTCACTAAAAGAACCATCCCAAAGGCCTTAAGAAGAACATTTCATTACCCATACTTTTGCACTTCATTGGGGTGGGAGGTTATTAGGTGGCAATGTTCTCACAACCCTCAAGATACCTACGAGCATCCTGGCTTTGTGAGTATTTGCTCTACCTTGGTAGAAATTATCCAAACAGAAGAGGTATAGTTCACATTCTAAACTTAAGCGCCAAAAGATCATGACAAATTTTGCTCCATGTCCAAGTAAACAAGCTCTTGATACTGAAAAATGTAAAATACTTTTGGTTTGATATAAAAATAAAATCAAAAATTAAGAAGAGCTTTCAATGGAAATTCATCAGTTTTAGCCCCGAATTTATTCATATGTCCTTTCAGCATCAGAGTTACATGTTCCCACCAGCACACCCAGTCTTGTTTCAGGCTCTGGAACTAGAATTTCCGTGAGTGAGGGAACTTCTCTGAGAGATCTGTTCTGGCCTTGAAATTGACCTTCTGTGAGATTTCAGCTATATAGCTGAAGATGGATTGGTAAAACCTAATAAGATAAAGCAAATAGGGAGAAGATGGGACCGGAACTAGTTGTGTGCTTTAGGATTGGTGTAAGCACTGGAAAAGAGTTGGTTCTGGTTCCCAATAATAATGCATCCAGTGGGATAAACAAAATTGGGTATCGGGAGGGTGTAAAATGCATAAAGGAGATCCAACAACAAAGGGGTGCCTAAGAACAGGGGACGTTATTTCAGGTTTCGGAATCCAAGTTATTGTACTTGCTTCAGAAGTGTGACTCTATTTTCAGCTCAGGAGCTATCACACAGGCAGGGGAAAGAGTCAACATAGTTATCAGTAGCCTGGCCTTTGACCAGCTGAGTTGCTTCCTGTGTGGAGTAGGTAAAAGATATGGATAGAATCCTCTGTTGGGAGTCCTATAAAATAACAGAAAGCACTGTTGAAAACCAGGAATAATGTCTTCTGGCAAGCCAGGGCCCTATGAACAGCACAGAGGCAGGTCCCTGGACATCCTACTTTGTGAAGCTTCCTGTTTTTGCTCATATCCTATCCTTCTAATTGTCCCCACGTGCATGGGTGCTGAGCATCCTGAAACTGGCAGTAATGATCCCTGAGCTACATGAACAGAGCAAGAGAAAGCAAAGGAGAAATATAAGTGGGCACAGGATGACCAAAATGGAAATGACACAGAGGATGCTAGTGTCTGAGGCTTAGAGAGGAGAGGCAAGAGGAAGCATTTGGCCAACCTTTTTATTTAAACTCCAAGGAGAAGTCAGTGTTTGATATGGTCAGTCTCTACCTGGAAAAATTCTCCCATTCGCCCATCTAACACAGGACCTTGTTCTCACTTCCCCTCTGTCTTAGTCTGCTTGGGCTGCCATAACAAAATACATAGACTGGATGGCTTACACAAAAGCAATTTATTTTCTCACAGTTCTGGAGGCCTGAGAATTCAAGATCAGGGTGCCACTATGATCAGGTTCGGGTGACAGCCCTCTTCCTGGCTGGCAGACGGCCACCTTCTCAGGTGGTCTTTCCTCGGTACATGTGTATGGAGAGAGAGATCTCTCTTCCTTTTCTTATAAGGTCATGAATCCTATTGAATTAGGGCCCCACTCTTAGGACCTCATTTAATCTCATTACCTCCTAAAAGCCCTAGCTACAAATGCATTCATATTGAGGGTTAGGGCTTCAACATGTGAATTTGGGAGGGACAGAACTTAGTTCATAGCACTCTCCCGGATCAAACATCTTAGGAAATTGGTTTTGCTGAAGTATCTCCTATCTAGTTACTTCTGATTAATTCCAAGAGCCTCTTCCTATCCCCTAAGTCCCAAATACTCCCTTATGGAATCTTACAGCCCAGAAAACTTTGCAATAGTCTCAGCTTTCTCCCTAGAGTCCCCCAATTTATTAAGACAGATCTACCTTGTTCTGATGATACGTGAGGACATTCCACACTTCTCATTAGGAAGTTTACATACTATCTATGAGTTGCACAGCTGGAGTTTAGCCTCCTCCTCCACTGTGAAGCGGTCTGCATGTTCCCCTCTCATTGCCATCTGCCTTAGCCCAGCAGACATGGCTGGTTTTAGATCCAGGCCCTTCTTAAGCCTTTCCATCCAAGGCAGCTAACTCTCCATGGCACAAGTCACATTTGCTTTCCAATTTGTTGGCACTCTACATGGACTGACTCAGAGTCCAGTTTTACAAGTAAATCTTCAGGTTATTGAGAGCAGATTTTTTTTTTATTTTTTTTTCCTCTCTGCCTCTACATATATATACTTTTGCCTTCTATAGTTCCCTACTGTGTGATTCTAAGAAAACCAAGCTCTCTTTTCATGGCCAACATACTACGTATCATCCTACTAGCAGATTTCCTTATAAATGGTATATCTATTGTTATAAAAGAGAAGAAAAATAGTTTTGATTAGGCACACTGTCTAATCTTTCTGGCCCTATTCTGAGTTCTTTGAACCCTGGGCCTGAGTATTATGCTTATTTTTATGATGACCAAAACCTGACCAGGTCACTGCCTTTATGGAGCTTAAAGTGTAGTTAGGAAATAGACATCAATCAGATAATTAACTAAAATAAAGGAAACATTGCAACAAAGAAGTGTGCTGTGCCCTAAAGAGTACTTGATGTGGGCTTCCCTGGTGGCACAGTGGTTGAGAGTCTGCCTGCCAATGCAGGGGACACGGGTTCGTGCCCCAGTCCGGGAAAATCCCACATGCCGCGGAGTGTCTGGGTCAGTGAGCCATGGCCGCTGAGCCTGCGCGTCCAGAGCCTGTGCTCCGCAACGGGAGAGGCCACAGCAGTGAGAGGCCCGCATACCTCAAAAAAAAAGAGTACTTGATGTGAGTGTATAACAAAGAGACCAGATTTACTTTGGGAAAATGGGAAAGGCTTCTCTGGAAAAGTGCATGGACAGACAACTGAAAGTTGGATTGGAGTTATTGAAAAGAAATAGGGAGTGTTCCAGAAAGAGGAAAAGATGTATCCTGGGACAGAAAGAGCACACACAGCACATTTTGCTTCTGAAATAAGGTCAAGTTTTTAAAGCACAGGGGATAAGAGAGTGAGGTGAGATGAAGCTCACTGAATTTTAGTTGCTTCTTCATTTATTTCTTGTTCTTTACTATTCTTTATTAATTAAACAATAAGAGGCCATTGAATGATTTTCAGCAAGGGGATAGCAGAATCGGATTTATGTTTGATATGGGATATGGAGATAAGAAGGGCGAGGATGACAGGTGTGTTAAAGATGATTACTCTTAAGTTTTTGGCAGTAGTGCCTGAATGGATGGTGATGCTACTGGCTGATATAGGGAACAGTGGAAGAAGAAACCATCTGGAGGGAGCTCCCAGTTTGATATTAGATCAACATTGGAAAGCTCTTATGTCTCCCAAGTGTATACATCAAATAGATAATTAGATGGTTAATTCTAGAACTCAAGAAGAGTCAAGGCTAGAAACATAAATTCGTGAGTCATCAGCATAGAGGTGTAAGTGAAGTTGTGGGCACAGAGAAAAGTATGCTGAGAAGTCCAATACTAGGGAGTTCCAAGCACAGGAAACAAGATAATTCTGTAATAAAGAGTTGAGGTTCTGAAGTCAGATTGTCTTTGTCTACATTCTGGTTCCTTCATATAGTAGCTGTGTGGTCTCAAGCAGTTTACTGAATCTCTTAGTACCTCTGTTCCCTCACTGGCAAAAATGGAGCTAATGATACTTATCCTCTAGGGCTTTGTGAGGATTAAATGAAATAACACATGTAAAGTTCTATACAGTGTCTGGCCCCTAATAAACACCAACCAAATGTTAGTTGATTCTTTTACTGCTTCTTCTTCAATAGCATTATTATTTTGTATATCATTATTATCATATTAGACATTATTATCAATATTAGACAAAAGAAAGTAAGTCTGCAAAGGAGACAAGTAGATGGAAATTGAGAAGCAGAGCTGAAAAGAGAAAAGAGAGGAGGAATGAGGTCTTCTAAGAAGAAAGGTATGACTGAGCTCCAGAGCTTAAGTCAAGACATTGACCTTAGGTAGGAGGCAAGATAGCTCCTCTCTTGTAACAGGAGGGAAGGGGGAGAGAAAGGACACAGAGGGAGCTGAGGGATTTCCCTTCTGATAGCTTCTAGGCTCTTATGTTCTTTTCAAACATGAGAGTGAGATCATCTCCTGCAAAATAAGATCGTGTGTGTGTGTGTGTGTGCATGCATGTGTGTGTGTATGTGTGTTTGTATGTGCAGGGGGAGTGGGGAGTGAGTGGCCAAGCCTTTTAGGAATGTGGAGATAATTTGAAGAGTCCTGCATCAGGTGGGAGAATGAGCTGACTTGTTGAAGTATGGTGTGCATCCTGACAGTTCTGCAGGACATTTTGATGTGGGTGAGAATACATTTAATGTAGAACCGATGTGTTTTCTCTTATAGCTTTTTCTATCACATCTTGGTTTCAAGCACAAACATAGTGGTTGTTTGCATTTATTGGGGTTGGTGTTTTAACAAATAGGAGTAATGCTTAACAGAAGGGAAAGGGGGAATTTCTAGTACTATTGATATGATGGATGACGGAGTGCAAGTCAGAAGAGGGGGGAAGTGGAAAAATAAATGGGTGAGAACGAAGAGGAGTGTCCTGATGGAGTCCAGCAATGACTTAATGAGATTATGTCCCTGAACAGAGAGCTGGATGGGGAGCAGGCTGATGTGGAAGAAGATGCCTGGATTCAAGCTTTTGGCGAGAAACCACCAAATTCAGGTTGTCCCTCTCCAGTAAACTGAATCTTCTCTTCGAGGACCCTGCCCCACTGCTCTCAGTCACACTGAGGACATCTGTGTACCAATGACCAAACCAAACAGAATGCTTTTTATAACCACTGAGCTCATCTAGATGTCATATGACTGGTCACTTTTATTTTCTTACTGTCAAACCACTAGACTAGTGAATCATAGATGCTGTGCTCACCTCCCTCCCCTCTTTTTGCTTCAGGAATCTTATTTCTGTCCCCAACCCTACAGAAATCCCATTCTCCACTCTTAAATGTTACTAATGTCCCCTCCTCTACCAAATCCAATGAGATTTTCCCATTAATCAACTTCCTTGAAGAAAAGTAAGTACTTTGAGAAGCAAAGAAGTAAAGAGGATATTTCAGGTGGAAACATAGCTTTACAATAAAGGTAAGTATTCTAAGTTTTTCTCTAAGAGTTTTATAGTATCAGGTCATTTATTTAGGTCTTTAATGCATAAAAAAGAATGAAATAATGCATTTGCAGCAACATGGATGGACCTGGAGATTATCATACTAAGTGAAGTAAGCCAGACAGAGAAAGACAAATATCATATGGTATCTCTTATATGCATAATCTAAACAAAAATGAACTTATTTACAAAACAGAAATAGAGTCACAGACTTAGAAAACCAACTTATGGTTACCAAAGGGGAAAGGTGGGGGGGAGATAAATTAGGAGTTTGGGAGTAACATATACACACTACTATATATAAAATACATAACTAATAAGGACCTACTGTAGAGCACAGGGAACTCTGCTCAGTATTCTGTAATAACCTAAATGGGAAAAGAATTTGAAAAAGAATGGATACATGTATAAGAGAATCACTTTGCTGTACACCTGAAACTAACACAACGTTGTAAATCAACTACACAATTAAAATTAAATAAAAATTTTAAAAATTAAAAAATAAAATAAAGGTAAGTAAACAGAAGTAGGAAAGGATGATTCAAGGCACAATGCAAAGCCCATGGGCAATGAAGGATGTATGTTGGAAATAGGAGGAGAGAAAATTGGAAAAGTAGGACAAGGATGAAATCTGTCAACTTTTGCATACTAGGTCTTCCTGTTTAGACTTAATTCTACAGGCAATAGGGGAATATTAAGAATTTTTTACAGGGAAATGGCATAGAAACACAGCTGTTTCAGGAAGATTAATGTGTGCAACTTCAGAATGAATTAGATACGGCTAAAAGCTATAGATCTAGTTAGGAGGATTCAATTCCATTCAACAAGCATTTGTTGGGCTTTCCTATGGACATATGCTATCCATTGCACTATGAACAAGCAATGCACTGGCTCCAGGTATAAGGCAAAGTAAATATAATATGACATATGTTCCTTAGGACATCATAATTTCAATAAAAGGAGCAGTGGAGAAGAACTTTGGATAGTATCTCTAATATAAGGCATTACAGGAGATGTTTCAAACCAAAAATATTCCCTAAATTGTATGTAAGTTTCAAGGAGCAATCAACTAATACCAACTGAAATAGAGGGTTAAGAGAAGGTCTGCAGAGGTGACATGACTGAGGTCTTGAAGGAGGATAAAATATCAGTTGGTGGAAGTGATGGGAGCTACACAAAATTGGAGCTTTTGCCCCTATTACTCTGTATGATGCGTATACTGACTTCACACCTTCCAGCCCCAAAGTCTGGAGTTAGCTTGGAGTTTTAGGTCCATGGTATGGAGTGCTTGGTGATGAAGCATGCTCCATCCTCTAAACGCTCTGACTTGAGGGAAATCAGAGCTAGGCTGCTGGAGCGATCTGATTCCTGGGGTAATGAGATATTGTTGACTATTGATCTACCAGAAGACTGCAGTGCTGATCTGTCCTGTCGGTGACTACGGAGCAGTGTAAAGAGACAAGAGGTAGCCCCAGAGAGAGCAGGAGATGGAAGGTCCAAGCCTTCAGTCAATTTCAAGAGACTCTGATTCTACTTCCTTGGGGTTCAGGGCTTCGGCTGGCACCTCTGGTTGCTGGCAAGAACAGAGAAATGGTCACTGACCTGCTCTCTATTCTCAGGCAAATAATCTTTCCTTGACTTAAATTTCCTTTCCTGTAAATTGAGAATAATAATCCATGGCCCTTTGTTATCACTCTAAGTGGAAAATGGGAACCTGTAGGTGAAGGACTTTAAAGTCCCAAAGACAAAGGAGCTCTTACATAAAATTTCCAGAGAGTGACGTCAGATGCAACTAACATTTATGAGTCTTCGCTCTGCACTGTGAACCATTTCATATCATGTAAACTGAATTAGCCAAAACTACAAATTGTCCCTGTCTATGGGACGTGTGCCCTTCAAAAATGGTTTGCTGTAGAGCGGATATAAATATATTCATAGAGGAGATAAAGGTTTTGAAGGAGGAAGAGAAAGACTTTTTGTTTAATGCCCACATCTCCATGTTGGGCTGGCTTGAGAATTGTGTTTATTTTTACCACTTATATTTACTGTGCTTACACCGCAAGAAGTCTAACCCTAACCCTGCAAACTCTGTGGCCAGCTATGGACCGGCAGCCTGTGTGCGGTGGCACGGCAGGTGGGAAGCAGATAGAGGACATTGAGAGAAATCACTGGCAGGTCCTAAGCATGAAATCCGTCCTGGACTCAAGGGGAGGAAGTAAACAGGCCTTGGTGGGGTCATGCCAGAAGCAAGCTTTGCTCCTGCTGTTTGGACCGGGTTGGGGGCATATGATGACTGCAGGAAGAGAAACATCTCTACATCTGGGGGCTGGAAAAAATTGGTGCCTCACACCGCAGGTCTCAGTGTCTGAGGAGCCTCTTATTTAATGGGTGACTGCAACTATTTTCCCAAGAAAATTAAAGCGACTTAGTTAAACCTGAAATTCCCAGCATGGCTCTGCCCGTGGGTTGGAAGTTTTCTCTCCAGATTTTGGAGGCTGAGTGAGCAGGAGACACGGAGGCCGTCAGAGGTGGGAGTCTACTGCCACCTAGTGGGAAGTGGCGGGACTTCCTCCTTGTCCCCCTCGTTCCAGAGGCCTTCAACGGTGACTGGGAAGGAAACGGCCAAGAGAGAAGTTAATGTAAAGTCCTCCTTAGGGCTAGTGCATCTCATAGGACAATCAGTCCCACTTTTGAGGGCGTGCATCTCTGACCATTCCAGAGGGTGGGGACCTGCCACTTTGGGAGAGTACAGCCCCTGGGACCCCGAAACCTGGGATGTATCCAGCCTGCTGCCTGTAGTCAACTGTCCAGACGAAAGCATCAGACCTCTCAGAAAAAACCTATTTTCATATTTGAAGCCAGGGATCTTAGTGATTTATGACTAATTAGTTCACTGTAGTCAGACGGTAGTTTAGTCATTTCTGTTTCCCTGGCCACCGCCTGCCTTTTGCACTGAGTGCCACTCTGGGAACACATTTTTTTTGATGTCAAATGCAGTGCTCGCAGTTTTGTACATTAAAAGAAGTGATCTTCATGTATGTATTGTCCCAATGAGACCAAACTTTAGGTCTGCTTCCCCTAAGCAGCTCAGATTCTAGAGGAGCTGGCAGGCACAGACAATTGCAGAGAAGTGTGATAAGAGCCTGTGATGGTTTATTTTATGTGTCAACTGGGCTAGGTCCTGGCATCCAGTTTTGGGTCCAACACCAGTCTAGATACTGCTGTGAAGGTATCTTTCGGATGAGATTAATATTTACAACCAGACGACCCTGAGAAGAGCAGATTATCCTCTTGTAACGTGGGCATGCTTCACCCTATCCATTGAAGGCCTTACGAGAAAAGACTGAGGTCCAAACAAGAGTAAGGTCCCCCGAGTAAGCAGCCTGCTGACCTGCCCTGGAGATTCAGACCTCACAGCCCCCTACATTTGCATGAGCCAATTCCTTAAAATAAATGTCTCCAGACAGATGACAGGTAGATAGAGACATAGATTTCTCCTGTTGATGCTGTTTCTCTGGAGAACCCTGGCTTATACGGAGTTGCAATCAACAGCATTCAGGCATCACAGGCAAGAGGCTTCTTCTGCCTGGGGGTCGAGGTAACACTTGGGTTACTTTTTCAAGGACGGACAAATTGAAGTTCTCCACATGAGGAAAGGGAAATAAATTCTCCAAGCCAAGGGAATAACCAGACATGACCTGAGCAGAGATACTTGCAGTACATGATGGAGTGGTCCTCAATCACTCTGGTCTGTGGTACCCAGGCTGGTAAGAGCCTGGAGATGCAAGAGGATGGAGCAGGTTACCTGGGACCAGGTTGTGGAGTCCTTGATTCCTAAGGGTTCAACCTTCATCAGAGACACTAAGATATTTGACATCATGGGTGTGAATATGTAGCATGAAGTAAAGGTATGAAATGGGGTGTTTGGACTGCTTTCAAGTCTGCTAAGATAGACAAGTCAACCCTAGGAGGCCAACTACAATTTTTTAGCTCAAATTCTGATAAGAATAATCTGTAGGTGTGAAGACTGAGCAGTGACCCAAAAAGAACCCTGGAGAAGCAGAAATGAAATCAGTCTTCTCTGTTTTGTCTAATATCTTAATGAAAGAAAGTAGAATGTGATGGATAAGAGGTTTGGCGCTGCCATCGGACCGCACTGGGTCAGGATCGCCCCTCCACGGTTTAAGCAATCTTGAGCAAACTACTTGCTAAGCCTCAATTTCCTTATTTATAAACAGGCTCATATTAGTTCCTGCTTCACAGGGCACCTTTCAAAAGCACTCTACCCTTTATTTATTATTGGAATAAAGCTGTTAAAGCAAGACCCTAGAACTGCTTGATATAAGGTTGGCAATTTTTAAAAGGGCTAGTTTCTAATACCATCCCAGCCCTTTTTTCAAATAGTCATACTGGTGTATTAACTGGGAGCATAAGCATGTCTTCTGTCTTTGAAGATGCTCCATTAGAGCTACACTCATGTTCTTGTCTTACCAAAGGGAAAAAAGAAAGACACCAATTCAGTTGTGTCAATCGGTAATGGTGGATACAAAGAAGTTCAGAGAACATGTTACTTACATACCCTGGTGTTTGTCTTGCTGTCAGAGCCTCAGGGCTCCCAGTGGGTCATAGTGGGATCATGTGAGGTGGTCACGGGGTGTGGTTCTAATGTCATGTTACAAAGGAAAATGCTCCCCATACTGTCAACACCATCTAAAGCTCCCTGCACTTTCCCTTAGCACTCTGCCTCTCTGAAGCAGGGGCTATGGTTGGGGGCCGGGCGATCAGACAGCTAAATGATTGAGAAGTAGCCTCTCACACAGCGCCTGCGCCTGCAGCAGGCTGGCCTTCATTAATACATCCTGATCAGGCCCCCGGGGCAAGAGCGACAACTGGACAATTGCACTTGTCATCTGCCTAGAAGTTGGTATCAGAAAAGTACTTTCTCCTACAGAGTTAATGCTGGTTGAATATTCCTGGGGTACCTACAGATAAGTCCTGCACAGAACGTATGATCTGCTGAGACATTTTAAGCCACCACAAATTTGCACAGCAATAAATACGATGATTCAAACATGCACACGCACACTTAGGCACAAGTACACTGACACATACACACATACACACATTCCCAAGTGTCCAACGAAATTTAGGGCTTCCCTGCCTGCCATCTGCCAGAGAAGTCTCCAGATGAACCTGACTCAGGTGGGGACTCTCCTAAGCCTGGGCCACAACTCTCTCTGAGCCCCTCATCTCCTCCTTAAAGAGGAAGTGCTAAGCGGACTGCTACCCTCTGAGACCTATTTGGCTACCAAAATCTTCAGAGCTAAGTTTTGTGTGCAAGGGCAGTGGCTATTTTAAGACTAGGATCAGGCACCGTTGACCCTCCCGCACACTCCTGGGTCGCTCAGCTCTTATCTTTTATTTTTGTGCTGATGATTCTCCAATATTTCACATCTACAATTTGTATATTAAAATACCTTCTATCTGAGGCCAGTATGTACACATACTTACTTGCCTCAAATCTTACACAATCGCAATAGTACTATAGATAGTTGGTCTCAAATCTTACATGATAGTAACAATGCTAATAACACCCATAACATCTCCTCTTTCATGCTGTTTCTCGGGGAAATACATAATTATACCATCATTTATACCAAATCTAATTTATAACCATGAACGTTCTCTCCAAAGGCCTTCATGGGTATAAATCTCATGAATCCTATTTCTATAAACCCCAGAGTCACATACTAGATCCTATTTCTTCTAATGGCATCTCTAGTCCCTAAATGTCTAGCGAGGCAGAGGTTGGATTTAGAAAGATACTGAGACTCCAGTGAAAGAAATGTGGGTCTGGGGTGACTTCTCTCATTGATACATGGTGGAGACCGTGACACAGGCTTGGTTCACCTTGTGGTCCAGTGAGAGAGGAACCGGGGATCAAAGAGTGAGTGCAGGACAGAAAGTAAGCAGCCTGGGCCATGACCTTGACCTTGACCTGGATACCCTGGGGCTCCAGGAGGCAGCCGGTTCTCTAGGACTCAATGTTCCATCTCGTATGGGACTGAATTAGCTGATTTAAAGCAGAAACTTGCAAAGATGGAGTTCTTTTTTTTTTAGTTGTTCATACATTTTATTAAATGAATAAAGCGTGTTTTTTTCTTTTGAATTTTATTTTATTTTTTATACAGCAGCTTCTTATTAGTTACCTACTTTATACATATTAGTGTGTATATGCCAATCCCAATCTCCCAGTTCATCCCACCTCCACCCCCTCCATCCCCCACTTCCCCCTGGTGCCCATACATTTGTTCTCTACATCTGTGTCTCTGTTTCTCCCTGCAAACCGGTTCATCTGTACCATTTTTCTAGAGTCCACATTTAGCCGTTAATATACGATATTTGTTTTTCTCTCTCTGACTTACTTTGCTCTGTATGACAGTCTCTAGGTCAATCCACGTCTCTACGAATAGCCCAGTTTTGTTCCTTTTTATGGCTGAGTAGTATTACATTGTATATATGTACCACTATATATATATATGTACCATTGTATATATATATATCCATATATACCATATGTACCATTGTATATATATATATCCATATATACCATATGTACCATTGTATATATATATCCATTCGTCTGTCAATGGACATTTAGGTTGCTTCTGTGACTGGGCTATTGTAAATAGTGCTGCATTGAACATTGGGGTGCATGTGTCTTTTTGAATTATGGTTTTCTCTGAGTATATGTCCAGTAGTGAGATTGCTGTGTCATATGGTAGTTCTATTTTTAGTTTTTTAAGGAACCTCCATACTGTTCTCCATAGTGGCTGTATCAATTTACATTCCCACCAACAGTGCAAGAGGGTTCCCTTTTCTCCACGGCCTTTCCAGCATTTGTTCTTTGTAGATTTTCTGATGATGCCCATTCTAACTGGTGTGAGGTGATACCTCATTGTAGTTTTGATTCACATTTCTCTAATGATTAGTGATGTTGAGCAGATTTTCATGTACCTCTTGGCCATAGGTATGTCTTCTTTGGAGAAATGTTTATTTAGGTCTTCTGTCCATTTTCTGATTGGGTTGTTTGCTTTTTTAATATTGAGCTGCATGAGCTGTTTATATATTTTGGAGATTAATCCTTTGTCCATTGATTCGTTTGCAAATATTTTCTCCCATTCTGAGTGTTGTCTTTTCAACTTGCTTATAGTTTCCTTTGCTGTGCAAAAGCTTTTAAGTTTCATTAGGTCCCATATGTTTATTTTTGTTTTTATTTCCATTACTCTAGGAGGTGGGGCAAAAAATATCTTTCTGTGATTTATGTCAAAGAGTGTTCTTCCTATATTTTCCTCTAAGAGTTTTATAGTGTCTGGCCTTACATTTGGGTCTTTAATCCATTTTGAGTTTATTTTTGTGTATGGTGTTAGGAAGTGTTCTAATTTCATTCTTTTACATGTAGCTGTCCAGTTTTCCCAGCACCACTTATTAAAGAGACTGTCTTTTTCTCCATTGTATATCCTTTCCTCCTTTGTCATAGATTAGTTGACCATAAGAGCGTGGGTTTAATCTGGGTTTCACTCCTGTTCTGTTGATCATATTTCTGTTTTTGTGCCAATACCATATTTTCTTGACTACTGTAGCTTTGTAGTATAGTCTGAAGTCAGGGAGTCTGATTACTCCAGATCTGTTTTTTTCCCTCAAGATTGCTTTGGCTATTTGGGGTCTTTTGTGTCTCTGTACAAATTTAAAAAGTTTTTGTTCTAGTTCTGTTAAAAATGCCATCGGTAATTTGATAGGGATTGCATTGAATCTGTAGATTGCTTGGGAAGTATAGTCATTTTCACAATATTGATTCTTCCAATCCAAGAACATGGTATATCTCTCCATCTGTTTGTGTCATCTTTGATTTCTTTCATCAGCGTCTTATAGTTTTCTGAGTACAGGTGTTTTACCTCTTTAGGTAGGTTTATTCCTAGGTATTTTATTCTTTTTGTTGCAATGGTGAATGGGATTGTTTCCTTAATTTCTCTTTCTGATCTTTCATTGTTAGTGTATAGGAATGCAAGAGATTTCTGTTCATTAATTTTGTATCCTGCAACTTTACCAAATTCATTGATTAGCTCTAGTAGTTTTCTGGTGGCATCTTTAGGATTCTCTATGTATAGTATCATGTCATTTGCAAACAGTGTCAGTTTTACTTCTTCTTTTACAATTTGGATTCATTTTATTTCTTTTTCTTCTCTGATTGCTATGGCTAGGACTTCCAAAACTATGTTGAATAATAGTGGTGATAGTGGGCACCCTTGTCTTATTCCTGATCTTAGAGGAAATGTTTTCAATTTTTCACCATTGAGAATGATGTTTGCTGTGGGTTTGTCATATGTGACCTTTATTATGTTGAGGTAGATTCCCTCTATGCCCACTTTCTGGAGAGTTTTTATCATAAATGGGTATTGAATTTTGTCAAAAGTTTTTCTGCATCTTTTGAGATTATCATATGGTTTTTATTCTTCAGTTTGTTAATATGGTGTATCACATTGATTGATTTGCATATATTGAAGAATTCTTGCATACCTGGGATAAGTCCCACTTGATTATGGTGTATGATCCTTTTAATGTGTTGTTGGGTTCTGTTTGCTAGTATTTTGTTGAGGATTTTTGCATCTATATTCATCAGTGATATTGGCCTGTAATTTTCTTTTTTTGTAATATTATTGTCTGGTTTTGGTATCAGGGTGATGGTGGCCTTGTAGAATGAGTTTGGAAGTGTTTCCTTCATCTGCAGTTTTTTGGAAGAGTTTGAGAAGGATAGGTGTTAGCTCTTCTCTAAATGTTTGATAGAATTCTCCTGTGAAGCCATCTGGTCCTGGACTTTTATTTGTTGGAAAATTGTTAATCACAGTTTCAATTTGGTTGGTCTGTTCATATTTTCCATTTCTTCCTGGTTCAGTCTTGGAGGGTTATACCTTTCTAAGAATTTGTTCATTTCTTCCACGTTGTCCATTTTATTGGCATAGAGCTCCTTGTAGTAGTCTCTTATGATGTTTTGTTTTTCTGCAGTGTCTGTTGTAACTTCTTCTTTTTCATTTCTAATTTTATTGAGTTGAGTCCTCTCCCTCTTTTTCTTGATGAGTCTGGCTAAAGGTTTATCAATTTTGTTTATCTTCACAAAGAACCAGCTTTTAATTTTATTGATCTTTGTTATTACTTTCTTTGTTTCTATCTCATTTATTTCTGCTCTGATTTTTATGATTTCTTTCCTTCTACTAAATTTGGGTTTTGTTTGTTCTTCTTTCTCTAGTTCTTTTCTTTAGGTGTAAGGTTAGATTATTTATTTGAGATTTTTCTTGTTTTTTGAGGTAGGATTGTATTGTTATATACTTCCCTCTTAGAACTGCTTTTGCTGCATCCCATAGGTTTTGGATCATCATGTTTTCATTGTCATTTGTCTCTAGGTATTTTTTGATTTCTATTTTGATTTCCTCAGTGATCTCTTGATTATTTAGTAGCATATTGTTTAGCCTCCATTTGTTTGTGTTTTTTACGTTTTTTTCCGTGTAATTTATTTCTAATCTCATAGTGTTGTTGTTGGAAAAGATGATTGATATGATTTCAATTTTCTTAAATTTTCCAAGGCTTGAGTTGTGACCCAAGATGTGATCTATCCTCGAGAATGTCCCATGTGCACTTGAGCAGAAAGTGTAATCTGCTGTTTGGGGATGGAATGTCCTATAAATATCAATTACATCTATCTGGTCTATTGTGTCATTTAATGCTGTGTTTCCTTATTTATTTTCTGTCTGGATGATCTGTCAATTGGTGTAAGTGAGGTGTTAAAGTTCCCCACTATTGTGTTACTGTCGATTTCCTCTTTTATGGCTGTTAGCATTTGCCTTATGTATTGAGGTGCTCCTATGTTGGGTGCAAATATATTTACAATTGTTATATCTTTTCCTTGGATTGATCCCTTGGTCATTATGCAGTGTCCTTCCTTGTCACATGTAACATTCTTTATTTTAAAGTCTATTATATTTGATATGAGTATTGCTACTCCAGCTTTCTTTTCATTTCCATTTGCATGGAATATCTTTTTCCATCCCCTCACTTTCAGTCTGAATGTGTCCCTGGGTCTGAAGTGGGTCTCTTGTAGACAGCATACATATGGGTCTTGTTTTTATATCCATTCAGCAAGTCTCTGTCATTTGGTTGGAGCACTTAATCCATTCACATTTTAGGTAATTATCGATATGTATGTTCCTATGACCATTTTCTTAATTGTTTTGGGTTTGTCTTTGTAGGTCCTTTTCTTCTCTTGTGTTTCCCACATAGAGAATTTCCTTTAGCATTTGTTGTAGAGCTGGTTTGGTGATGCTGAATTCTCTTAGCTTTTGCTTTTCTGTAAAGCTTTTGATTTCTCCATCGAATCTGAATGAGATCTTTGCCAGGTAGAGTAATCTTGGTTGTAGCTTCTTCACTTTCATCACTTTAAATATACCATGCCACTCCCTTCTGGCTTGTAGAGTTTCTGCTGAGAAATCAGCTGTTAACCTTATGGGAGTTCCCTTTTATGTTATTTGTCATTTTTCCCTTGTTGCTTTTAATAATTTTTCTTTGTCTTTAATTTTTGTCAATATGATTACTATGTGTCTCGGCATGTTTCTCCTTGGGTTTATCCTGTCTGGGACTCTCTGTGCTTTCTGGACTTGGGTGGCTATTTCCTCTCCCATGTTGGGGAAGTTTTCAACTATAATCTCTTCAAATATTTTTTCGGGTCCTTTCTTTCCCTCTTCTCCTTCCAGAACCCCTATAATGCCAATGTTGGTGCATTTAATGTTGTCCCAGAAGTCTCTTAGGGTGTCTTCATTTCTTTTCATTCTTTTTTCTTTATCTGTTCTGTGGCAGTGAATTCCACCGTTCTGTCTTCCAGGTCACTTATCCATTCTTCTGCCTCAGTTATTCTGCTATTGATTCCTTCTAGAGTATTTTTCATTTAACTTATTGTATTGTCCATCTCTGTTTGTTTGTTCTTTAATTCTTCTAGGTGCTTGTTCTTTAATTCTTCTAGGTCTTTGTTAAAAATTTCTGCATCTTCTCGATCTTTGCCTGCATTGTTTTTCTGAGGTCTTGGATCATCTTCACTATCATTATTCTGAAATCTTTTTCTGGAAGGTTGCATATCTCCACTTCATTTAATTATTTTTCTGGGGTTTTATCTTGTTCCTTCATCTCGTACATAGCCCTCTGCCTTTTCATTTTGTTTTTCTTTCTGTGAATGTGGTTTTTGTTCCACAGGCTGCAGGATTGTAGTTCTTCTTGCTTCTGCTGTCTGCCCTCTGGTGGACGAGGCTATCTAAGAGGTTTGTGCAAGCTTCCTGTTGGGAGGGACTGGTGGTGGGTAGAGCTGGGTGTTGCTCTGGTGAGAAGAGCTCAGTAAAACTTTAATCTGCTTGTCTGCTGATGAGCTTGGCTGGGTTCCCTCCCTGTTGGTGGTTTGGCCTGAGGCAACCCAGCACTGGAGTCTACCTGTGTCTTTGGTGGGGCTAACTGGCAGACTCCAGGAGGGCTCATACAAATGAGTACTTCCCAGAACCTCCACTGCCAGTGTCCTTGTCCCTGCAGTGAGTCACAGTCCCCCCAACCCCATCCCTGAAGGAGACCCCCCAACACTAGCAGGTAGGTCTGGTTCAGTCTCCTACGGGGTCACTGCTCCTTCCCCTGGGTCCTGATGCTCACACCACTTTGTGTGTGCCCTCCAAGAGTGGAGTCTCTGTTTCCCCCAGTCCTGTCAAAGTCCAGCAATCAAATCCCGCTAGCCTTCAAAGTCTGATTCTCTGGGAATTCCTCCTCCCGTTCCCAGACCCCCAGGTTGGGAAGCCTGACATGGGGCTCAGAACCTTCACTCCAGTGGGTGGACTTCTGTGGTATAAGTGTTCCCCAGTTTGTGAGTCACCCACCCAGCAGTTATGGGATTTGATTTTATCGTGATTGCACCCCTCCTACCATCTCATTGAGGTTTATCCTTTGTCTTTGGATGTGGGGTATCTTTTCGGTGAGCTCCTGTGTCTTCCTGTCGCTGATTGTTCAGCAGTTGTGATTCTGGTGCTCTCACAAGAGGGAGAAAGATGGAATGCTTTTCAAAAAGAAAATTGTGATGAGGTCAACCAACAACAGCAACAGCAATAATAATACATACTGTAAGCATCACCGAAACTGGTGTATGCAGGAACATGACAGTTTCTCCCTCCAGGAATGCGGTCTTCAGCGGTCAGACCTCCATGGGGACAGCTCTCAGCTGCTCCAACTGCAGAGAGTCCCATGGAACTGGCTGAAGACTTAGGGCTTCACTGCAGCTCAACTGGTCCTTCTGTCCAGTCCTGTGTCCTCCCCTCCCTTGTCACGTGTCCATCCAGGAGGACTGTGTAATAATGTCCTGCTCTGACTCAGAGGGCATCCTGGGAACCCAGTTGTAATATGAACTCACATTATAGCCGTATTATGTTCCAGGACCTGTGATAGGCTTTGTACATGCATCATCTCCTGTAACCCCAGCAGCAACTTGCACAGAAAGGCAGTGTGCAGGGATAGTATTAGAAGAATCAACACCCACTAGCTTGGGTCGGCTCTATCATGTATTATATTTGACAGGAAACTTAAGGAATTTCCAGGGGGTCATTCTGAATGTGTATACTTCCTTTGCTCATGAGCCGACTCTAGAATTTAACACTCTTGCAAGCAGCATTTCTGCTATAAAACAGTGCTTTATAAATGTAAATAATTGAATTATTAATATTAAATAAATGCAAAGTGCTTGGAATGATGCCAAGCATCTAGCAAGTGCTATGTAAAGTTTAGTTATTATTACCCTTATGACCATTACTATTATCCTTATTTTACAGGTTGAAGCAGACAGAGGCTGAATAGCACTTAGGATCAGTTCCAGTCGCCTGACTTAACACTCTGGGCTCTTAGTCACTTTGCTACACTTGAAACTCAGAAATAAATGAGTGGAGAGTTGTCTGGCTGGAGGGGTGAGTGGTAGGACGCACTGCTCAACAGCTACATACATCGCACTGTAGTTACCGAGTGGACTCTGGTCCCATGGTGTTCTGTTGAAATACCCACTTCTAGTTCCAAAATCCTCTGGTCGCTACTAAGATTTGGGTAAATCCAGTCACATTTCCTAAGCAGAGGGCCATTTGCAAGGTGGCTTCTGTGATCTACGTATACAGTCTTCCATCTTATAGCAAAAGTATTTTTGCTAAGCTAGATAGTTTCAATCCACATCTCTAGAACCAATAGAGGTGACAGCTGACATTCCAACCTCACATTCCATCTAGACCAGGACAAGCTCTTTAGCCAAAGAACCCCCACACATATTCCATCAGCTGATCTCTACTGCATCTTTCCCAGCAAACACCGGGGAGGTGGGGTGTGGTTAACAGAGGCCCAGCTGCATAGATATTGAGAGCAAAGAAGAAAATAATCAAGTTTATTGATGCTTATAAGACCGGGCCTTTGGAAGAGGATAGAATCTCCCAGTAGGGTAGGGAAGAATCTCTTGCCATCTGTTCCCTTACACTGTGCGTTTGAACTCTTTTCTTACTATCAGCCACAAGTTTCTTGACCTCAGTTCTCCAAGAAAGACTTAACCTTTCCCAAGAGCCACTGTAGGAATTACTGCTAAGCTTTGCCCATCTGGCAGCTGCTGAACCCAAAAGTTTGCCGGCTGGAACCACTGACCCAGTGTCTTGTAGCTGTTACCACTGGGTCAAATGCAGCCCTGCTGTACTTCCAGGTGACACTTGTCGTGTTGAAAGAGGGAAAGGGGAAATTCTCGAGGGCTGGACACAGATGCCTGCACTTGGCTTTTTTTTTTTTTTTTTTTTTTCTGCACTTGGCTTTTCCCAGCAGTAACATCCTGGTGTTTGAAAGAATTAGAGGCAGTTGATTCAGTAGGATTGACGCACTATTTTAATGCATGTGAATCCACCTGCAAAAAAAAACTCCCACGTGCTGTGCTAAGTGTCTGAACTCCCCATGACCTGGATCTGGGTCTGGAGTTACATTTGTCCACTCCAGGCACAGCCAGGGCACCTAGCACCACGCGGCATGAGGCCCAAGGAGAGCTGAGAAGGCCTCCAGGGAAGAGATGAAGCAATTTGATCCCTTCAAAGGATCTGTCTACGGGGCCTGGAAAGAGGAGTGAAAAAGTACAAAGCACGGGATGGAAACTGAGCTCCAGATGGGGCTGGGAACAGGGGTAGGAGGTGAGCCCTGGACAGAGGCCCTGGAGTGCTGGAGGGGGCTTCAAGGGCTTTTTACAGAGAGGCTGGGGATGGTCACTGAGCCAGTGGAGACACTGAGGACCTATCAGAAAGTAGGTGGGTCTGATGAAAGAGGTGCCTTGTGTGACTCTCTCAGGGAGGCGAGGATGGAGATTGTACTGGGTGTCTGCACAGAGGTGCTTGGGCCCATCCTCAGTATCAGTGAGGTGTTCATGAAGAAGAATTGATACGAAGGAGCATCAAGGAAGAAGTGGGGGGCTCTGGCCAAGGCTATTATCTTCCGGCCTGGCTCAAAAGCCTGTGGTCTCGGGCTTTCAGAAAATGATTTACCAACGAACCCACTCTGCAGATTATTATTTAAGGCAAAATGGGCTTTTTGTTCCCCTAATGGTTTCTACATCTTGATTTTTTTTTCCTCTTTCAAAACTAGTCAGTGTTTTTGATGGAAAACTATAGAAAATAAAGTGGGACTGTCTAAAGGGAGGGCTGAGGAAAGCCTGGGGAAAGGATGGCTGGAATTGGGATCATCTCTGAAAACCATGGGCCCTGCAGCCCAGGCAGTGTAGACTCTGAGCTCAGGAGGCTGGGACTCGGTCCTGGCCCAGCGCTGTCGGTTGATGGGCACCCCATCCATCAGAAACGTTTCAAAAGCTCTGCCTACAGCGACAAACAAACAGAAGGATCCTTTTCTTATACAGCGAGCAAGCCCTCCCAGGGGATGGCGGCTGGTGTACACCAGCTCAGCTGTGTCAGCCCCAGTCCAGCAAGTCTCATCTTACAGCTTGAGTCACGTGTTGTTGTCACACAAGGAGGAGAGGGAGGCAAGGAGAGCCCTGTCCCAGGAGAACAAAGGGCACCCCAGACCCCAGATCATGTGTCTGCTGGTGTCTCACAGACCGGAATGTGCTCCAGAGGGCCGGGCGCTGGTGGGGCACCAGCCAGACAATTATTCCTGCCCCAGAGGACAACGTATAGATGTGGAAACAAAGGAAGAGAAAGAAGAAGAAAGGGAGAGAGAGGAAGGAGAAGACAGGAGGAGTGGAAAGAAAGATGGAGGGAAGGAGGGAAGAAGGGAGGGAGGGAGGAAAGGAAGTCTGGATTTGAATTAAGAGGAAATATATTCATATTTCAGCCTTGCTGTTAACTAAATGTAGAGACTTGAGAAAGTCTCTCTACATCTTTGAGCTTCAGGTTTTTCATTTATCAAGTGGGGCTACTTATATCTACTCCACAGGAATATTATAAAGATTAAAATTTTAGAGTATGTTAAAAAAAAAAAACCCACTTTGTAAAACCTCCTGAGGTTCAAATCATTTAAAAAAACGATTGCTCCAACATGAGGGTGTGCTTGGTGACAGCCAATTGGCACCGCAGATTAATTTCCAGGAGAAGCTGTAGCATGGTTTGGGATCAAAAAGGCTCTTCCCCCAGATATGACATAAAAACGAAATGGATTCTATACGTACCTCTGGATGTTTTCGGGTATTGATTTCACACTGGCGGAACCACATTGCTAACATCTTGATGGGCGTCATAGTGAAGAATGTCCACTAGAGGGCAGAAGAGTTCTTCCCACGTTACTTCAGATTTCCCAGGGATGTTAATAAAGCCTGGCAACCTAAGTACTTTAAAAAATATGAACACCACACCTACACAAACTTATTTCTCATTGCAGACTTCCGACAGGCTTCTCTGGAGTTGGAAGTCAGCCATCTCGGTCGAAACATGTAGTAGGAGCTTAGAGGGGCTTGAGACCTTAGCCAAGATAACTGATAAATGATGATTCCATCACCTGGAAAATGGGAATCATAATTGTACCTATGTCTTGGGTGTTGAGTTTTAAATGAAATTATTTCTGTAAAGTGCTTTGCACAGTTTTGGAGAGAAAATAAACGGTCAATATGTTTGCAATGTCTCCTCTTTAAACACCGCAGTAGCGCAGTAAGGGGCAGGTAGCAGCAGGAGGAAAAAAAAAAAAGATATTTCAGGGCTTCACTGGTGGCGCAGTGGTTGGGAGTCCGCCTGCCGATGCAGTGGACGCGGGTTCGTACCCCGGTCCGGGAAGATCCCACATGCCGCGGAGCGGCTGGGCCCGTGAGCCATGGCCGCTGAGCCTGCGCGTCCGGAGCCTGTGCTCCGCAACGGGAGAGGCCACAACAGTGAGAGGCCCGCGTACTGCAAAAAAAAAAAAAAAAAGATATTTCAGACCCAAAATCTGGTTGTAGCCATTTCTGTCTTAGAACCCCATGGTGGGAGGCCAATGGCCTGGGAACAGAGCCGGAGCGAGGCTATTTCCATGGACTCAGACAGCCAGGAAAAGTTAAGAACAGGGTACCATAAATAATTTTGAATTGTTCCTTATACCATGATGTGATTGCTCTATCTCCAGGCCTTCCACAAAGGTCTTCTGCACACCTACTGGGTTATTAGTGCTGGGGCTGCCATCCCTCAGGGGGCAGAGGGGAGGGGTAGCCGCAAGTCCCAAAGAGAGTGAGTTCATGGTAGGCATCCCAGCAGTGCAGCCGACAGACTCTTCTAGAGGTCTGCAGAAATTCAGGGAAAAGACCTTTCCCTAATATGTGGTAGTGCCTATAAAATAAATTAAACATTTTATTTGGAAATAACTTCAAACTTCAAGAAAATTGAAGAATAAGAGTACAGTCATCCTTCAATATCCACAGGGGATTGCTTCCAGGACCCCCAGAGGACACCAAAATCTTCGAATGCTCAAATCCTTTGTATAAAATGGTGGATTACAGCCGGCCCATTTGTATATGAGTTTGGTTGAACCCACAGATGCGGAACCTGCAGATACAGAGTCTGACTGGTAATACAAAAGAAGCCATATACCCTTTACGCAGATTCACCTCTTGTTAACTTTTAACTTTATCTGCTTTGTCATTTGCTTTATATGTCTATCTATATACCCTCACTTTTTTTTTTCCCCAGAAACTTTCCAGGATAAATTGTATTCATCAAGGCTCTTCACCCTTAAATACTTAAGTGTGCATTCCCTAAGAGCAGGAATGTTCTTTCACATGATTGCAGTATAGTTACCAATTTCGGTAAATTCAATATTGATGAAATAGTTTAGCTGGCCATCCATATTTACAGTCTGTCGAGTGAGGTCCTGAATAGCACTTTTTCTCTTCCAGGATGGATGTAGTTTAGGTGAGTTATTAAGTTTGTTGTTTATGTTCTTTTAGCCTTAGTTAGTCTAGAACAGCATTTCATGTTTTTCAATCACACTGATATTTTTGAAGAACGCCACCTACCAACCTCTTTAAAAAATAGAATTGTCCTCATTTGGAGTTTGCCTGATACATTTTCGTGCATACATTCAGATTATGTATTTTCTCCCAGAATACAGAACAGGTCATATTGAATTCTTCTCAGGGTATCCCCCGTGAGACGTGTGATATCCAACTGTCCCTCGCAGGGGATGTTAATTTTGATCACCTGCTCAAGGTGCATGATTCCCTCATTGTGTAATTACTACGCTTTCCCCTCACAACAGTAAGCAATCTGTAGGGAGACAGTTAAAATTATACAAATGTCTTGCTCTTCCTCAAAATTTCCCACAAGATCCAGCATCCATTAATTAGTCTTCCCTGATCCAATCTTTACAGCGATGATTGCAAATGATAGCTTCCTGTCTCTACCCTCCATTTACCAGTCAGCACCCAGCATTCTCTTGTAATCGGAAGCACTCCTTCTCCCCGTCTGTTTATTTTTCTACTTATTATCTGCTTAGACCTAAATTGTTTTCAGTGATTTACAGTTCACTACTATGCATACCATGCATAATCACTGTGACGCTCAAAGTGTCCCAGATGTCGCCCAGGGGAGCCCTTTCAGTCTGGCTCCTGTGTCCTTGTGACATGTTCTCATTATGGTTTTCATGCTATCTTGCTTTCTGACGCAACAAAATATTCTAGGTTGATTCTTCTCCTACCCTATCAGCCATTCTTCTCAGGATTCTTGCTTCCTTTCAATATTAGACATCAAGATTTGAGCACTCAATAAACTCATTACTCTAGGAATATCTTTACTTCTGGGTTCTTCCAGCTGACAGAGGTAGGAACTGTCTGCACGCACAGACACATGCACACAAATGTACACACTCACATACGTACATACACCGGAGGAGTGCACATACATATGCAGGGTTTAGAAGTCTGGAATTATTGATACCTCTAATACCCATCTATCTGCACAGGAATATTTTCTTGCCCCCCTGGGATGGAAGTGCACTCCATTTTTGATATAAATGTTAAAGCAAAAGTTGACTCCAAGAAATAGAGGATTTGTGGCCAATTAGTCAGCAAACAATAGGGTTACAATATCAGAAGAAGAAAGCCACAGGAACTGGTTAAAACGGGGGGAAGTAAATGGGAAAATCACTACAAATGTCTTTCTATTTGTTTATGCACTCATTCGAAAACATCGTTCAGCATTTATTGACAAGCACTATTTTAGGTGTTAGGGATACAGCAGTAAACAAAAAATTAAAAGTCTCTGACTTAAAGAAACAGATAGTCAAGCAGTTTAAGACACGCAACATAAAATTAATATAAAATATATAAGAAAGACCAAAGCAGTGAAAGGGGTGTAGGGTGTTTGGGAAAGGCAGCTCCCACTTCACAGGGGGCTTGGGGCACAGGTCTTTCTGATAGGCTCATGTGTGAGTCAAGACTTCATGGAATTGAAGAAGCAGCCACAAAGGTATCTGAGCCAAGGGTTTCTGGCAAAGCACAGGAAACATGGGTCCCGGGAGGACGCGATGGAGGAGTAGCCAGGCGGCTGCTGTGGCCGGAGCGCAGTGAGTGAGAGGAGCGAGGCGGGAGCTAAACTGGAGGAGGCCGCGCAGAGTCAGATCCCGCAGAGCCTCGCCGGCCTGTGTGAGGACTTGGCTTTCACGTTGGCTGAGATGGAAAGACACTGGGAGGTCTGGAGCAGAGCACTGGCGTGGTCTAACTTCTGTTTCAAAATAATCAATGCAGCCGCTCTGTGAGGAACGTATTGTACACGCAAGCAGGGAAACAGGGGACTCCAATCAGGGAGGAGATGGTAGAAGCCAGAGACCAGCTGGAGAGGACTGCAATAACCCAGAGATGCTGAGTTCTGTACCAAGGTCACAACAAATGTGTGCACTTGAAGGTGGAGGTAGGCATCCATGCAGCAAGCATTTTTTGACGAATACTAGGTGCCTAATATTGTTATAAATCCTGGGGAATACAGAGATGAAGAGAACACATTACAGCCCTCAAGGAATTCACAATCACTGGAGACTATGACAGGTGAGCTAGACATGTCTGCAGACATTGATGGTCACCGTGGTGATCACTGTGACTGTTCAAGAGTGCTCTGAACCAAGTGCTGTGATCACACAGATGAGGACCTGGTATCCATATCTGCAGACTGCAGAGGCAGGGGAAGCGTCAGAGAGAAGGTGATTTTCAAAGAGCGAGATGAGATCATCGGGCCCTAGAGAGAGAGGGAGAGAGAATCCTCGTTTCCTAAATTTCTAGTTTCAGTCACAGTCCTTGTGCTGGCCTGCTGGCTTCTGTCATCCCCCGGGGGTGCTTCGAATTATCTGCTGTGACTTTACAACAAACTCCTCTGACATGGTTTACCTTGAGTGAGTTTCTGTTTGTTTCCATCAATAACTTTAGTCTTAGAGACAGAAGATAAGACTGTGGAATCCACAGACCGGATGTGGATTGCCTAGGTGTGCAGGAATAAGGAAAGAGGGAAGACAGGGATGATGTCCAGATGTGTGGTCTAGGTACGATAGCAGCATCGTTTAACAAGAGGATTGTTCAGGAAGAGAACCATAATTCAGGAAGAAATGACTGTGTTTTCAGATAGGATGACGTGAGTTGCCTCCAGGATGTAGGTGGTGCACCTGGAGCTGAGGGCAGCCCTAGGGGAAGGAGAGCTCTGGGAAGTATTGTCGATGAAGATGAACTTGCAGGGAGAGGCGGCTTCAGGAGAGATGGTCTGAGGAACGGAGGGTTGGGTTGCTGGCAAAAGAAGGGGTACCGGCACACAAGATTGAAAAGAGCAGACAGGAGTGAAGGAAGCCACTAAGTACCATGAGTGGAAAGCTTTTCCAGGGGAAAAATGCAAATTCCTTCTATACTTCAAATGACCCATTTTCCCATGTCCATTTCATTTCACTTATTTGTGCAGATGAATTAGTTCCCATCTCAGCCTGAAACTTAAGAGCTCAAACCATGTACTTTTTTATGAATGGCCAGCCTTAGAGAAGCACAGTTCCCAAAGTGGTGAATCCACAGACTGATTGCATCAAAGATGGTCCGTGACGCCATGTTAACACTGTGGATCCCAGATCTCTCAAATGTTATTTCACCAACTAGGATTTCTTCAATCTGAAGCCAGGATGAAATATGCATAAGAACTCAATACATTTTCTTACAAACAAAAATAATTAAAAGTAAATTAGGGAGATGCAAGAAGGAGGAGATATGGGGATATATGTATATGTATAGCTGATTCACTCTGTCATAAAGCAAAAACTAACACACCATTGTAAAGCAATTACACTCCAATAAAGATGTTAAAAAAAAAAGTAAATTAAAGGTATATATTCTCCTGCAGAGCTTAGTTGAAGGGTCCTGACATGCCCTTCTTGGGGTCACCTCTGATGTCTTCACGGGCTTGGCTTTCCTTTCGAAGGATCCTAGGATCCTAGGATCCTAGCTGTCGCAGCTGTTGTTAAAAAGCCTTCACCTCCTCCCTCACCTGCTCCAGCTGCATCCGGCACTTCTACTCTGTCGGAGCCGCTGAGCTGTCTGCCTTCCCATCCTTCCCTCATCTTTGCTCTTCTCTGACTATGGAGACACTGGCCTGTTACCTGAAGGCCCCAAGGCGAGTGATTCCATCTTTCTGGGTGTAGACTGAAGAGATGGTTGGACTCATCTTTAAATGCCCACCGCAAATATTTTCTCTTCCCCTCAAGCTATTCAATCTCCCCTGCGCAGCAGAGCTGTGTCCGGCCTCTGTGCTCCCAAGGTGATGGCCATCCCAGCTGTTTCAACACTCACCACGCCACATTTCCAGTGACTGTTGACTTTCTCCTGTCTGCATATTCAGTGAGCTCCTTGAGGTTGGGGACCACATCTTACAGATCTTTGAATCCCAAGTATGTATTTAGTCGAGTGCCTGGTGCCCAGAGGGTGCCCCACAAATGTTTGGTGAATTGGAACAACGTGGGTCCAAAAGATCATCAATTTACTTTCTAATCCTACATACCTTGATTTTTCTAATTCTAAATTCAAAGTCAGATATATGTCTCTTTCTTGGTTATATGAGTAGTGCAGAAGGCAGTGGGGATTTTGTTCTACATCGTATCTTTTTGTTTCTCTTGGTTTATTTTACATCTATTACACAAAAC
Source organism: Monodon monoceros (assembly GCF_005190385.1). Classification (NCBI taxonomy): domain Eukaryota; kingdom Metazoa; phylum Chordata; class Mammalia; order Artiodactyla; family Monodontidae; genus Monodon; species Monodon monoceros. Next base: position 5,842,503 of record NW_021703784.1, on the reverse strand, counting down.
TTCTTTGAATATCTCATAGGATAAGATATTCTTCTTCCTTTTATAGAGGGAAAAGCTTGAAGAATAAGCAAGAGAAGTTTCGAAGATATTCTGGGAATTCAACTAGAAATGAACTCTTGTCTTTCTCGACGTTAGACCCCAGGGTGAGCAAGGACTCTGTAAACACAGAACAATGAGTCAGTGAATGATGTGGCCAAATCTGTGGTTTACAGTGGAGGTGTGGTCTACATGACTTGTGTGTGCAAAGCTTTCAGTATCACAGAATCTGCTCAAGGAAGCCCTTTAAAGGCCAATTACAAGTGCACATAGAGCTTCAAAGTCTGCGGTCGGTGGAAATGATGTTTAAGTCCTCTGGCCAAGGGAGGGTGTACACTCTGTGTGTGAGCTTGGAGGGGGCACCAAGATAATCTCCATGTGCCATCATGTCATTTTTCATGAACTGTTTTTCAGCCTTGTGGGGAAAACAGTCTTGTGGCCACCACACATCACTTCTAAAGTGAGCAGCAAAGCCATCTTTGGCAAGACTTCTGTTCTCTCAGCCAAACCACCAGCAACTCCTCTTTCACACGAGGCTTCCTGGCCTGGCCTGTACTCAGCTAACCACACGGGCAACGCCCCTCATGACTTTTGCGATGAGGCCGTCGAGAGGGTGAGTGGGTAGCTGGGGAGAGAGGGCATGTGAAACCCGTTTCAAAATGCAGACCGTAATTTTTAGAGAGTTGAGTGTGAGTGGTGACAGAGGGTGCTGAAGAGCTTCACATGCTCCCAGAATAGATTGTCTTTGTAAGAAAAAGTGGGGAAAAGGTGAGAGGATATGATGAGGGTGATTTTTCTGTAAGGCTGCATTAGTATATCTCTTTCACATGTGTGTTAGAAATTGTTGAATCCATCACTTCTCCCTCCATATTCCCCGAGTATTTTATTCATACATTTGTACAGTACTTATGACAGTCAGTCATGCATTAGTTATTCAACCTGGCAGGGCAGGCATTGTCATTTACTGGTCTGCATTTCCTCCATGGTGTCTACAATAGTGACTTATATTTTCCGTGCTAAATGATATTTGTTTAGCTTACGTAACTGTATTATCATCATAAAGGTAAAGCAAAATTCATTGGTGACACTTATTATGAGGAGTCAATGCGTAAAACAAATAACATTCGGGAGTTGAAAGAATACATTTTGAATCTTGAATAAGGTGCCATGCTCTGAACAAGGTGTTATTTATGATAAAAGAGTAACCTTCTTATTATTTGAGGAAAAGAATTAATGATCATTTGTGTCATTTGATAAACATGCTTTGGATGAGAGTTGAGATTTTTATGTGAGTCAATATAAGCAGAACTTCCACGTGGATTTTCATGGTAATCAGTGTTAACCTTTCTTCTAAAATATGAACAGTATGAGGAAAGAATGAAACAATGAATGTAATGAGAGTAATGAAACCACTAGTAGGAAGACCAAACGGCGCCTCACCCAACAAGAGAACGTTCAGATACCAGCACCAACGTTGCCTCCATCATGGCTGGGCCGAAATCAAAGACTTCCCCTTCTAAGTGGATGGAAATGTAAATCTTCAGACACATGCAGAAGAAAGACTTGGCTGTGATATGGGTTGAGACTCAGGGAATGTTGAAACAACTGGTCCTTGAAGCAGGGAGTGTTGAAATAATATGTTGTTTTAAGAGTCTTCACTGGGAGACTAATATTTCAACACATTATAACTTCCTTGCAGTAAAAATGTTTAGGCTTAAAAAATGAAGCTGGATAAGTAACAGGAGCTTCCAAGAGAAAAACCACTCAACTTAAATAATTTCACAGCAAAAAAATTAGAGACCCTGTAGTTACAGACGTTACCAACAAGCCCATCCCACATTGCCTATTTCCACTGAGCATCACTCTGAGTTGGGTCTGCTTCTGCAAGCAAAATTTTAGGTGAATGACAGCCATAAAAAAGAATGAAATAATGCCATTTGCAGCAACGTGGATGGACCTAGAGATTATCATACTAAGTGAAGTAAGAAAGAGAAAGACAAATACCATATGATATCACTTGTATGTGGAATATAAAATACGACACAAATGAACTTATCTATGACACAGAAACAGACCCACAGACATAGAGAACAGACCTGTGGTTGCCAAAGGGGAGGGGCCTTGGGGAGGGATGGATTAGGAGTTTGGGGTTAGTAGATGTAAACTATTATACATAGGATGGATAAACAGCAAGGACCTACTGTATAGCACAGAGAACTATACTCAATATCTTGTGATAAACCAAAATGGAAAAGAATATAGGGAATTCCCTGGTGGTCCAGTGGTTAAGACTCCATGCCTTCACTGCCATTGGGCCCGGGTTTGATCCCTGGTCGGTGAACTAAGATCCCACAAGCCAAAAGGCACGGCCATAAAAAAAATAAAATAAAATAAAATCTTAAAACATATATATATATATAAAGAAGTTTAAAAAAGAATATAAAAAAGAATGTATATATTTGTGTAACTGAATCACTTTGCTGTACAACAGAAAGTAACACAACATTGTAAATCAACTGTACTTCAATAACATAAATAAATAAATAAATATAAATAAAATTTTAGGTGAGAGAGATAAGTTTGGGATTCCCAGTTTCTCATGAGGAAATTACTGAGAAACTGATGTTTAAGTGACAGAAGTTGATTTTCTGAGAATTAGGGAATTTAAGGTAAATACTTCTATCCAACCCCTTCACAAATCCATACAAAACTATTTCACAGGGATTTAGCAAGTACCTATAGGGAAACAACCCTGTGCTAGTGTCTCATCTACTGAATATAAGTGATGACTCAGCTGCAAAGGACTAGAGCCCCACAACCTGAGTGAGAGAATATGATCCTCATTTTTTAAAATGAAATTATCTGTGTTACAAAAGCTACAACTCTTAGCCTAATACTGGCAAACTGGAACACTGGGTCTTTTTCTAGTATTTATTAATTCCTTACCTAACATAAGCCTTCCATTTTTATTCTTTTGGTTTTGTTTGTTCATTCTTTTGTTCCTGTTTCATCACTAGAAAATGAATTATTATTACTATTATTATAAAAGCACATGAAAATATAATTTCAATAGACTTCCACAGCTGCTTGAAGAGGCTTTTCTGAGCATCCCTAGGTCTTTAATCAATAGCAAGGGCTGATCTTTTGTGTAGGATTTGTGATACAACAGACTGCAAACAATGTGTTCTTGGCATCTTACATTTACACATAAAAACTGTTTTTTGTATAAAATAAGTGTGATTGCTTGTTCTTCATGGTTGCTGTTAGAAGTGAAGGTAAGTAGGTTTAAGTGTTTTGTGTTTGTTTGTTTTATGATTATTAGAATCAGGGACCCAGGATTGCCTGAATCTTGCCTTGCAACCCATCTACTCACCTCCCCACCAGTAGGGTTGCCAAGGGATAGATGCAAAAGGCTCAGTAGGCAAATAAGAAAAAGGAAATTACTTTACTGCAAGCTGGGTGAAGGTCCCCACCTTGACGGAGGGCTCTTCGAAAAGCTGGCATACCTGGCTTGAGCCAATGTCCAAATTGAGCCAAGTCATAAGTCTGGCATGTGCCCCCCCCCCAAAGCCAAAATCAAAACCTTGGACCTTACTCCTAATAATCAGTGTCACAAAAGCAGGAAATTCAAGGATGGTCACACAGGCTGATGCAGAGCACTAAACCCGCCGTAAATAGCCAGGGCTCCGTTGGCTCATTCAGTCACCCAGAGAGATTGAAGAGAGAGAATGCCTGTCACGTGCATGATTAACGGGTCCGTAGTCCAACTCAACTGGCAGCTCCCCACTCTTGGTGAGGGAGCCAGGACTGAGGGGCAGGCAGCTCTCCCCATGTCCATAGCAGAGCTGAAGCTCAAGGAACTCAGGTCTTTGCCTGCATTGATGGGAGCAGCAAAAACCAAAACAAAACCAAAACAAAAAAACCTTTGGTGACCTTCTTTTCATGGCTCATGATCTGAGGACCAATAACCAATGTTTCAAACTCATGTGTCACGTTCCTTCCTCCAGAGTCTATCCACCTTGATCTTAACAGTTCTGAGGCAAAGATGTAGAAGACTCACTTCTAGGGTCAAGGGAAAGACAGCTCTCTCTTCTCCCCAGTTCTGTTCCTGCTCCAGAATCTTCCTTGATATATTGGGAAACGTGTAGCAAAAGTATTTTTATTTTTAAATTTTAAATAATTTTTATGTTATATCAGTAATAACTGTAAATAGTTTTTAATGTCAAATAATTCTTAAAGTCTTAAAGTGAAAGAGTATCCTACCCCATCCCATTCCTCAGATTTTTTATCCCCAAATCAACTACTCAACTCTTCTAGCTATTTCACATGACCGATGCTTCCATATCTCTGAACAGCATGTGATTCTACTAGCCTTGAGTATCGTTTTTAATTTTAAGCCTTCTGTATTGACAACCTGCCATTGAAGATACGGATTTAGCTTTTCCACACCAGTCATCCTAAATTCACCTACTCCCGGCTTTCCAAGAAAATTATATCACAACTTTTAAGTAAATGAATAGCTTATATTCTTAGAACCTTCCAAATATTGTTCGCTGTTGTGTCCCTCCTTTCTTATAAACCTTTTGCTGTTGTTATTGTTGTTGCTGTTTTTGGAGTTCATCATTACCATAATTTTTCATTTGTTTAGTTTTCTATGAACAAACTAACTGATATCTTTTCAAGAGTTCCAATGTTTCTCCTACAAGCCTAACAATGTTATTTTCCATGTACTCAAATACATCTCTTTTTTTCTGGCAAACTCCCAGAGACATTGGTTCCGGTCCTTCTGTTCTAGTCCATACTGTTTTGTTTCTAGATCTACACAGCTACCATCCTGAACGTTCCTTTTAATGACCACCTGTGTTGGATGGCCAGTTTGCTGGATGTAACACCCTCTTCCTGTTTCCTTTTTACTTTAAATTTTGTTGAAAATCGTTTTTTTTGTTTTAATATCATCCTGAGAAAAGGTGGTAATAAGTTGATTTTTCAATCTCAGCATACCTGAAATATTTATCACCACATCTGATCTTTTGTCTGGGAAAAGAATTTTATATTGAAAATCTTCTCTGTCAGAATTTGAAACCAAAGTTTTCTTGTCTTGTAACTTCCCATCTTATTCCTTAGAATCTTGCTGCTTAACTGGTTGGCAAGACTTTGGGAGGTAATAATGCAGAGTGGTTAAGAACTGAACCACCTTGGTTCAAATCCCTTCTTACACCCCACAATTTCTGCTCTGTAAAATCGGGTGTGATAAAATTCTATTTAGCCCAAATCAATGTCTTGGGTATATTTATCTTTAGATGATTTTAATTTAGATGAGGGAGAAAGTGTTTTGGATAAAATAAACCTTTGTGGGATTTAATGTTGTGATGGATGAACACAATTTTCAGCTATGGTCTTGATGGAAATTTGCAGTAAAATGCAACATGTAATGCTAGGCACATCCTATACACACAAACACCAAAGCAATTATGATAGCTCAATTTCTGGAAAAAAAAATAGCATGTATTACAATAATACTATGTAAGTCGTAACCCTTAAATTATAGTTTTGTTTTGCATATTAAAAAAATAGTTCTTCAAGAGCATAGGGACCACAGTGGGAGGTCCAAAAGATCAGCAGATAGAGTGGTTAGTCTGTTACACTCCCCACAGCAGGAGATCTGAACTTCACTGTTAGGATATTGAAGACAGCAAGTGGAGTTTGTCTCTACTAGCACAATGCCTGGTACGTTGTCTTGGCCAAGCACACAAGCGAAACTCTAGTGAAACAATTAAAACACAAATGTTACATATTTATTAATTTGGTAGTGATTAATTGTTTGTTATCCAAGCCTAATAATTCATTGTTCTGAATTGGATTTCCCACAGTTTATTATGGTAATTAGTGCTGGTAGTGTGCTCCACACCCACAGATGGGAGGTTGAATTTTCAAAACACCCTTATTTGGAGATGGAAAATGTGAGCTGTTTGTTCCATGTCCTTGAGTAACTCACTTAACCTCTGCTCAGTTTCCCTGTCTGTAAATTGCTGCAGCTACCCTATTCGAGCATTTTAAAGGCTAGAATAACGTGTGTGAAAATTCTAGGTAAGTCCTATGAAAATGACTGTTCACAGGATCTGAGGCTCAGGCAATATTGTCATGTAATATAAGTTCTTATGAAAGCAGAGGTTCTTCCTTCATTTCATGAATGGTTACCTTTTAGAACAGAAATAAATAAGAACCTGGTTAGTGTAATTTCTACTAGAAATGCCATGTTGCAAATATTAAACTAGTCTTTTTGCCTAAGAAAAATTTGCCATATACTCAAAACTAGTCATGTTTTTTTGTGCCAAGATAACTAGATCAAAAGTCAAAGTTTTGTCATTATGGGTTTTTGTCTCCATATATCTCATGCTCGCACTATTGCAGCTATGTTTGTCATGATTTCTTTTACTAAAGATAATAATTATATTAAATAGCATTGATTGATGATTTACTATGTACCGGGCATTGTGCTAGCAGAGACTAACTCTACCTGTTGTCTTCAATATCCTAAGAGCATAAGGACATTCTTGAAACAGTATTCATTTTGTAATCACTATTATCTTTTATTTGGAAGACAAAAACAAACATTCACATAACTCCTTTGGGAAGAGGTATGTTGTGCAAAAATAAAGAACATGCTACGTAGTTCCATGAAGCTTGGGAACTGCTAAGCTAGAGGAAAAAAATGTTTTATTCTGAACTTCCCTTTATTAGTACTTAGCGCTGTACAAGACTAAAACGATGTGATGTGATAACAAAACAGATAAAAGGTCAAATGACTGAAAATTCAATATAAGTTGGACAGGATGGCTAATATGCAGTGTTTGCTGTAGAAACACATAAAGGAGCCAATAAATCTTTCACTTTTTCATTTAATTTTTTCCTACTTTGCTTGATAACTTTTATACATTAAGTACTATGATTTGACAGCCTCTGCAGGGAGAAAGTTCAGCTCCTATTACGAGAATTAGACAGAATTTTTTCTATTTGCTAATAACTGGGTGCTTTGTATAAATTGCTTAAACTCTCTAAGCCTCAGTTGCCTTATTTATAGAATGAGACTAAGAATACTTAATAGGGCAATTATGAGGATTATATGAGGAAATATATTCAAAGTAGTTTCCACTGTGTCTGATCCAAGTAGGCATACAATAATAATTAGCTTTACTGTGACAAAGATACTATTTGTTGATGCTTTGCTGTAATATTAGTTTTGTGAAAATGTTTTCCTTTTATTGAAATTCCCAATATCCTTCATAAATTATGGAAACCCTAACTGGGTAAGTTCTCCATCAGTCTTCTAAAATACAAGAGCTCAGGTCCGTGGCTTTTAGAAGCATAATCATCTAGTCCTCAGTTACTAACACATCTGGGGATGGTCCCAGTTAGCCCTGTCCACAGGCATTCTATTAATACACAACACATACTCTATTTCTCCCCAGACCCAATTCCACAATTAGGAATAGGGTACCAACTCTTCCATTAATTTCACTTTAGTCATAAGTTGGAAAAACAAAAGCCACATTTACAATTACACTTAGTTCATTGAAAGTGCGTTCAATAAATAATTAAGAGCTCTTCAAACTCAACTCAAAGAAGCTACCCAGTTTATCCCATTCTTCAAAAATGAGAAAATCACGAAAGTTAAATAAGGAATGACATGAGTAGCACTATGAAATGCAAATGACTCTCCAGCTTCTGGGAACTGCAGGACTTCCCATCTCTACCAGTGTATTGAGTAGAGCAATCATTAACTTCCACACATGCCCCTGGCCTCAGCCATCTCTGAATGCTGCAGGGAGAAATGTAATAAGACACCAATTAAAACACACGATCCTTAGGAACATAAAGCAAGACAAACAAAAACACAAATAAAATCATTCAATAAACACTAAATGCTTCCTTCAGCACAACACTATATCTAAGCTTTATTGGTTGAGAATAATAATAATTCACCAAATTCAGTATAAGAGGGTTGAACTGGAGTGCTTAGAGGTCTTCAACTGCAATTTTAATATTTCATTTATGTAAAATACTACTACTGTTACTGCTACAACACATACCAGCACTACAACTAATGACAATTCTGAAATAGGGTAAAACATTCACGTTTAATCAATTATGTGGATTATTGTCTCCATTTCTCAGTGTGTTCATGACTTCATGACCTTTTTTAGTGACAAAAAAAGTTAAGGTAAAAAATGACTTGTGTGACATAGGAGGAATTGGGAGACATACATTTGATCTCTGATTCTGCTGCAATAGTAATGACCATTGTCAATCCTTTGTTTCTATCTATAAAAATCTGTATCTACAAAAAAAAAAACCCTATAAAATTGTTTGGCTACTTACCTGCCTCAAAAAATATTTTACAGCTATAAAAAGAGTTAATGTGAGAAAATATATAGTATAATGCCTAACACTACAACTTCTCATAAAATATTACTTTTATCTGAAAAATAGTGTTGATAATACTTGTTATGTATATTATAAATCTTACACATGGCAAAAAAAATGGTATTGTCAGTGGATTTCTAACACACCTCGTAAGAATGGGCTGGCTGCTTGTGAAAATGACCCAACAATGACATACACTGACCAAGAAAAGTGGAGAAACAGACTAGACTGGATTTATGGACACAGAGGTGGAGTTTGAGGAGTGTTAAATGAATAATAGTACCTGCTTTAGTCAAGCTTTGGTAAAGGCTAAATTAAATTTCTCAGGCATGAAAAAATTGACAGAAGTACACGAAAGGTGAGCAAGTTCTTGTTAAAACAAGAACAAATTTAAACTATAAGAGAAATAAGGAATGCCCTGTACTCCTTCCAAAAATTTCAGAAAGCAATGAACATTTAGAAAGAAAGGAAGGAAGGAGGGAATGAGGGAGGGAGGGAGGGAGGGGGAGAGAAAGCTTTGAAGGAAAAAAATATAAAGCCACCAGCTTTAAAGAGGTGAATAGATATTTCCAGCTGTGGAATAATTTAATAGAATTCTTGAACAGGAAAAAAAAAAAGGTGAGGAAATTTGAGCAGAAATAGAAGAAAACAAAGACCAAAAATGGAAGAGGTTCATGAAGACAGGATGAAAGCAATGAATGATGAAGAGTTTAAGGAAGAATCAAAGCTCCAACTCCAGCCCTCTAGGAGTGAGGGAGAAGGGGTGGTGGTGAGGGGCTTTGGAGACAAGATAGCCAGGGAAGGCTACCTAAAGAAGAGGTGATGCGGAGCTTTTGTGTTGAACTCCTTCAAGAGAAGGAGAAAAAAATCAAAGTAAACAACAGCTGAACACAATATGGTTATTAATCAAAGAAGGAAGAGTAAAATAATGTAGCCATAGCCATGGCAGCTTAGAAACTAAGTGGTGGGGAGAAATTCCTGGAGAAGAGCTGGCCACTCTCAATGCAGAGGCTGCTCTGTTACAAGGGGGATGGGATTTACCTTTGGCTGCTAATAGCAAGTGGGAGAAAGACAAAAACAATTAGTATAAAGGAGGAAAGAAGCCATTAGGGACTTTTTTTTTGAGAGAAGCAAGAGAATGATACTGTAAAGAGAAGATCAATATGCTTTGTAAATTCCTGTTAGAAAGCTGGCCCAGGAAACTTGCCATGAAGCCAGAACAGAATAATGGAAGTGACAGACAATGCAGCCAGAGCACAGAGGGGCAAGGAGAAGGTTTTTTTTTTTTTTAATTACAGAGGTAATATAGAATAACCCCAAAGCAAGAAATCAAGGTTACTTATTTATAAAGATCTGATTGATTAAACAATTCCTTTCCAAGACAATGCAGAAATACTGTGTGTCATAGGTGTTATAATATGACTAGAATTCCATGTGCAAAGGTTAAATAGAAATATATATATATATCAGATGAACCAATAATGAGTAAAATTGCACAGAGAACAGTTTTTATGTTGCTGCTGAAAGAGGCAGATGCCCAGGGAGCCCTAGAGCCTTACCCAAGGTCCCACAGTTAGGGGTAGGTCATTTTGACCTAAATCTTTTTGTCTTTTTGACTCCAAATCCTATGACCTTCCCACAATGTAGCTGTTAACTCAACCAAAAACTAAGTTAAAACTGATCAAATTCCTAATGCCAGTTGTCTTCAATAATGCATTCAAATACTCTCCACCAAGTGGGGACCCATGCTATGTCTCTGTAGCATAGTAAGGTGAGCTTAGGAGGGATTTCCCACACATTCATGCACACACAAGCAAGTGCAGGCACACAGGACTGGTAGGAATAACCACAGCAAAAAAAGAAAAAGAGTACCTTCTTAATAATAATGAGGAGAAGCAGAACCCATCACATGTACTCTCTGGTGAAAAATAAGAAATTTTTGATCCAGGTAACCAAAAGATTGTTCTTCCTTTTTCTATTGTTTTTTTGTTTTGTTTTTTGGTGTGTGTATGTGTGTGTGTGGTACGGAAGTTTGTGGGAGATGTGGGGCAGGTTTAATGGATATAAAGCAGGAAAACAACGGTTACAAAAAGAATTATGCAATCTTACAAAATGAAAGTGGAAAGAAGAAAGAGAGAATCACTTCATGGGAATCATACAGTTGTAGAAAAGAGCACAGAAAAGAACTGAAAGCAGAATATGAGGTTATGAGGATAACCTGCTTTGGAGAAGAGAAGAATGAAATCTACTAAAAAAGATATTAGAGAGTCTCAAGAAATTTCTATTTTCTCTCTGGAAATTTTAATGGGCTGTTGTGATGGTGAGGCAAGAGTTGCACATAAATTAAAAGTATTTTTTTTTTAAGTAAGAATTAAAATGGCTGTCAAATGAGATGATTTATGTGAAAATACCCTAAACATTATGAAATGTTGTTGTGGTGCCACACGTCATCGTAGCTATTACTGCTGCTGATATCATACTTGATGGTGTTTCCTATGGTACCACCCCTGTCTCACCGCCCCAGTGATGTACTGAGCCCCATCATATCTGGGGGCTGTGGCTCCTCTTTGTAGATAAAGGCCTGTCCATCCAGCCCTCTGGAGACAGTAGAATGGATGGTGCTACTGAATCAAGCACACATCTTACCATGAAAGAAATAGTAGTGGGCTGGTTCTTCCCCACTTTCACCCGATATGAAATATGAAGAAACGGTCATAAATTACAACAAGAGAGATTTAAGTTTGGAATAAAAAAAATAATTTCCTGCTGTTATGCATGGAAAAAGGTTACTGAGGGAAGTAGAGGTATCTCTTTGCTAGAGCTGGTAGAAATAGTTCCCTGCCTGCCTTCAGATGTTTAGAAGGAAAGCTCTTAGAGGTGGGGCAGGTGTTGCCGAAAGGGGTGATTCTGGGGGTCTGTTCAAATTTCCAGACTGTGTTATTATAAGTGGTTGTCAGTTTATCAAGTCAGGTTGTGCTGTTGATCTAGACACTTACAGTTGTGCTTCAATTCCATGTATCCTCAAGTAGCCTTAAACGGTTAATGCAATTTTGAAAATATTTTCAGTTCTGGAAATTGTTGAATATACTGGGAGTGAAAACATTGAAAAAAGTTTCAACTATTTCAGGTGATAAAGAAATCAATATTGGATTTCTTTATTTTGACTTCCTATTTCATTTTTTTTTTTTTTTTTTTTTTTTTGCTCTCACCCAAACCATTCTTTGGCCAGGCTGAGGCAAACTTGTTTGCTTTATTCACCCAAAATATAGGATTTGATGTTTCCTTCCGTATACAACTTCCTACTCACATCACCTATCTTCCCAAAGGCTGTTGAAGGCATTCTCTGCTTCCTTATCCTTTCAACCTGGCCCAAAGAGTTGTTTCCCCTTTCGTTAAGAGGTATAAAAATGTCAGTGCCACTGAAAATACAATATCTTTATTCTCATCATCTAGGAGACAGGATGCGTGTGAAGGTGTTAAGTGTCACCCATGTCAGATTTCACTTCCTGCTTCATAATCAATCCAATATGGGTCGACCAGGCCCCTGTCATGCCCCAGCATTTCCAAGGAGATCTTGCTTCTAATCTGACCTGGGCTGCTCTCACTTCAACTACCCAGGGACAAAGTTAAAAATACCTGGCAATATCCCTCTCCTTCATCCACCTCCTGGCCCCTCTTCTATCTTCAGGGTTATAAAAATGAAGGAAATTTGTTACGACGGATTCCCATGGCTTGGGAGTTGCTTGCTGAATGATTTCATAGTCTAGCTATTAGCTATGAAGAAACATAATGCCATCCTTACATATCTGGTTTGAGTTGGGAGGGAAAGGCTCAAATGAAAGCCTCAGAAGAGGCAGAGGGGAATGAAGAGAAGAATTTAGCATTCTGGGGACTCGGTCTGCTGATTTTAGGAGGGTGATTAGGTGGAGTGTTTATGGCACTAATGTTGGAGTTTGATTCCCCAGATTTTTTACTTGCAGTGTGTATGCCAGGGTAGAAAGTGACCCTGGGGAGCTACCATGTTAGTCCAGGTGGAGGGAGCTTATTGGGAGGGAATGAACAGCTTTTTGACTGGTTAATTTCCCCTGGTGGAGGGTCTAATAATGACTCTGACAACCGAGAAGCCAGCACTCTTGGGGTCAGGTCCCATTACCACACAGATAGGTGGTCTTGAGGCAAAATACTGTCGTGATTAAGAGGTTGGCCCCTGAGATCAGGCTGATGAAGGCTCAAACTTTGCGACTTTATGAAAAGGGACCCCATATCTTCAGTTTCCTTAACCAAAAAAGGAAGATAATAATTGTATCTAAATGAGAAAATGGGTGAATTGTGCTAAGCATAGTGTTTAACACAGGAAAACTGATCAAAGTGAGAGACACAAGGACAATAAGGAACAAAATAGACAAGTATCTGAAAGAATTCCTTGATTCAACAAATGTTTATTGAACACCTATTATGAATTGATACATGCCCATGGTATTTTGAAAGACAGAAGGGAACCCTGAGCACAGCTCCTGCCCTGGGTACTTCTATTCTCATTGGCCAGACAAAATATTATTGAAATCTCAAGCTATTTAAATAATGAGAGCTTAGGAATTCAGGAAAGGGGATAACTATTATAAATTGAAGTAAAGAATCTCATGAACTATTTAAAATATTTAGAGAAAATTAGAAGATATTTTGTGATATTTCATGAAATTATTAGAAACTACAGTTAGAGAGTAAAAGAAAAGGTAAATCAGAAGATATGGACTCAATTCTTTCTCACCTTCTCATGTGTGATACTGGGAAATCATTTCACCTCTCTTCGTTTGAGTTTCCACAGCTGTAAAATGAATGTAAGATTCAGCTCATGGATTTTGTGAGCATCGGGCAAAATAACATATGTTAAAGTGCCTGGATTTGGTTTTGCTCTAGGGAGCATTTCAAGGGGTAAATATGAAAAGAATGCAGAGTCAATGTTCACTCCCTCCACGTCTCACCCTTTCTTCTTTCTCTGAACAGAGCTACGGCTCCTCTCATTTGATTCCCTGACTTCCTATGCTTTCCTTTGAGTGGAAAAGAATAGATTTATCTGATTAAAAAGTGGTTATAAGTCTGCCACAGTGACTCGTCAGACAACATGTTACCCTGTTTCTCCTGCATCAGTCAGCTGCCTCCTGAGCGCTCCTGGACCAGAGCTGCCGACAGTGATGGTCCAAGTGATGGGGTCCAGGACTTGCTGCTCAGAAGGCCTGACTTCTGCTCCTGACTCTGCAAGAATTTCACTAACTGACCCTGGTTAACTCACCCTCCACCTCTTGCCTCAGTTTCCTATCACAGGGAAGCCACCTAGATGAATTAGCAAATTCCAGAAGTTGGAGATCCTATTGCATGTACGGCCCTCTACTTCTTTACTCTTCCTTTTTGATTATTTGACCAATTCCTTCATAAGTGTAATTAAAAATTAATTCATGCGTATCCTTTCCCTAAAACCAGAATGATGTCCTGAACATGTCCCAGGTGAGAACTGGAGAACACCAGAGGGGAAAAGGTCCTCCGCTGCATACAGCTGGTGAGAAAGCACAGATCAGTCACTCTTTCTAGGCTTTTCTTTTCTCCATCTCTATCAGCATTTTCCCCGGTGGAATCAAGGAAAACATTAACGAGAGGAAATACAACCAAGTGAGGCAAAAGCACAACCATATAGTCCCTACTTTACTGACCAAAGAGACTAGCAAGGAAGGCTCTGTTCTTCATTCACAAACGCCAAGGAGGAAGGATTGATGTGAAGAGAAGAATCATAGATAGAAAGTCCATCTTTCAATGACAACATGATTGTTCCAGAAAAAAAAAAGAAGACTTAACCAGGTAAAAAGAGGACTAGAGTTCCTTGACAATGACTGGAAGGTGTTTGTTTTCCTCACAGGGCATAACATGATGCCATGCACAGAATAGTTGATAATGTTGAGGGTGGTAATAATTATAATTACGCATAATTATGACTCAGATGAGCACCTACTCTATGTCAGATGTTGAAGTATCTTACGTATATTTTCCCAACAACTCAATAAGGTAACTGTGTGTAGGTGCCTGCATGTGTGTGTGTTATTCCCATGAGGAAACTGAGGTACAGATTTTTTAAGAAATGTGACTATGGTCACCAAATTAGTAAGTAGCAAGGACAGAATTCAAGCCCATAGCTGCCTGATCTGGATTCCTATAAATTACCCATTATGTCTCATAGATTATGAAAAGGTATTTACTGAATAAATGGATAAATATTTCCAAATACCCATTTTAAAACATCTAGGGAAGAAAAGAAAAACCATAAGTGAAAAAAATAAAACTGCAAGTGGAAAAGATAAAAATATAAGTGAACAAATTGTTTAAGTGAGGGAGAAAACTAACCTATCACTTATATATCTATTGATAGATTAGAATCTAAATGCAGCTATATCAAATAATTTAATGTATATTTCTACAGGCTTTTCCAGCTGTGATTATAATTCGTAAAGACTCAATAGCAATAGCTGCATAAATGCCATCTCCCACCTGCTCCCACAAAATCTCCAAAAGTCTTCAAAATCTAATCCAGTCATTTCCAGGAGTGACTTGGAGGGTTGTCACCTGTGCTTGCAAACAATCTCTTGGGCTGCAATGGCCACATGGTATCAGTGAGATTCTTCCTCTCCTGCCTCAGTACCCTCTTCAGTGTCTGCTTCCTGGTAAGCCAGTGCAGAAAGCCACACTCTTGCCCCTCCAACAGTGCCCACCACCGAGAATCTCTATCCGTGCCAGAAAATCTGTACGCCCTCTTGATACCAGAGTAGAGCTCTTACTTCATCAAGCCTATGTTGGATTTTGCACAAATTTCAGTAGAAGCTCCTCTCCTAGACTGTATCACCAGAGCATTGATGCAGAACTCGTTGTGCTCTAGAGCCTGCAGGAGACCATGATATTGTGCAAACAGCTTATCTTATACCTTCACCTTGTCTCCTATAGGGCTCAACTAGGAGCCACTAATTCTGGTCCAGGGAACTCTGTCTTCTGGACATTTCACACCTATCCTTCCTCCCGTAGGCTCCTTTCTCACATTCAGTGAGATGCCAGAGCCCTGCCTGTCCCACTAATTTGCCAGTCAAATCCAAACATACCTGAGTCCCAGTGGTGGGTACAGCTCAGGCTCAAGCCGAGACCACTTCTACATCATTTTTAAAACACATTATTTTAGAAATTTGATCAGGTATTTTTCTGTATAGTTTGGTGCTGAGAGAGGGAAAACATGTCATAGTCTGCCAAATATAATTTGAGAATTTCAGCTTAAACATTTTTTATCCCCCCAATGCACCAGTCAAATAATATTAGGATGATGGTTATGAGACAGCTTATTAAAACAGGAAAGTACCAGCCTCATAGAGATGGAATGTTTTTCATTGCTAAATAAACACAAATGTGTGTGTGTGTGTGTGTGTATGTCTATGAATAACAAATTTAAGAAACAGGGACAGACCAGTGATTAAGAAATAAACTCAATGACAAGGACACACAAATCAACACGCAGATTAAGAGAACATCATTATTGTTATTTTTAACCAACGAATATGTATTGATTTCTCACTACACCCAAGGCACCAGGAATATCAAGAAAAATACAGCATGCCATTTAAATTAATAATTGCAATTCAGGAGAACACATTTATAATAACATAATGGGAAAATTATATTTGGGGTCCCCTCTGAACAGAGTGATTGAATTTTCCCAGGGTTGTCAGAGGTAGATTCATTTAAGATGAATCTTGAGCTGGTACCCTTTAGGAGTTATGCAGTTTCACAAGGCAGATCAAAAGACACGGAGGTTCTAGTGACACTAAGTTACAAAGTCTAAATAACAAGCGTGAGACATAATGGAAGGGGACCCTCTCTGAAAAGCGCTCTTCTGATGCAGGTTGAACCTCTGACTCCACGTGGTTTGGCTGGGTGACATGTGCTAGCCCTGCCTTCCCAGACCCGTTAGCTGTTTGCCCCAAAGCTGTCTTCTTAGAGATTCAGCTCTGCCCACTATCTGAGTCCATTATCCACAGGGCAAGGAATACTCGCCAACCTACCAGCTGGTGGTTCTAGGGCTGGTATTATTGCTGGAGCCCCACTATCTGTGTGCACAATCAACCTTAACTTTTTAGCCTGGCCTGCTCTTCTGTCTTGGTCTGTTGTCCTTCTGTTCAGTTCCTGCTGAGCCCAGAGTTCTTACTCAAAACACCCTGCTTGTCTAGGCCTGAGTCATGGGTCTAGTTCTTGCCACTTGACTCTTCACCCATAATCAGAACCTTAATGCTATCTCCCAGCCTGACTCAGCATCTTTTACTTTCTGAAAACTCGTGCTATTGGGGTGTCACCATCAGAATGGAAAGTCATAGGTACCAAGGTCACTTAGGTCTGAGCTTGCTTTGCTTTCCTTCCTTCAACACTGAGTAGTGAAGTGCTGACTGTCCCCTTCAGGGACCTCCCTATGTCCCAGTTCCATCTCCCCTTATTCTCCACCTGCCTATGCAATGTCCACCTCTCCTTTGTGCTCCAGGCTTAACCAACAGCTTCCTGAATGCCTCAATTTCCACGACTCACACTTTCCACAAACTTAATACACTCAATTAAAAAATTCAAAGATGCTTTCCACCCACTACCCCATAAACCCCAGCTCCTCTCTTTATATTGCATTGCATGGTTTCTGCATAACTGCCTAAGCCAGAACCTAGGGAGCTTTCTCGATTACTTTTTCTCAATATCTATCTGCTTATTAAACATTGTTGGGTCTGTCTATTAAGGTTCTCTTATTTTCACTCACTTTCTCTACCCCAGATCCCACTGTCATTGTTGATGTCCTCAATATTGTGTTCCCAGGCTCTAGTTATTTCTTCCTCTCTAGTATTGCATTCTGTCTCTTCTTCACAGAAGCCAGAGTCTACATTGTGAACTATAATATCCACAGAGCACATCTGATTCTGCATATCTGTTTAAGCCCTGGGATGATTCTCTGCTGTTTATAAAATAAAGAGTAAACTTGTAATGTGGAACCTAAGTCTTTGTAATATATTCTCCAGCAACCCAAATTATTGAGAGTTTCCCCCAAATGACTGTGCTTATTCCTCATTCTTTCTATTGCCAGAGTTCTTCCTTCTGTCACCACGGGAAAATTCCATTGAACTTTTAGGACCCAGTTGTATTAGTATATGCCTTGTGAAGCCTTCTTAGTCAATCTCCTTTATTCTCACACTTATTTCCTCTGTATCTCCTAACTTGAACATATTTTAATTGCAGCAATTAACCATATGTACTATTGTCATATTTTTGTTGTCTATCTTTCCTTCCTCTAGCCAATGAACTGTTCGTGACATCTTTGCTTATTCTCCATCTTGTTATGGGTTTCTCAACAACGGTACTACTGACATTTTGGACCGGTATTTCTTTGGTTTGGGTTGGCTCTTGAGTTAACTGTAGAATCTTTAGCAGGTCCCTGGTCTCTACCCACTACATGTCAGTAAAACACTGTCTCTGACCTATCTATTTGTTACAACTAAAAAGGTTTTCAGATATTTCCAAGTGTTCTTTCTGGGGGTGGGGTAAGCAGTAGCAAAAATCGACCCCATATGAACCACTGATCTAGATCAGTTTTGCATATAGTTTAACTTGATAGTTTGATGAAGGAAGGAAGGAAGGGAGGAAAGGAGGAAACAGATGAAGAAATATATATGAAAGGTTGGATAGAGAAACATCTAACATACAGATCTCAAAAAAGACAGCCAACATTGCACTCAGGCAAGGGTCAGTTGCCTATCAGCCCAAGATTAAAGTATGTCTACTGATATCACAGTAGTGATAAGACACAGAAGGGAAAAAAAATGAAAGAGGAAATATGTCAGGGATAGAATAGCAAAAAGAATGAAGAAGACAGAAAGCAGAGGCAAGACTTGCACTGATTATAGAAATTCAAGTACTATGAATAGCATTTAAGGTATATTATGTGCACCAATGATATTGCGGTTATAAGAGCACCGACTCTAGAGCCAGGCATCCTGGGCTCATGCTTCACTGTACCACTTACTACCTAACTTCAGATTCGTCATCTGTAAAATAAAGATAACAAAACTGCCTTATCTTGGACTGTTATGAAGGATACATGAGGTACTCCAGGTAAAAGATTTAGAAGAGTGTCTGGCAAATTTTAAGTGCTTCATAAATGCTAACTATATATAGTCCCTTATTCTGCATTTATTTCTTTTGTGTAGTGTTATGAACCCAGATTTGGACTAGAAGGATTTGCACTCCCAAATTGATGATAATGTAAGAGAACGATAGATCTGGAATATAGTTGTAGAGCCACGAGAAGTCTAAACACCCCTTGGCATTCATCCTGTCAATCACTCTGCTTTAGTGTTTGGATAATACATTTGTATTTTCAGGCTATGTATTTTTAATTTAAGTATTTTAATTTAAGTATATTTTTAATATACTTAAATTTTTAAAGGTATTTTTAATATCTCCATGTAATGTCTATCTCGGAGGAAAGTTTCATGTCAAGACTAAAGTCTTTCA
Organism: Monodon monoceros; assembly: GCF_005190385.1. Lineage (NCBI taxonomy): Eukaryota > Metazoa > Chordata > Mammalia > Artiodactyla > Monodontidae > Monodon > Monodon monoceros. Next base: position 5,823,474 of record NW_021703784.1, on the reverse strand, counting down.
TCCCTCCCTGTTACTCAGTCACACTGGGTTCTCACAGAAGCCATTAACCAAGAAATACTCTGGTACAAAGCCCAGAAGAACTAGAATTGGGCTGGGCCTCAGAGAAACTGCTGCTCTTATTGCTGTTGACCTAGTCATGAACCTCCCACCGGGATCTTCAGGAGTTAGAGGCTGGGGACAATAGGATAGGATAGTGAGGGGGATGAGGCCTTTTGCAGGTGCTCCTAAAAGGAGGGTGGAATGAAAGGAGGTCAGAAGTTAAGGCTGCCTAATGTTTGCAGTGTGTGCATGAAGGGGTGCCACAGTCCTATCGGGGTGCAATATCAGAACTGGGTTCCAGTGGGGACAAGAGAGCTTGACCCCTAAATGAAAGTATGGCCCTTACTCTTAGAGAGCTCATGAGCTGATGCAATACAAGCGTCAGATTGATATAGGAAAGAAAATTGCACCTGCTTATTTCCTTTCTCATGACCATTCCTTCTGGTTTAAAGAGGCTAAGATTGGCTGACCTACCATGGTTTAGTAGAAAGAGTTTTTTTCAGCATTCTAGCCCTAGTTCTGCTCAAATCAGTCTTTTCAAAATTATCATTTAGCTTCGCTAGACCTCAGTTTTATTCATTAGTAAAGGGAGATGGTTGGACTTTTGAATTTTTTAAATCCCTGAATTCCTGTGAGTTCTACTGAGAGTAAGCCTACAAAGAATTGTTCCATAACAGGTGGTGATTTTCTCTGCTGTCTTTGGAGCCTAGATTGACTATAGTGACCACCTGAGGAGGGGGTGGGAAGAAGAATAGTCATCCACAGCTTTGTCCCATCATTTTATACAAACCTGCATATACTATAGATCTTTACTTATCTTGTGAAATTAAGCTTAAAATTATCCTAACCTAATATCCTCATTTATTAATCTGCATCATTAAAACATTTCTCTTTTTCCATTGAATTTTTATCCCACTTGCATCCTTCCAATGAATAGGTACTAGATCTTACAATCCCATACTGTGTGCGTGTGTGTGTGTGTGCATGTGTGTGTCTGTATTGCAGACAGAGCAGCAGGAGTAGCAGAGGAGGATAAAGGATCATGTTACGAGTGCCTCTAGGGTGAAGGAACAAAGAAATTAGAGAACCAGAGAAATCTTGCATTCTGATCTTCATTGTTCTAGATGCCATTAAGAACATTCGTGATTCATGGGAAGAGGTCAAAAATGTCAACTTTAACTAGAGTTTGGACGAAGTTGATTCCAACCCTTATGGATAACTTGGAGGTGTTCAAGACTTCAGTGGAGGAAGTAACAGCAGATGTGGTGGAAACAGCAAGAGAACTAGAATTAGAAGTGGAGCCTGAAGGTGTGACTTAATTGCTGCAATCTCATGATGAAATTTTCGTGGATGAGGAGTTGCTTTTTATGGGTGAGCCAAGAAAGGGGTTTCTTGAGATGGAATCTACTCCCGGTGAAGATATTGTGAAGACTGTTGAAATGACAATAAAGGATTTAGAACATTACATAAACTTAGTTGATGAAGCAGGGGCAGGCTTTGAGGGGATTGACTCCAATTTTGAAAGACTACAGGGAAATCATCTGTAAAAGGAAGAGTCAACTGATGCAGCAAATTTTACTGTTGTCTTATTTGAAGAAATTGCCACAGTGACCCCAGCCTTCAGTGCCCACCACCCTGATTAGTCAGCAGCCATCAGCATGGAGACAGGACCCTCCTCCAGGAAAAAGATTATGACTCACTGAAGGCTCAGATGATGGTTAGCATTTTTCAGCAATAAAGTATTTTTAATTAAAGTGTATACATTTTTGCGACATAATATTATTGCACACTTAATAGACTACAATATGCTGTATAATAACTTTTTTATGCACTGGGAAACAAAAAGAAATCCATGTGACTCGCTTTATTGGAATGTTCTGGAACCAAAGCCACAATATCTCTGGATTCTGCCTCTAATGAAGTATGTAAAATATATGAGACACTGTTCTAAGTATTTTACATGTGTTTTCTTTTTCAATTCTCATGACATCTCTATGAGGTAAAACTATTATTATCTTCACTTTAAGTTAAAAAAATATGTCACATAGAGAGGTTAAATAATGTCCCCTAAGACACAGAGATGGTTAGCGGTGGAGCCAGAATTTGAAACTAGACATGTTCTTCCCCAATCTGCAATTATTCCTAAATATCGAGATAATCCTGAAAAAGTAGCACATTAGCTATTAAACATTTCCTTATGAGTTGGTGTAACCCAGACTTACAGACCCCCGGGATCTGGGACAAGAGAAAGGTTAAAAGAGCAAGGTAAAAAAAAAAAACTTGTAGGATTGAATACAAAATTTCTGTTATCTTTTGAAAAAAAGGACAGTGAGAGCAATAAGAATTTCTTTATCAGTGGTTACACATAGACCACAAAATTTTAGGTAACAACTAAATACATAATCAACTGGTTTCAATATACTCTTTCTGCCCACAAACACAGATGCTCATCAGATGCCAATGTAATCTGAAATGGAATGAAAACAATAAAACAAAACAACATCAAAAGCAAGAACTTGCATATATGTTGGTGGGAATGTAAACTATAGTTTGGAAATTATAGTTCCAAATTACACATAATTTGGAAAATAATTTGACAGTTTCTTAAACAGTTAAACGTACACTTACCTTATAACCTAGCAACTGTACTCTAGGTATCTACACAAGAGACATAAAATCTTATGTCCATGTGAAGAATTGTTCGTGAATGTTCACAGCAGCATTATTCATGATAGCCAAACTCTGGAAACAACCCCAGTGTCCATCAACTGGTGAGTGGATAAACAATTATCCACACAATGGAATACTACTAGGCAACAGAAAAAATGAAATCCTGATCCATGCAACAATGTGGATGAATCTCAGAAACATACTAAATGAAGGAAACCAGACACAAATAGTATATATTGTGGGATTTAATTTTTATGAAATTTGTAGAAAAGGCACAACTAGAGGACACAAAGTAAGATTTTCAGGTGATGAAAATATTCTAAAATTAGATTATGGTAATGGTTGCAAACCTGTATAAATTTACTAAAATAACTAATTGCTCTCTTAAAGTGGGTGGATTTTACGGTATGTACGTAAATAATAACTCAATAAAGCTGCTTTAAAAATATTTGTCTTCCTCTAGACTTACTAAACCAGCGTCCCCTGGTACTACTATTTTTTGATTGTGGAAAAATACACATAACATGAAATTTACCGTTTTAACCATTTTTAAGTGTACAATTCAGTGGCAATTAGTACGTTCACATTGTTGTACAAGCATGACCACCATCCATCCCCAGAAGGTTTTCATCATTCTATGTTGAAACTCTCTACCCATTAAACAATAACTCCAAATTCTCCCCTTCTCCCAGACCCTGGCAACCACCCTTCCCCTTCAGTCTCTATGAATTTGGCTACTCTTGGTACTTCAAGTAAGTGGAATCATATATCTGTCTTTTGGTGTCTGGCTTATTTCACTTAGCATAATGTCTTCAGGGTTCATCTATGCTGTAGTGTGTGTCAGAATTTCATTCCGTTTAAAGGAATGTATTTTCTTTCCATTGTATGTATATACTACTTTTTGTTTATCCATTTATCCATCGGTGGACAGTTGGCTTGTTTCCACCTTTTTGCTATTGTGAATAATGCTGCTATGAACATTGGTGTATCTTGGTACTGTATTTCTTCTTTTGGGAGAAGGGGATCCATGGCTTTAATTATATTTGCAAAGTCTGTGATTCAAATGTTAGCCATGTGGCTGACTAAATAACACATAAATAAATAAAATCTTCATGACTTTATTTTCCTGAGTGGGGATGAGTCTAGCAATTCAGAATGGAAAATACACTTACTAGATGTGAGCCAACAACATAGAGATAATGATCATTAACTTATTAACCCTTCATTACGTACCAGGCTCTGTACCAAACACTTTTTACTCATTATAGCATTTAGCCTTTAGAGCACACTTCTGATCCAAACCTGTGAAGCAGTGAGGAGCAAGTAATTTACTCAAGGCCAGCAGAGAATTTTTATTCACTCAGCTTTTGTTCTGACCCAAAGGCCATTTTCATAACGACTCTACTATATTGCCTCTGCAGAGAAAATTCCTTGATCCACATGAGGAATTTGGAAATGGTCAGCACTGATCTTAGGAAAGACTGGTGCTTTGATTCAAGAAACAAAGCAAATCTCTCTCACATTTTGGAGTATAATTAGCAGAAGCTGATAGCTAGAAGGAAAGCCTACAACTATAGCAGTGATTATGTTTTAGATCTGATTTGGGACTCTCTTATGCAAAAATGAAGCCATTTGGAATCAATCCAATGCTATTTAAACTACATCTTCTTAAACTTCCTTGTATTTCCTTTCCCATATCTGCAGCACAGAGGAAAGGCCATTTTACCATAGCAACAAAGCCTAAAAGGTTTTGGCCGGCCCTGTTTTTCAGGAATCCTCTCTCAGTGGCTCCTGGGTAGGTGTCAGGAGGGGAGGTGCAAGAAGCTGTGTGTTGCTACCCTGAATTCGAAGCAGACTTTCCCACCAAAATATTCACAGCAGCCTGAAAGCAAGTCAGGCAGCTCTGGAGATTGTATTCAGATGTAAATAAAAGTCTTCTTCGGATACTCTGGTGTTCCTAGCTCTGACTGCGGTGCCCTAACCTGGGTTTTTGAATAATTCCCTTGGCTGCAGCTCAGTGAATTTCCTATGAAAATGTAGACACCTGTCTATTCCTTCCCAGAGCTTTGTTCTCAGAGCTTCAGTTTCTATTAATAGGGATTTGGGGACAAATACCAATAGGAGAAGAAACCACTCAAGTATGAGGCTATCTTGTTGTCCACAGATCTGATCACAAGGGTCAGTTTAGGGAGTAAAGCAGAACAGGGGATGAATAGATGTATGAGTTATAAAAGCAACATGGCTCATGGTGGCTTGCCAGAATTATTCTGTATTTGCATGCCATTATTCTAAGGCATGCCTGCTGAGTTTAAAGATTGTGACTTCCAAACTAGAAGCTACATTCTGTAAGGGAAAGGGTTCTGTTCCTGTCCTCTCTGTATCCCATTCATCCCCAAACACACAAACTATATTTTTGGCATTAATACTTCAAAGGTGTTTCTGTTTACCTTTTACTACATTAGCAGGAGTAACATAATATGTAATTTCCCCACTTTTAGTGATTTAAGATTGATAAGTAGTGTATTTTTTTCTGCCATGGACTAATGGTATAGGCAAAAATATCTTAAGAGGGTAACTTTGTGTTGCTGAGGTCTGTGCTTCCCACAGACCCATAGGGTTGTTAACAGAACCCTAGTGCTTTAATCCTAGACTTATGTAGAGGATTGGGAGGGATGTTCCCGAAGAGGAAAGGGATGTAAACTTGTGCTATTAGAGGAAAAATGGACTTATCAGAGGTGATATACTGCTCATTGGGAAGGACAGGCCATGGGACATAAAACGGCAAACACCTGTCCTCCCTTGCACACCACCTGGAGGCGCCAGGACCTCAGCTTGTGGATGGTTCTCTGGAGCTTGTGGAGGCTGGGCACTGAGCATCATGTCCTTGAGAGCTGTGGTAAGGATCCACATAATGAACTTGATTATGACCAGCATCTCTGTGTACTCAATGACCTTGAAGAGCCCTGACCTGCTTGACCAGGGCATCGTGTGGCAGAAGAGTGATGACTGGGATGAGCATGGATTAACAGCCATATGACTCCTTGCTTATCCTCACCTGGACTGCATAATCTCCGAGTCTTTGTACCACCATGGAAAGAAGAAGGAGACACCAAAGTGATTTGTATTAGATATCTTAAGGACTTTGGTGAATGAGTCCTTGGAACCAGGTTTGACTTGACATTGGGGGTTGGGAGGCATGATTATTATAGCAAACACTTCACGGTGCTTACTATGTGCCAGGAATTGTTGCAAGAACTTATATTTACTAACAAAATGAATTCTTACATTTTACATATGCAGAAACTGTGGTAAGGAGAGGTTAAGTAACCCATCCAAGATAGCAGAACTAGTAAAAGGAAGGGCCAGGATACAGAACGCAAGCAGTGAAGCTTCAGAATCTGTGCCTCTCGTTTCCATGAGGCAGGATTTACATCCATTAGATGCTGAAGAAAAAGAAAGAATGTACGAATGTTGGATGAGACCCCCTCCGCTCCACCACAAACCTTTTTTCAGGGAATATGCTGATGATGCTCTTGACTTGCCCTCAGGTAATATTTGGAATTAATGCTCAGTTAGATAAATATGTACTGCATTGGAGGAGGTGCAACAAAAGTCATTGTTGTACCACTCAGAGTTAGAAGAAGCAACTTGGAGATACAGAAGAATCAAGTCTTTCTTATTTCTCCTCCCTTGCCCCCATATCTCTGTTCTTATTCCTGAGTCCCTCATCTGCCCTCTCTTAGTCTAGACAGCAGAGAATGACAGGTAGGTGTGACCTTATACTCTACACTTCTTTAGCTTAGTAAATTCTGAAAACCATGCATGTTTTGCAAATAGGGTTTTACTTAGAGGGATCAGATCATGTCAGGGCCTCAGTCCTGTTTCTCTCTTCAGGCAATACATGTATATTTCTTCCTCCTACTCTTTCTCACCTTCTTTCTCCCCAGATTTCCTGAGTAGAAGCCAGTTCAGCCCCCAAACAGCTCAGCTGTTTCAGACACCCTCCTGTTCTCTCGCAAATAGTTTTACGCTCAAGCAAACAGCACAGCCTGGGAGGTTTGTGGTGCTCGTGGGTTGCCACTGGACCCTGTCCAAGCCCCAAAAGCCAGTGCCCAGGCAAGGTCTAATGGGATATACTGCCAGACTGCATGTGATTTATCACACCTGCGCCTGCTTAGAGCAAGAGAGGCATTGGGTTTTCCTTTTCTCCCACCCTGTGATTTCCACACCATTCCTATGCTCAGTTCGTGGGTTCTAACTAAAAGAAGAGATGATGCCAAATATCGCTAGCAGATGCAAACTAGATAAAATAGATAAGCAAGGTCCTACTGTATAGCACAGGGACCTATATTCAGTACCGTGTAATAAACCATAATGGAAAAGTAAAAAAAAAAAAAAAAATAGTTGATGAAAATGGATAGTGTTTTCTCCAAACAGCTCTCAGTTCTCCTTTTATCTTTTCTCTCTCCTGCATCTTGCAACCCTTTACCCTTCTTCTTCTTCTTCTTTATGTCTTTTCACCCCCATTTTAATTTTCATTCTTTCTGCCCAGGACCTTTTCTTTAGACTGAGACTACTGTATGACTAAAGTGCCTGGTAAAGCCTTCAGTTTCTTCTTGGTTTTATTGGTCATCTCAAATAAAAAAATATATTTTTAAGAACTGGTTTTTGAAGTGGTTGTAAGAAGAACAGATTTGAGGAGTGTCTGAAGGGAGTCAAGAGGTCAGCTCTAACCCAAGGAAGAGGTGATGGTGACTTGAGGAGGTGGGAACTGAGAAGCCCAGATACGATTAGATAAGATAATGAGGCAGGCCACTCCGTAGGAGAAACCGTTGCTTAAAAAACACGCACAAGTAGCCATTTAGGGTTGTCCGTTTCTATAATAAAGGTAATCTAATTAGAGCTAGTGTCATTCCTACTCAGTAGCAAAGAGCAGTGATGCCAACATGTTCATGCAGTTGCCTTCTGGAGGGGTAGGAAAAGGCCAAACACAGCACACATGAATAATGTGACGAGGTATTCGTTCCAGAGGCAAAATAAATTTAAAATTTTAAAAACATGGTCAAGGGAGAAATATTCTTTCAGCAGTAGAGGATTATAATTTGTTGTCTCTGGGAGAAAAAATAAATAAATAAAACTTGATTTTCTTTAGGTACTTATTTCTCAAGTGAGTAATAAGGGGAACCAGGCAGGCTGAGCTCTCACTGGTAGTAAGGCGGAAGTTGAATTATAAGTCACATAGGACAAAAGGTCAGAGGAAGAACCCCCCTCCAATGTCAGATCTCAAAACAGAGGGAAACTAGCCACCATGAGTGACAGCCAAAATAATAAACAGCACACTTTTACCTCCAAGAGCCTCATATATTGGAATAGTTGTAATCAAAATCAAAGTAGTTTAAATAGTTTAACAGGGAATTTAAAACACAAATAAATTATAGAAAGATTTTAAAATAACCTTAGAGGAAATTATAGTAATGAAAAATTTTATTTCATTGAAATTTTGTAAAATCAGTGGATATTTCAAATAGCAGATTAGACAATATTTCAGAGTTGGTGAAATGAAAAATAAATCTAGGGAAATTATCAGAATTTTGTACAGAGAGCAAAATATGAAGTCTGACTATAAGGTAAGGAGATGGATGAAGGAATGAAAAGCATTATCAAATAGTTGGTTAAAGATCAAGAAAGAATGGAAGAAAAGCAATATTTGCTAAGAGAAAGACTGTCTAGAAAAGATGGAAGGAAAAAAAAAAATCCCTCAGCTTTGGGAAGACCAATGAATCCTAAGAAGGTTTTAAAAAAATGAAAGTTAAAGAGATGATATCATAGACTCCCAGAATAAAAAAACAAACAAACAACAAATTGCCTATGAAGAAATGACAGACTTGGAGAAGACTTTTCAACAGCAAAGGTGAAAGGAAAAAGGCAGTAAAATAATGATTTCAAGGTTCTGAGGGAGACTCAACTAAACTATTACTGAAGAAAGAGAGTAAGATAAAGACATTTTTATTAAAACAAAAACTGATAGAGTTGACTCAAATGACTTTCATATAAATAATTTCTGAAAGAAATGCTTCAGGTAGAAGGAAATAATTTTAAAGGAGATTTTGAGATATAAGAAAAATAATAAATTGGCTTACAAAATAATAACAATCGTGTCTAATTTGGGAGATAAAACATAATAGCATTAAAATATTGAAAAAGGATAAAATGCTAAGATGGAGTAATGGAATTCAAGTTAATATGTTATATTAACCTATTTTGCAGAGGCAATGACTAAAATTTGATTTTTTGTAAAATACGCATGTATTTAGAAACTACTCAAAGAATGGAATTAGTGTGTAGTTTATAAAACAGTACAGTGGCAAAATGGATTATAAACGTTCAATAAATGCACACAAAGTCAGAAACGAAAGTAATAAACATAAAATGAGGGACATAGAGAAACCAAAATAATATGATAGATAGATTAAACTTTCCAATTAAAAGATTTTTTTCAAACTTGTTCAAGATAAATCCAGCTATATGCTGCTTATAAGGAATTCTTCTAAAAATACAAAGGCACAGAAAAGTTAAAATTTAAAAAAATTGAAAAATATATATCAGATATATTTTACTTTAAAAATGTAGTGTTTTACTATTAGAAACAGGGCTTAACTAGTTTTAGACCTTAAGGCCAATAATTTACTGTCCTACAGATAAAGAACACACTAACAACAACAATAAAGTTTGGAGTGTCAATTCACCAGTATGTTTACAAGTACATAGAATGTATTCATGTAATAAAAAAAAACCCTCAAAATACATAAAGTAAAATTTGACAGAACAGCCAGAAGAATTTGACAAGTTCACTAATACCTCTCCTTAATACCTCTTTTAATAATTAACTGATCAATTAGAAAAAATAAGTAAGAATACAGAACAAAGGTGGGAACTCTGGCCTATGAAACCAACCTGCCACCTGCTTTTGTAAATATAAGTGTGTGTATTTTTAAATTTTTAAATTAAAAGAATTTTATTGAGGTGTAATTGACATATAACAATATATTACTTTCAGGTGTAAAGCACAATGATTTGATACTTATATATATATTGCAAAAAGATCACCATAGTAATTTTAGTTAACATGTAAATACAGTTTAATGGTGCAATGCCCATTGTTTACCTTTGTTGATGGCCACTTTCTTGCAATAATGGTAGGGTTGAGTAACATAGACAGTATTGCCATCAAAGCCTAAAATATTTAGTAAATGGGATTTTTTCAGAAAAAGTTTAACAATGATATAGAAAATCTCCATTAATATATTTTTAAAATCTTACTGGGTTATAATTTATATACAATAAAATACCTAGTTCCTAAGGATTTAGTTTGACGAGATTTGACAGCTATATACACCTGTGTAACCACCGCCCAAAATAAGATATAGAACATTTCCATCATCCCAGTAAGTTTCATTTTGCCCCTGTCTAGGCAATTTTCTTACCTTTCACCCTCAACCCACATATCCAGAGGCAATGACTTTCTTATTTCTATCACTATAGGTTAGTTTTATGTGTGGTGGAATCATATTGTATATACTCTTTTCTGTCTGGTTTATATCACTTTACACAATGTTTTTTAGATTCAACCAGGTTATAGCAGTTCTTAGTTATTGTCAAGTAGTATTACATCATGTGATGATTCCACAAATTTTTTACCTATTCTCTTTTTGATGGACACTTAGATTGCTATCAGTTTTTAGTCATTATGAATAGACTGGTATGAATATTCTTAGGAAAGTCCTTTAGAGGACTTTCTTGAATAAATATCCAGAAGTGGAAGCTGAGTAGTAGAGTTAATTTTATAAGAAACTGTCAAACATCTTTCCAGACATGTACGACCCTCATCAGCATTATGCAAGGTATCCAATTTCTCAGTAACCTTTGATATCATCAGTCTTATTGAATTCAGCTGCCACACTAGTTGGTATGAATATCACATAGGCACTTAAAATTATACATTTTCTTGTACATTTCCTTGTTTTAGCTGCATCTCACAAATTTTGACATACTGGCTTTTCATTATAATTCAGTTCAAAAAATATTTATTTTTGACCTCTTGATTGTTTCAACAATCAATTTTCAAGGATTAAGGATTTTAAAAGATATCTTTTTGGTTTTACCTTTAATAATGTTGTGGTTAGAGAACATATTCAATGATTTCAATCTTTTGAAATTTATTGGTGTGTGTGTCATGACCTGGTGCATGGTCTGTCTTGGTGAACACTGCATGCACACTTGCAAGAAGTGTGCATTTTGAAGTATTTTGATTTTGTTTCTTTGTTTCTGTAATGCCAGTTGGGTTGAATGAACAATTTGGTTGATGAATATTTGTTTTCAAATCTTCTATATCTTTACTTATTTTTCTGCTATTTTTAACCAAATAGTGTTAGAATCATCTAATATAATTGTGTCTTTTTCTAATTTTCCCTTTAATTCTTTTCATTTGTTTTTATATCTAAAGAGTTATTTTTGCTTCATATGTACATATGATTGTTGTATCTTCTTGACCATATGTCTCTCTTTATCTTTGGTATTGCCCTTCATCTTGAAATTTACTCTTCCTGACTCTACCGTAGTTATAAGAACTTTCTTATGATTAATATTTATATAAAATATATTATACATTTTTCTCATCCTTGTGTTTTCAAACTGTCGGCACTTATATTTAAAGTGTGTATCTTGTAAACAGCATTTAGCTGGATCTTGCTTTGATATCCAGTCGGATGAATTTTGTCCTTTAATTGGTGTATTTAGTCTATTTTCTTTTAATTATTGATGTGATTGAGTTTAATCTTACCATTTGGTATTCATTTTATTTGTCCCATCAGTTTCGTCATCCTCTTCCTTTTGTGCCCCTTTTTGAATCAGTGAGGATTTAGTATTTATCCCCTTTAGCATTTTTAGCTATATGCTAAAAATATATTATTATTTTTAGTATTGCTCAATAGAATACATTATGCACCTTTACCATAGCAACATCTACCTTCAACTATTATACTATGTCACAGTGTAAAAACCTTAGTTACAATTGTCTCCCACACACTGTAACCTTGTTGTCATGTATTTTGCTTCTACATATTTATATACCTCACAATATATTATGGTGTTTTTATATTTAATCTGTCAATAATCTTCTTTAGGAATGTAACATTATATTAAAATAAAGATAGAATGTTTTCTATATTTTCCCAAATATTTACCCTTTATGCCATTTTTTATTATTTCTTGCCAAAGTGAGGAAATTTCCTACTGTTATTTCCCGACTCATTTGAGGTTCTTTTCTATGTCTTTATCCAAATGGTTGGTTTCATTATTTTCACTTTTTTTTTTTTTTTTTTTGCAGTATTCAGGCCTCTCACTGTTGTGGTCTCTCCCATTATGGAGTACAGGCTCCGGATGCACAGGCTCAGTGGCCATGGCTCACGGGCCTAGCTGCTCCGCGGCATGCGGGATCCTCCCGGACCAGGGCACAAACCCGCGTCCCCTGCATCGGCCGGGGGACTCTCAACCACTGCGCCACCAGGGAAGCCCTATTTTCACCTTTTTTTAAGTAAGAATAAAAGTATCTAGAAATATGAAGATTTATCTTAACATTTCTATGTCTGCATTCTAGACGTTTTGATAGACACTTAATATATTGTTTCCTCATTGGTATGTATTTCTAGAATTGTTTTTCATTATGATCCAAAGACACAAGGACAGTATTTTCTAAGGTCTAAGTTTGCTTTGGCTTGTTTTTCTATGTTTCTTTCTAGTTTGAATTTATTGTGTCCAGAGAAGATAATATTATTTACTTTGGGGAATATAATGATTTTTTAAAATTAAGTGCAAGCATTTTGTAAATGCTCTATGAATGTTTGGGAAATTATGGATGTCTACTGTAGGTACACATATTTTCTTCTCTGCCTTTCAAACATATTAAATTCATGAAAGCCCTGTAATAGGTTAAGTATCTCAGGTCAATAGTATTCATTTCAATGGGGAAAAACTGCATTCAATATCAATGCTAATTTTTGTTAAATTATTACCAAATCTTATTAAATGGACATAATTCCCTCAATAGTCAAATAAAACACAATTTTAATAGATACTTTTCATCTAATTAAGTACTCTATCTTATGGCTGTTTTTCTCCTTTCATTGGTAGCTATCGCTTACCATACACCTAAAATCATGTAAACAAAATATAATGTATAATACCCATAACATATTATTCAACCTTTAATACAAAAATAAAATAATAAAAACAGAAAGGAAAGAAATAAATGAAAAGGTCATATTTTAGGAACTTGATATATGAAATTATTAGAGAGTGATATGTGACGTGATTACAAACAAATCACGGGTACTGTGAGAGGAAAGTTAAACCACCATGTTTCAGTATAACACTGCAAACGTGATTGCATAGTTGTTTTATTCTGCTCTCAGTTTTGAGCTCCTCTGTGAGCTGCACAAAGTTGAAATAGAATGCTAAGTAAAATTCTTCATAAATCAACTTCCCATTATCCAAATAAGCATATCTAAGAGTATATTTCAAACCACCTTTTTAAAAAAATTTTTTTTATTTATTTTATTTTTGGCTGTGCTGGGTCTTCGTTGCTGTGTGTGGGCTTCCTCTAGTTGTGGCAAGCGGGGTTACTCTTCCTTGCGGTGCATGGGCTTCTCATCACGGTGGCTTCTCTTGTGGAGCACGGGCTCTAGGTGCACGGGGTTCAGTAGTGTGGCTCGTAGGCTCTAGAGCGCAGGCTCAGTAGTTGAGGCGCACAGGCTTAGTTGCTCTGCGGCATGTGGGATCTTCCCAGACCATGGCTCAAACCCATGTCCCCTGTATTGGCAGACAGATTCTTAACCACTGCGCCATCAGGGAAGCCCAAACCACCCATTTTATTACTTTCCTACTTGATGTGACAAAGAATGAGAATAATGTACACCCTCCGTTATAATTACGATTTAGCCAAATCCTTTTATTTCTCTTTACTTTTGCTTTTAATAAGTTAGCTCTTGTTGAGAACATAAAAGATAATGGCCACTATAACCTACTATATCTTCAAAGTATATTAGTGTTTAATAAAGAATAACTTTTTTAAACAACTTTATTTCTTTGAATTTGATTATGGATGCCATTAATATTACCTATTTTCCTTTCTTTTTTGGGTGGACTTGAGGTTTTGTTTTTATTTATTTTGTATCTCTTGTAAATAGCACACAAGTTTGTGGGGCTTTTTTTTGTTATTTTGGGTTTTTTGCTTTTCTCCCAAGTGGGCGTTGCCTCTATTTGAAGAGTTTTTAATTAAATTATGTTTTTGTTTTTGTTACTTGCATGATACCTTGCTTTTTAGGTTTCTCTGGTGTCTTCTCTTTTTTTCTTCTTTTAATATTCATGTCATTTATAACAGTGTTTCCTTTGCTTTTTGCTTTCCTTTGACATTTTCAAAGTTATTTAGTGCATTGTTTTTAAAATTCTATTAAAAGTTGGTTTTAAGATTTTAAAAATATTTTCAAACTTACTGGTTTCAATGTGTAAAATTATATTTGTAAAAAATATATTGACTTCTGTTTATTTGAAGTAAGAAATCAGTAATACATCCAACTTCCCTTCCACACCTTTTCAATTTTGGTTACTACCACCTCTTATTTTAGATCTTTCTTATTATTTCTTTATAATGTATATTTTATTTTAAAACTTTTGTTTGACACAAATTTCATTATTGTAGCCATATTAACAGCAATCATTTACTGTTTTCTGGTACCACTGCTCACTATGAATAATATAATAGCACAACCTCCCCATTATTGAGTTTATTTTAATCCATCTCTTAGTCAACAAAAGTAGTTCTTTGAGTAGTTTTGATTTAGAAAGTTCCAGAATTGAGTAGAATACTTTCTCAGAATTATTACAACTTAAAATTATTTTCTCTGCCCACATTTATGCACTCAATTCATGTAGAATTTTTGTGTCATCTTCTTTCTACCCAAAGACCTATGGGTATCATTACTCCATTGTTTCTGAAATAACATGTTGCAGAGAAGAGTGATATCAGATGAATTTTTTACATTTATAAGCATAGTTTTTTCTATTTGAATTTTTAAAGATGTTGCCACTATTAAAAATTTCACATAAAACCTCTAACACTTCTATTTTTTAAAAATCTGGGTTTTAGTAATCCACTTTATTATGAAAACTCAAATCTTTGGATTAGGAAAGTGTTTTTGTTTTTTTATTTTAGAACTTCTCATTCTTTATCTGCTGTGCTTGTTTCTTTTGAAATTCTAATTTTATATAAAATATCCAAAACCAAATATACACTATATAGTCTCTCATTATTTTTGCTCCTATTTTTTTCTGAGTTTTGCAAGCATTTTTCAAGTTATGCTTATGTCATGTGTTCAATTCTAATCAAAATCCAAATTCTTGTTCATTGAATCAATTACAATTACTGAATGTAAAAATGTTCCTTTTTCATCTCCCACAGTCTCTCCTGACAACATTCCTGTTAAACATTCCTGTTTGACATTTAATTCTGAGACAAAGTCTTCCTCTCCCAGTGGACAGTCAATAACCAGCCAACTCTTCCACTGCAGTTCAATATTTATTATGTTGCAAGCAAATGTTTAAATTTTCTAGGATCAAGATTCTCCTTTTTCTAATTTTCAGAATGAAGGTCAGAGCTTTTCATTTTTATATGTATTTTTTGGTTACTTTGATGAGAACTGTGGACATGGACATTTAGATGTACGTACTCAATTAACCTACCATACCCTCCATAACCTAGAGTGTAGTTTTGCCATTATTTTGTATTATAAATATTATGTCACTGCCCTACTTAAAATTCTTCAGTGTTTTCCCGTGGTCTGAAGATAAAGTTAAAATGATTTACCATTGTATGCAAAGCCTTTTAAAATCAAATCATTAACATGGAATCACACACTACTGATTCACGGACTTTATCTCCAACCTGTAGATATTTTGTTTATGCAGTTCCTTGTCTATTCATTTCACTATAAATGCTTTTAGCCTGGCTTGCAATCTCCAGCTGCCATAGTTCTCATTATTTCCCATTCTTTTATGCTGTGCCCTTCATACCTCTAAATTTTCCATCTGAGCGTGGAAGGCTTCTGAGTTTGCCATTTCTCTATTTCCAACTAATATTTCAGCCACTGTAGAACTATTTTCATTTCCCTGCCCTGTGATTTCTCTTACTCCTATATTTGTGCCTCTCCTAGAAATATCTTTTCCTCTCTCACTCATTCTTTTCCTTGCCACTACTATTTGTCCTTCAAATTTTGACTTAGACCCCCACTTTATCTTAGAAGCCTGCCATGATTCCCCAGGATGGATAAGACATCTTACTGATGTACTGTCATGGAAATCTTTTCATGCTTCTCATGTAGTGCCCACTACACTATGTTATAATTCTATGTTTACTTGTTATTTTCTCTCTCCAGATATGAACTCCTTGAAGGTGGAATTGTACCTTTAATCTTTGCATCTTCTATATATGCCAGGAAAGACATTCTAGAAAAAAACGTTAAAGTCATAATTATATGAATGTAAAAATTTTTCTAAAAGGGATATTTAAATTTTAAAGGATATATATAGTTTGATCAAGACTTTGACATACATTTATGGCATAACTAGAAATAAAAATGGCCTAACTACTGATTTATTCCTGCTTTTTTTTTGGAAAGAAACATATGCTTTATTTCTTGATGACTTTATGTGTCACAGGGTTTATTCATTTATGCAATAAAACATTATTAAGTGTTTGATGTGTCAGGAACATAATGTTTAGGAATACTTGTGCACAGTAACACACCCTACTTTCACATTGGGTGAATACTTGCAGTATTTCCCAAATAACTGCTCGAATTTCAGAAATGTATTTTAGTTACTGGATGTGTGCTACAGGACAAAAAAATATGAAATAGATTTGTTTCAGAGTTTTTGTGGAGAAAAACTAAACTTTTAAAAATGTTTCTTTTTTATCTTTTAAGAAGACTCACTGTGTACCTCAAAGATTTCCTCCAGAAATCTTTCTTATTAGAAAAAGATCACAGAAGAGTCCATTTGAAATTCTCCTATTTAAAATGAGGTAAATAGTGATCAATGTGAGAGAGAGTTGCTCATTTACCCCAAAACTCAATACAATGCGATTTCCAGCAACATATTATGAGAGTGGATTGCCTTTGGCTTTTAGCTTCTCCTCATTCTACTTCCTTCCTGATTCCTTAATATTTAATCCAGGGCTAGCACTATGCAAACTTCAACAGAGAAACCTGTTCATATATTCTATTTGAAAATTATGAGTTTTAATAGAGTGTGGTTTGAGCACCAAAAGTGGTAAAGATTTTTGCCTCACAAATATATTACTTGCTTTCTGGTACTATGTGTAGCCTCTGAACTTCTATAATTTTTTTGAGGATATGTACACTTTAAAAAAAATCACTATTTCATTCAAAGGAAGGTAGATAGGAGTTTAGTTTAAATTGGTTTTAGTTTTTTTGTTTGTTTTTGTTTTTTAAATTAGTGGGCCAAATGTTTGGTTTAGTAAGTGAGAAAAATGTTCATATTTTTTGAGTCACCTAGAATATTGTGGCATATTTTTCACGGCAAAGTTTAACCTCTGAGCTATTTGGTTTAAACCATTTGTTTATCAGTGGTTAGCACTGGAGTCTGGTTTCCAGTAGCTTCAGGGAACATGGTCTGACCTTTACTCTTGATGAATTTACCTTCAAATCCAAACCTGAAGATGACTTATTAAAATAGTTCACCAACTTTTCAAACCAACCTTGTTTCAGTATTTCCCAAGGAGTATAGAGGGAAGAAGGATGTTTCAGTAGACCTGTAAATAAACCTTTCATTGGGTTGGAAAACATCTGTCCTGGGGAGAGTTAAGACCCAACTGATTTCACTCCATTTTCTTGTCCAAGGATGTAGTCAGAGGTTAATATCTTGGCCAATGTCTATCTGAATAGCACTAAGGAGAATGAAACTATTCTCCCTGGAGCAAGAGGTCTCTGGGTCTAATATAACTTAGAGATCTAACTGATCACCGTGGAGTTATCAGGAGTCTGCAATGTCTTTTGAGAAGAAATTGTATCATTTTTATTGTATGCTACACAATACTCTTGGAGTTTATGTTTTAAAGAAGACAGTAGTCCATTAGAAAATAGATTATAATATAATTTGAGATAATGATACATACTGATCATGTACTAAGAATGTACAAAGCAAAGTAAGTATGTACAAAGTTAGTAAAAGCCAGGTTACTGGAAAAGAGAAGCAGAGCATCAGGAGTGGAGGGGAAGCTGTATGTTAAATAAGGTCAAGGAAAAACTCTAGAGGAAAGCCTGGAAAAGAATCCTCTACAGAGAAGAGTGTAGCCATGCAACGATTAGGGTTGAATCTACCAGACAGAGAGCACAACAAAAGTGTAAAGTCTGCAAAATGGGCAGAGATTTGGCATATCCAAGAAAAATCCAGAAGGCTAGTGTTGCTAGAACATAATGAAGAAAGGAAAAACTAGTAGGAGATACAGGTGAGGGACAGGCCATATAATGTCTTCTAGGCCCCGGTAAGGAATTTGCATTTCAAGTATAAGGGGAAGCCATTGAAGGATTTTATGAAGGAAAGAAACATACATTATATTCATTTTTAAAAATAGTTGCGTCTGCTCTGTGTAGAAAGATCTGTAGGGAATCACTAGCAGGGTCAGATAGGCCAGATAGAACCAGGCGAGACAGCAGCAGCTGGAGGAGAGACCAGGTAATAGCAGAGCAGCCTGGACTAAGAGGCAGCTGTAGAGCTGCTAAGCAGTTGGAGACATAACTCACTCTGAAGAGAGAGCCGACAGCACTTGCTGATGGATTATGTTCAGCGAATAAGAGAAAGCTTTTGGCCTGAGTCATTGGAAGGATGAGGGAAATGTTTCTTGATTTGGAAGCAGTAGAGCAAAGAGCAAGCTTAGGAGGGAAAAACGAAAGTTTTGTTTTTGTAAGACTGGTTTGATATGCCTAATTTGAAAACCAAATAGAGATGTCAAGGAGGCAATTAAATTTCCAAGTCTGAATTCCTGAGAGAGTTTAGGGCTAGAAATGTCATTCTGGGATACATCACCATAGCGATGGTTTATGAAGTCAGGCTGCCAAGGGAAAGAGAAAAAGCGTATAAAGAGCAGTAGACTAGGGACTGATCTGGAGCAGGCCAGCTCTTAGGAGTCAGGAAGAGAAGGGGAGGCAGCAAAGAAAAATGGGAAGGAATGGAGAGCCATTTGGAGAAGACCCAGGGAAGTGAGGTGTTCCCAAAGTCAGATGAAGAGAGTCCTTTAAGGACGAGTGGTCCCATGTCAAATGCTGTATAGAAATTGAGAAAGAGGAAGAGAGAGAATTGATCATTGGATTTGGTGAGATGGGTGTCTTTACTGACCTTGACAAAAACGGTTTCAATACCGTAGTGGGAAGAAATTTTGATTCGGGTGGATAAACGGGCGGCAGTATTTTAAGGAAGTCATGGGAATAAACATGGACAAATCATTCAAAGATTTTTGATGTGAATTAGGGAGAGAAATGAGACAGGATGGGGTTGTAGGGTTTACTAGGAGTCAAGGGAGGATTTTTTTTGTTTTTGAGATGGAAACTATTACAGCCTGTGTACTGATGGAATGAATAATTCAGAAGAGAGGGGAAAAGTAGGCTGTTAATTTGGGGAGCAAATTTTTTCAAAAAGCAAGAGTGGAGAGACTGAGAGAGGGAAGGACTGATTCCAAGAGCAGAGCCAAGGAATAAAAGCCAGGAGAAACACTCCACATGAGGGACAATGAGGGGTAAGAGGGGGCAAGAGGGGGCCCCAGCCATAGGCTCCTATCTTTGTAGTAAACCAAAAAGATACACCAACTCCAGAAACTAGAGCAAAATGGGAATTGAAAGGACATCTGTTAGGAGTAGGTAGTGTAAGGGAGGAAAAATAGACTTTTCCCTGTAACCTCCTAGATTCTCTAACTAGGGCTCTGTAAATCAGACTGACAAAAGACAGATTAAGAAGAGAAGAACAAACAAGTTTATTAGCATGTGCATCATGCATACACAGGGGCTTACTCAGTGATAGGTAAAGGGATGATTAAAACTTGGGGCTTATATAGCACCTTGACAAAGATAATAATTTTGTAGAGGAGTGACAAGACAAAGGAAGGAGGATTTAGGCTTTTCGGTGGCAAACTGTGGAAAGGTAAATTTATAGGGAAACTCATGGAAGATAAGGCCTACTTTGTAAGGGTTTTTTTGTAGATTTCTCTGCTGCCATCTCTGGGGTGATAAGGGTCTATAGTTGTCTCCAGTGATAAACTTCTGTCCTTCCTGGTAGAGAGGGTAGGCGGGACACCTTTACGTATTTATGTCTTGTATTTAGGCAAATGGGGGAAGGCAGAGAGCTTGACTCTATTTCTTGTCAACTGCCTTCAGTTCAAAATAATCCCTATGCCAGAGTGGCATGATTTTTTGAGGTGACACACTCTGAACCCGTTTAGTAAAAAAGCTGCACTTAGGGAATCTAGCTGCTTCCTGTCTCTGTTGATAGATCGTTCCCAGATTCCTGGTTAGGCCAGGCTCCCTTTGGAGCAAACTCAAACGCCTGAGCCTCCCCACTGCAGGGCTTTAGTGCAAGTTGTCAGAGGGTGTAGGATAGACGTGACTCAATAATAAGGGTTTTTTGGATTTATAATAACAAATCTTTCACGTTGATTACTTTATTGATTGGTATAAGAAAGATGGTGAATATTATCTTTTCAATTGGCTAATGGGTAAAAGCCAGGCATTGCTTCCAGCATCTAAACGTATGGGAAACAGCATGGAAGTATGCCAGTTATCAAGGATAAACCAGCTGGAGATCAGAACCTCATAAATCATGCTAAGGATGATAATCACATGAGAATAACTAAAAACTAGCTTTATGTGTAATACATTTTTACAAAAAAACAAGTGCTATTAAATATTTTAAATTTTTAACATTTTAATTCTTTTCATTTTTAAAAGTTAGAAACACAAGATAATACAGAAATGTGAATAAAACACTTATATACTGTTTAACAAATGGTCATAAGTGTAACTCCACAAAACGTAAGAAACAACTCTACCAAAACAACTGGATTCCCTTGTCCTACAATCTGTTCTACTCCGTCTCCCCTAGAAATAGCCACTATTCTGGCTCTAGTTACAATCATTGATATGTTTTTCTTTGTAGTTAATCATATCTAGAAGTATCCCTAAAGCTTTACACACACACACACACACACACACACACACACACACACACACACTCCAAGGTACTTCTGTGTCGGTTCAGCTTTCTTCTTTTGTCCCCATTTCCCCCTGTGGCTATGGCCACCTACCTTTACATCTTAAAATAGGAATTTACAGTAACTCCTCCTCAGGGTTATGTTTCAAAGACTGGAAGGGCAGAAATGAGTATAAGGCAATATCAACCAGGTACTTGTTCAGATGTGAACCTAACCTCTATCACTTGAAGAAAGTCATCAGAGTACTGTTTTTGTATGAACATACATCCCAAGGAACCTCAGACCTTAAGCTCTTTGTTTTCCTAGACTAGCCCCAGAGAAACTGTGGAATTAATCTCTCTGCACCACTCACACACTTAGCCTTTCCTTTTGACAGCTGGTGCCTTCATAAATGTTGCCTGACTCTCTAGCAGGTGACCAGTCTTCCTTGAAGATTTTTGAACTTAACTTTCCAAACTCCATTTCCTTAAAGACTGGCCTACACTGTTTCCCATTCCTGAACTGCCTGATAATCAGAGATAATAAACACATGGTTAAAGTCTACTAAAAATTTTTACTATATTTCAAGTATCTTGCTGGGTGTTTTATGTGTTTAAATGCATGATCTTGACATTAATCTTACAAGATAGATCTTATATTATCTTCATTTTACAAATGGGAAAAAACTGAAGCCCAATATAATATACCTAGTAAATGTTAGAAAGAATTTTCACCTTGGTCTGGTTTATTAGAATATACAATAGTCTCTCTAATCATAACATATTCTACTGCTTTTCATTAACTAATTCAAGCTCAAGTGTTACTAACAGGTATTGTACAAATGGTAGAATTTGAGCATAGTAAGTTGGCTAGTGTCAACTCAAGTTACTAAACACAAGTAGGTCACTTTAGTCAATCTTTGTCTCATAGTAGTTATGCAGACTATAATAAGGAGATATTGGTGGTTTTATGCCTAAGGGTTTATTGCCTTCAGTTATCTTGGATTAATGCTTCACCAAAGCTAAATTTTAAAATATAGATAGAAATTATTATGTAAAATAAATATTCACCAAATAATATTTAGTAAGGTTATAAAATGAAAAGATTATGGAAGCTGGCCATTTTCTACAAGTGTAGGGAGATACAGACGTTTCCATTATTATACACAGATCAGAAACTCTGATAGATCTTCCTATAACAATAAAAACAGAGCCTAAATAAATTATAATAAACAAACTTCTAAAATAAAAATGTGTACTCTCAAACAAGTAAGGAAAATATACAAATGCAACAAAAGAAAACAGAAACCAACCACCACCAACAACATCAACAGAAACTAATAAGCAAATGCAAAATCAGGAATTGACCTGTAGATAAATGCCACTGTTTATGCCTAAATGGAAAAATAAGTTCTAGCTCTCTCACCATGGGTGGAGAATAGGGACTCCCACATTAATCCTTTGTCCAATAAGAAGTTAAACCAGTCCTGGATTGACACTATCCCCCCAGCTCTTGGGTGAGTCAAATGAAAACTGTTTCTACAGTAAACCATTCAGAAATTTAGCTCTTAGAATGTCAAATTTGAGTTAATACTCATCAATTATGAGGAATCCAAAGAAACAAGGTGACACTAATAGTTGGCAGAAACAAATATAATATCATTTTAAACACTTAAGAACTTAAGATATTGAATTATCTAGTACAGGATATAAAATATAAGAAATGTTTAAAGAAATAAACAATAAAACAACAATTAAGTTAAAAGAACATATAACATACTTAGATTTTAAAAGAACCAATAGAACTTTTATATTTATGTTAAATTTTTGTTTATATTAATATTCTATTCCTATAATAAATATAATTTATAATAAATTTATACTAAAACAAAATAGGAGGTTTAAAAAAAGAGAAAGTTTAAAAGAGAGTTAGTAAATCAGAAGGTAGATCCAGATAACTGACCATAATGGAACACAGAAAAACAGGGAGAGAAAATATAAGAGGGAAATAGACACAGTGAATAAAATAAGGAACTTTAACATACTTAAACTATGTCCCAGAATGAGAACATAGACCGAATGGATGAGAGGCATTATTTGAAGAGATATTAGCTGGGAATTGTCCAGGTGTGTATAAAGAAATAAAAAGACAGTTGTCCACTCCAATGCATATTTTAGTGAATTGGCAGAACAACAGTGATAAACAGAAAATCTAAATGCCTAAAGGAGAGAATGAGAGAGATACATTTGCAATTAAATGACAATTAGACAAACAGTATAGTAGTCTCCCCCAGTGGATGCCTGAAACCACGAGCGGAGTGTGCAAGAAATGTTCTGCCCCTCACCATCCCTGTCCCAAGGCTAAGGGAAAAAAAGCAATCTCAAAACTTGGCAATGAGTGAAAGGAAGAAAAATATTCCTCTAAGGATTTGGAAAAACTAGCCTCATGCTGATTTGTAGTCCATATGCACACACCCAGGTAATATACAGAATCGCAAACTCAGCATTTAGTGATTTGAGACTGTATAGTGTCCACAAGTACCTAACAGAAGTGAATGAAATCTACTCTGAAGGAACCAAGAGACATTTAATGTGTCAAAGAATTTGTATTAAAAACTATTTTAGGGAAAATAAGAAGTTCATGGTCAAAAATAACTGAACTTACAAGTAAGTGAAGTATTTTTGAGTGGGACTAGCAAAAAAATTAAAAAAACAGCAGAAACAGATTGGTACAAATTTCATAAAATGAAATCCTCAGACACATACTCCAAGGGATGGAGAGAAGGAGGGAGGGGGAGAGAGTGAGAAAGAGAGAGAGGGAGGAAGAGGAGGAGAAGGGAGAGAGAGATTATGCTTAGTATTTTAAAGAAATAAAATTACAAGTTTGAAAATATATGCAAGAAAAAAGAAATATAGAAATGGATATGATAAATTGAAAGGAGCCTACTGGAATTTTAGAAATAAAAACATAAGTATTGCAATTTAAAACAGTATAAGTTAAACTAAAGTTTAAGCACAATTGTTGAATTAAACTAAAAGAGAGAGATGAAGAAATTGCCTAAAACCCTGTAAAGGTAAACAGAGAAATGGGAGTAGAAAGAGAGATTAAGAGACCTGAATGAGAAGGTCTTATCAAAGACCAAGAATAAGAAGGGAGACCAAAATAGGTTGTAGACAATATCTGAAGATCCATCAGCTAAAAATTTTCTAAAACCAATGAAGGGTACAAAGCAATAGATTCAAGAAGCCAGATGAATCCAAATCAGGATAAATGAAAAGAAGTGCAAAACTGGGTACTCCACAGTAAAACTGTAGAACTCCAAAGACAAGAAATAGGTAGACAGAGAGAAGAGACAGTTAGTTGAAAGTTGATTCCATATCAACAGCAATGAAAGCCAGAAAAGGAAGTAATATTTTCAATATAAGAAGAGAAAATAACTACCGTCCTATAATCTCTACCTAGTGGAAATATCTTTCAAGAAAAATCAAGTGAATAAAGTCTGAGAAAGTTTGCCATCAACAGATTTCACAAAAGGAAATTCTAAAAATATTCTTTAAGCAGAATGAAGTGTTCCGAGAGGAACAGTTTGAGATGTAAGAATGAATATATAGCAGAAAGGGTGATAAATACATGGATGATACAAAGACAAACGGATTAGAAAAAAATTTTCTAGTGGGTTTTGAAAAATATAATTTCAAGACATTAGAATACAAAGCAAGGGAAGGTGAATGAAGCTTAAAATGAACTAAAGAAGGGGTCAGGATTTGGGGAATGATAGAATAAAGAGCTCAATAGACCCTCCCCACAGCAAAACAATTTAACTGATGAATTTGATTTTAAAAATAATTTTAAATATCTGGAAATTGTCTTAAGGACATAGAATAAATGAAAAAATTCATTCAAGAAAATCTACTCAGTGTCAGTAAGAACGATGCCAGTCTGTTGCCTTTGAACCATGTCCTGCTCTCTTATTCCTCCCTCCCAACGTCTGTGTTATAGACGCTTTACCTGAGCCCTCTACTCTGGGCAGGTGAGACCCACAAGACAGGAGGTCTCTCTCCCTGCAGATTACAGTCTGGGGCTAACATATTCACCCCAGAAAGGTCAGGCTGCCTTCATTTCTCATTTCCTCCAGACCCATGTTGCAGAAGCCCTATTCCAGGCAGTGATGGCTGAGGGTGAAACCAAGGGCAGTCATCAGTCAGATCCCTTAAATTATAACTTGCTTAATAAATAATATCCTGTAACTTGTCTTCAATGACCAAGCTTGCTTTAATTGTTCTTACAAATCACATACCCTCCAAGCTTCATGTAGCTTAGACAATATATCAAAAGACTCCTTTGAGCACCCCCTGTTGATAACACTTCTGACAGATGAGTCACTATAGTAAGGATCTCTTAAGTTGCTTTTCAGGAACACGGAGTTAGTCCTGACCAGTTAAAACTGGTCAAGGCCACGGACCATTCAACTGGTCCTGCACAAGTGTCTGATGGATGACCTTTTGACCTGAGAGGGCCAAAACTCCACCCTCACCTCAGGTTAATGTCACCATTCCTATCAAAATCCTTATTAAAATGCCTGCTGGTTTTTTGAAGAAATCAACAATGTGATCCTAAAACTCACAAAGAAATGCAAGGGGCTCAGAATAGTTTAAATAATGTTAGATAAAGAAGAATACAGTTGGAGGATTCACATTTTCCAATTTCAAAACTTAATACAAAGCTCTAGTAATCAAGACAGTATGGTATCAGCAAATAAAAAATCAATAAATAAAGGATATGAATAGATATTTCTTCAAAGTAAATATACAAATAGGCAATAAACACATGACGAGATGTTCAACATCATTAGCCATTAAGGAAATGTAAGACAAGACCTTAATGAGATACCACTTTACACCCACTTGGATGGCTATCATCAAAAAGACAGATAGGGGGCTTCCCTGATGGCGCAGTGGTTGAGAATCTGCCTGCTAATGCAGGGGACAAAGGTTCGAGGCCTGGTCTGGGAGGATCCCACATGCCGCAGAGAAACTGGGCCTGTGAGCCACAACTACTGAGCCTGTGCGTCTGGATCCTGTGCTCTGCAACAGGAGAGGCCGCGATAATGAGAAGCCCGCACACCGCGATGAAGAGTGGCCCCTGCTTGCCACAACTAGAGAAAGCCCTCACACAGAAACGAAGACCCAACACAGCAAAAATAAATTAATTAATTAATAAACTCCTACCCCCCACCACCAAAAAAAAAGACAGATAATAACACGTGTTGATGAGGATTTGGAAAAATTTAACTGCTCATACACTGCTGGGAGGATGTAATATAATGCAGTCTTTTTGGAAAACAGTTTAGCATTTCCTCAAAATACTAGCATAGAGTTACCATATGCCACAGCAATTCCACTCCTAGTCATATCCCCCAAAGAAATGAAAACATATGTTCACACAAAAACCTATACATGAATGTTTATAACATTCTTTTCTTTTTTTAACATCTTTATTAGAATATAATTGCTTTACAATGGTGTGTTAGTTTCTGCTTTATAACAAAGTGAATCAGATAAACACACAACACCATACCCCCTCCCTCTCGGATCTCCCTCCCACCCTCCCTATTCCACCCCTCTAGGTTGACGCAAAGCACCAAGCTGATTTCCCTGTGCTATGCGGCTGCTTCCCACTAGCTATCTATTTTACATTTGGTAGTGTATATATGTCCATGCCACTCTCACTTCATCCCAGCTTATCCTTCTTCCTCCCCGTGTCCTCAAGTCCATTCTCTACGTATGTGTCTTTATTCCTGTCCTGCCCCTAGGTTCTTCAGAACCTTGTTTTTTTTTTAGATTCCATATATATGTGTTAGCATACGGTATTTGTTTTTCTCTCTCTGACTTAGTTCACTCTGTATGACAGTCTCTAGGTCCACCCACCTCACTACAAATAACTCAATTTCGTTTCATTTTATGGCTGAGTAATATTCCATTGTATATATGTGCCACATCTTCTTTATCCATTCATTTGTCAATGGACACTTAGGTTGCTTCCATGTCCTGGCTATTGTAAATAGAGCTGCAATGAACATTGTGGTACATGACTCTCTCTGAATTATGGTTTTCTCAGGGTATATGCCTAGTAGTGGGATTGCTGGGACATATGATAGTTCTATTAGTTTTTTAAGGAACCTCCATACTGTTCTCCATAGTGGCTGTATCAATTTACATTCCCACCAACAGTGCAAGAGGGCTCCCTTTTCTCCACACCCTCTCCAGCATTTATTGTTCATAGATTTTTTGATGATGGTCATTCTGACTGGTGTGAGGTGATACCTCATTGCAGTTTTGATTAGCATTTCTCTAATGATTAGTGATATTGAACATCCTTTCATGTGTTTTACAACAACATTCTTAATACTTAAAGAGCAGAAACAACACAAATGTCCATCAACCAACAGATGGATAAGTAAAATGTGACATGTCTCTAATAGAATATTATTCAGTCATAAAAATGAATGAAGTTCTGATACATTCTACAATACCAATGAATCTTGAAAACTTTATTCTAAATGAAAGAAGCAAGACACAAAAGACCACATATTGTATGATTCCATTTAATATCTAAAATAGGCAAATCTATACCAACAGATAGTAGATTAATGGTTGTCTGGGGTGAGGGAAGGTGTTAGGAGGTGAGAAATAATTGCTAATGAGTAAGTGGTTTCTTTTAGGGGGAGGAAAACGTCCCAAAAATTAGATTGTGGTGATGGTTGCACAACCCTGTGAATATAATACTGAACATTGAACTCTTCACTTTAAATAGTTAGTCGTATAGTACATGAATTGTATCTCAGTAAAGCTGTTTTAAAATAAAGGAAACCAAAGATCCTTCTGGAGGAGGGTGAGGCTGCTATTAATTCTGACTTGGATTAGTTATGTGTGCTTGTTGTAATTACTAGAGTGACCATTAAACAAAAATAATAAAATTCATATTTTCTGAACTAGTATAGGTAAGAATAGAATCAGGAAAAAGTACATAATTAATAAAAAGAGGACAAAAAAATGAAAGAAACACAGAAAGGTGGTATGAATAGAAGGCACATAATAATTGGTTGTATATAAATATGCTAATCTGTAAGAACCTATAATTAACATAAATGATAAAGTGCTTCAGGGAAAAGACAAATATTATCACATTTGAATTTTAAAACTCTAGCTATTTATTTATAATATATACATCTAAAACGTAAGGATACAGAAAGGTTAAAAATAAAAATACAGCCCAAATATTCTAGGCAGATTTCAACCAAGATAAAGGTGGTTTAATTATATTAACATGAGATGAAATACACTTTAAGGTAAAACAAACTTACTAAATATTAAAAAGTTCGGTTCATAAGCAAGGAGGAAAATAAGAGGAAAAGCATAAATTAATGAAAGAAAACAAATTGATCAACAAACCTAAATTTGATATATGAAACAATTACAAATTTTAAACCAAATATGTGGTGAGATTGAACAAGACAAAAATAAAAGGCACAAATAATCACCATTAGAAATGAAAAAGAGTCAGTGTAGACATCGGCAATATAACAAGATGATATTATTAACAGCCTTGTGCCAACAAGTTCAGAAATTTATATGGATGTACTATATCCCTAGGAAAATAAAAATTAACAACACAATAATTAAAAATCTGAATTGTTTTCTTTCTATTCAAGTAATGAATCCATATGTAACTTTATACCTTCCCACAAGAAAATCTACATACTTAGCTGATTTTGTGAACCAGTTTTACCAAATAGTCAAAGAAAAAATAATTTTCACTGTATACAAACTTTACAGAGTTATCAAGAATGATTACTTCCCAACTCAATTTATGAGACAACAAAACCTAAAAGGACAGCAAGAGAAAGAAAAACCTCAGATCTAAAAGCTAATAGCATGCAACACCGATTATGAAAGGGAGATGGAGGTACCCGAATTATAAAATTGGGGATGAAAAATGTATAGATCTTATAAGCATTAAAAATAATCAGGGGATATAATCAACACGTATGCCAGTATATTCAACAATTTGGATGAAATGGACAAATTCCTTAAAAAATTTTAACTTACCAAAGCCGACAAAGAAGAAATAGAAATGGATGCTTTCAACTGGTGAATTCTATTCTAGAGAATAGAAAGAATGAGCATGTTCCAACTTCTTATATAAGACCTTGATTCCAAAACTTGACAATAATAATTGATAATTATAGATCAAGCTTCTTCTTAAACATAGATGAAAAAATCCTTAAAAATAATTAGCAAATTAAATTTAACAATATATAAAAAAGATAATACAGCCCAACAAATTGAGGCTTATTTCAGGAATACAGGAAGTTTAACATTTGAAAATAAATTGATGTAATTCTCTAAATTGAAAGGAAAAAATCATTTTATAATGCTGATAGATTAGATGCCGCAAGATTATTCAACAAAATTTAACACCCATCCATGAGAAAAACTGTTTGCAAGCTAGAAATAGTGCTTACTTAAGCTGAGAATCCATATTTTTAAAATCCTTCAATTTCATGGTTAAATATTGTACTTTTTCTCTCTGAAATCAGTAATGAGACCAGATTTACGCTAACACCACTTCTATTAAAAATTGTATCAGAGGTTCTAGCCAATGCAATGGAGAAAAAATAAGTCACAATTATGGGAAAGGAAGTAGGGTATTATTTATAGATAATGTGATTGTATATGTAAAAAATGAAATGAATACAAAACTATTAGAATTAATAAATTAATTTAACAAGAATATTGTATACAAAGTCAATGTGCAGTACCAATTGCAATTCTATAAACTAGCAACAAACAAATAAGAAACAAAATTTTAAATGATGCCATTTATATCAGCACTAAAAAGCATCAAATACTCAGGAACAAATTTGAAGAAATACGTGCAATGTGTCTACACTGGAAACAACGACACACTATTGAGACAACTTAAATGAGACCTGAATAAATGGAGTATGTATGATGCTCATGGGTCAGAAGACTCAATACAAAGAAAAATGCCAGTTCTTCACAAACTATCTCTAGATTCAATGCCATCCCAATTAAAATCCAAGCAGGTATATGTGTATGTGTGTATGCAAATTGATAAGCTGATATCTGCAAAAATTCGGAAAGGCAAAGGGCCAGGAATCATAAAAATAAAGCTAGGAGAATTACTGTAAGATATTAAGGTTATTATGAAGCTCTCACAACTAAGACAGTGTAGTATTAGTGCACAGACAGACTAATAGAACAGAATAGAAAGTGTAGAAATAGACTTGCACATACTTAGCTCCTGATGTATCACAAATATGCCACCAGTAAGGAGGAAAGGATGATTTTTCCAATAAATGGTGATGGGTCAATCAGACAGCTAAATGAAGAAACATGTAACTTTATCTCTACTTATCAATATATACAAATACCAATCCAGTTAGGTAGTAGCAAATCTAAATATAAGAGATATAACAATAAAGTTTTAGAAATAAGCACAGGAGAATATCATATCATGAATTGGATAAAGATTTCTTAAATAGGTCACAAAAATATTAACCATAAATTGAAAGAAACTAATAAATTTTGCTATAATTAAATTAACTTCTGTTTCTCGAAAACCACTACTGCAAGATGAAAAAGTCAAAGCACAGTAGTATTCATCTACTCAATAAAGCACAAATCTCAAGAATATATAAAGAATTCTTACAAGTCTGAGGGAAAAAAGGCAGATTTGAATAGGCATTTATGTAGTGAGAATATCCAAATGTATAATAAATATATGAAAAGATGCTCACCTTAGTCACCAAGAAGACAGAAATTAAAATCACAGTGAGATTTCACTAGTACCCACCAGAATAGCTGAAATAGAAAAAGATGGAAAATAATAAGTGTTGACAAGGATAGGGAACAACCTGCATCCATATACATGGAATTCACCCAGTGGAATGTGAATTGGTAGAGCCAATTACATTTTGGAAACTGGTGTGACAGTATCTGTATACTTAAGCTAAACATGCATTTTAGAAATTCCACTCCTTTGTATATACCCAAAACAAATGCATGTAGTTGTTTACCAAAGGTATGTACTAGCATGTTCATGACAACACCATTTATACTGGTTTCAAAAAGGAAACCACCAGTTGCTCATCAACAGTAGAATTTAGCTATAAATTATGGTATATTCATACAATGGGAAGTGAACAGCAATTAGAATAAATGATCTTCAACTACACACAGCTATGTAATTGAATATCACCAATATAACGTTGAGTGAAGTCAGACACAAAAGAATATATACTATATGATTCCATCTATATAACGTCCAAAACCAGAAGTCAGGACAGTGGCTATCCCTTCGAGAGAGATGTGGTGACTGGGGAAGGGGCTCTGGGATGATTTCTTCATGCTGTTTTTGGATAGGGATGCCATTACATGTGTGTTCATATGCTCAGGCTGTGAAATGTATCAAGTCGTAAGTGCATGGTGGTGTACTTTTGTGTAAGTATACTCTACTTCAATAAAATATTTTAAAACATCACTTGTATCAGCTTGTATCAAATGGATCTGTGATACAAATTTCAGGATGCCACCATTCTCAAAATGCCTTTCAACATCCATGAAGTTACTAACTGCAATGCTACTGCAGGAAAAAACAAAACAGAACGAAACCAAAATGTCACAGCATCGCCTATGTATCAGCAGTAACATCGGAAACAACAGCAAGCTATCCCCACCTATCTCCCACCTTCCAAATATTGTGCAAGTTCTTCTAATGAGTGGGACAGGACATGATTCATACCCGGGAAAATACTGCATATGGGTCCCAGCCTCTGAAGTACTGACAAGCAAACCAGAAGAGGATTAGAATGGATGCTGAGTGCCAGTCCATCATGCCATCACAAAGAGTGAGGTGCTTGTGCTCCAACACATGGACATGTTCTGGGGGAAGTTAAAAACATCAGTCTTGAGTTTAGAATAGAAGCGGTGTCTGGACTTAAACCCTTGGGGCCATCAGCACCTGGGAGAGGGCTAGGAATATTGGAACTGATTATCTCACCAAAGAAAAGTAGACAGTAGGGAAAAAATAACCCGAAAATGAGATCTTGGGCAATGCCAGCATTTCAAAGGATCCAGAGAAAATGATCCAGCAAAGAAGATTGAAGAACACTCCAAGAAATAAGAAATAGATCTAGGAAAGAAAAAAATCAAAGAATCCAAAAAAGGACAAACATTTAAAGAAGTTCAAATATGGAAGAAGAGCCCCTGGAATTTGCTAGCGGCCAAATAGAATATTATATTTGGAAGATACTTTCTAAGTGATTATCTTCCATCTCTTCACTACTGAGATGAGGAAACTTAGGTCCCAGAGGAGTTAAGTTCATGTTGTGGGTGAAAGCATGGCAGGCTGAAAGAATCTGAAAGATTTTGGAATCTACTGACAAGCTGACCACTCTTTCACCTCTTTGAGTATCTATTTATTCAACTATAAAAAACAGCAGCTTGGTGGGAGGTTAATAAGACAGATCTACCAAGCACCTAGCAAAAAGCTGTCACATTAAACCTTTAAGGGTTTGTTTTGTAATTCCTTCTTTATAAGTTCCTTGAGGGCATGGACCACTTCTGCTTTATTTCCTGTTGCATCCCCAGCATTTAGCACACTGCCTGATATATATAGACACTCCATAATTATTTCTTCAATAAATTAAGGAAGTGTTGATATTGTAGCTGATTAACCAGGGTTGCAACTGACGTTTCCCTTATCCCAGCTATTTATTTGCGGTTTTATTTGTTCCTAGAGTCCGTATGGACAGAACAGCATCTTCTCCACCAGTTTAAAATGGTTGTAGCAAAGTGGGATGCCATCTTCTCATCTCCTAAGGCCATGTGAGTGGCCCCCATAAAAGTGTAGTTTCATATATTAGCTGCCCCCCTGTTCAGACCACACTGTTATTTTTCCCGCATCTGTTTGCAATCATTCAGGCCACTATTCCTTGCAAGCCAGCAGAGGCTAACTGAACAAAAGGCTGCAGGGTGGTATGTGGTGTAAATTCCTCAACTCCTTGTGCTTTTCATTCAATGAAGCATAACTCAGCCCTTTAAAACAATGCAATTTCCTGATGCTCCATCAGAATTCGTAGAGGCTGTTTTGAACAGCCTTGCTGCCCTCCCCCACCCCCTTGAAAACAAAACGAAACAAGTGTTTAGTTCCAAATGGCTTGCGTGTTGGAGAATTTCATTTGTTTTTATTTTTTGTTTGTTTGTTTTTATGGCACGCAAAGGCCAGTGGGAGTTGTCCAATAGGACACACCTAGTCTCAGGTCTCGACATCATGGACCTATCATGAGCCCCACTCTCACCATAAAAGAAAGCTGAAAGAATGTCTGAAAGGATGAATTCTGACTCAGAAAGCCACAGACTTTCAGAGTTAGAGACAATCCACAAGATTATCTAGTCGACCCTCTTTTCCCTACAGAGTAAACATTGAAAACAAGTGATATGAAGAACTTGCCCACAGTCTTTTGAGGCTGAACAAAATTTAGTATCTCTTTGATCTAATGCTTCTTCCTTTCATTTAAAAATGGTGTAGATTTTAAGAGAAATATAATCCGCATGCTTCTGATTGAGTTACATTCACTGCATCCAAAAATCAATTTGTTTGAGCCTGTCAGGACTCAAGCCACCCTCTGAGCTTCTTTGCAGGCATTTCAGACTCTTGGAAGTGTGAAATGGTATTTTTGCCATGGCAAAGTAAAATCACTTTGAACTAGGGCTTTAGTAATGTCTGTGTGAGAGAGAGAAAAAAAAAAAGAGAGGGGGGAGAGTACTAGCCAAGGAAAAAAAGAACAGAAGGGAGAAAATAAGAATTAGCACCTAAATATTATCTTTTTCTAAGGTTAAGCTATGTTTTCTTGCCCCCATTGACCGCTAATAAAGTCTGGCATGAGCTGCTGTGCCTCCCAACTCAATGTGAGGAAAGGAGATCCCTAAGAGTTGGAATGTCCATTCCCAGATACACCTGATCAGGTACAAATAAGTGACCATTTGATTACTGGAATATGTTGATGTTGCCACAGCCCTCTGTGGAATCCTCTCCCTTAGAACCTGGGCTCACACCATCACTTCTTCCCTCTGAGTTCACTTCTCCATCGTCACAAACCCTGTGTAGGCTCCAGAGATAAGCAGTTTCCTCTATCTGTCCTTCTGGAACTTAGAAACCATCAGCCCAGCTGAACTGTGTTTGTTCTATTATAAATAGAAATGGTGGTCAGCCCCTCACAGAATACACAGAGTCTGAAGCAGAGATTGACTCTGTGAATTTTATTAGGTACAGTAAAAACAATTTAGAGGGGCTGATCACCAGGAAAGATGGGCATATGAAGGGACTTGTGTGAGGAGATAAAGTGAATCAGGCACCAAGGGACATTGCAGTGACACCAACACTATGCTGTCCTTCCCGCTGCTGAACTCCCTAATCCCGTATTGCCTGGTGTGAACATTTGTTCATTATCACCAAGCTATCTATCAATGCCTGGGGTTGAGAGACCCACTTCCAAGTAGTATGTGGCCTTAAGAAAAAGTGATTGGATTTTTCCATTTCATCCACACACTTCATAGACACGACCATATCTGGGCCTCTTTTCCTCTTTAAAGTCCTCCTGATTTCACCAGGACACACATCTAAATGTGGGGAGGGGAGGGGAGAAGAAGGTGATGTGATGGGTGCCCAAAATCTGCTAGAGTGGTGCTTCTTGGAGGTGGTTCTGTTCAGAAAGGGAACTATGGTTCTCAGGTGTAAATGGAAGAATAAAGACTAGCTCAGTGGGAGAGCCCACACGTGAGGGGTTACCTCACTACAGCTTTATCTCCACGGGGATGAGATCATCAGCGGAGAGGTCAGCTCTAAGGCGGATCTAACCTCCAGTTTCGAATGAGGGCACAGGAGATGCCAAGCACACAGTAAAGAAGAGGGCTCCACGGTTCCACAGGGGCAGCTGGGAAGGGTCCTCTGTCTCCCATTTTTTTACTTCTAGACTACTATTTGGTCCCTAGTCAAGCAGTTTTCTCACTCTGGACACTATTAACACTTTGGGCCAAATAATTCTATGTCTGGGGGACTGCACTGTTCATTGTGGTGTGTTTAGGAGCTTCCCTGGCCTCTATCCAATAGATGCCAGTAGCAAAACCCCTCAACTCTATGACAATCAAAAATGTCTCCAGATATTGCCAAATGTACCCTGGGGAGTAACATTGTCTGGCCTGAAGAGTTCACGTGTATTTTATAGGGTCCACCAATGACCTGCAGTCTAGACCAAAAGCTGCAGTCTGCACCTTCAGACCAAAACCAGTTCCGACCCCTTCCTATCATTCCCATCATGCTGGAAGGTCACCCAGAGCCCAGGCACATTCATGCCAGAGCGCTCACTCTGCTCTCCCTTTGGAGAATGAAACAAACAGAGATGGGGAGAAAGGAACAAGAGAGGAAGCAAAGTATTTAAAAGTAAGTAGAGTCTGGGGATGGGAGAAAACACGTATTCCTTTCTCTCTCTCTCTTTTCCCTCTCTCTCTCTTAAATAAAGCTCCTGGGCTTTCTCAAGTCAGCCTCCGTCTGAATCTGGTTTTCATTTGCACACCCCCTCAACCATGAGCCTAGCTTCTTCTCATAGATAATTTGACTTGATTACTTTCTGAAAGGGGAACAGAGCCGGAGTAGCCCTGCGTTCATTTACTTGTCACTCCCAGCATTGCCTTAATTTGGGTTGAACTGCACCTCCCCCTCCCAGAAATGACCCTGAGATGGGCTCAAACTTCCCTGGGGAAGAGCTGCTGGGAGGAGCTGGGCGGTCATCTCTGCCCAGTTAGGCAGGCAGGGCCTTGGATATAGAGTGCTGACACCATTTGACAAAAAAAGACCAATAGTTTAACAAAAGGCTGAAGAAGCAAATTCCCCACCGGGAAGGATTTGGGCTTTTCTCCTTGATATCACCACAAGCTAGAATATAAAATAAAACTCAGGGATAAATATCAAATTGTTGGTCTTTCCTGGTGGCACAGTGGTTAGGAATCTGCCTGCCAATGCAGGGGACATAGATTCGAACCCTGATCTGGGAAGATCCCACAGGCAGTGGAGCAACTAAGCCCATGAGCCACAACTACTGAGCCTGTGCTCTAGAGCCCGCAAGCCACAACTGCTGAGCCCGCGCGCCTAGAGCCCATGCTCCACAACAAGAGAAGCCACCGCAATGAGAAGCCGCGCACCACAACGAAGAGTAGTCCCCGCTCGCCACAACTAGAGAAAGGCCATGCACAGCAACGAACACCCAATGCAGCCAAAAATAAATTAATTAATTAATTTTAAAAAAACCTTCAAATTGTTGATTTTGTGAACATAAGAACTCTGGATTATAGTCTTTTTTTCCTCTTTCCAATATCTGGCACAGCACTGAGCACATAAAAGTGTTCAATGAATATTTGTTAATTTATTGTCATAATGGGTAGACTCTATTCTGATGAGACTGCATTACGAGTGGTGTTACTTTCTCCCAAAAGATGATTATATATATTTTGAGATTATTTATATTTTCTTATATTGTACTAAAATATTACTGGGCCAGATACTTTGAAAATACTAAATGCTCTGTGATGATTGCACTGCATAATTCTGTAATTCTGTTTATTTCAATTCTACCTTTCTTAAAGGGCTTACCTCAAGCCCTTCTACATTTCTGTGCAGCTTTCTGAAAATCCTGGTTGTCAATTAATTCTTCCTTTTCTAATTGCTAGCAGGTTTGTTTTCTACAGGAGAGATGGAAACCTGACAACATGTATTTTTCAGTCAGTAGATTGGTTTATGGTTTTACTTTTATTTTTATTTTATATTAATACCTTTTCTCAATGACTGTCCTCTCCAGGTCTTCTCATGGCTACACATCTCCCAAGCCTTTTGTCTAATGCTTCACGTACTTACATTTCCTGCCTGGCTCTTGTTTGAAATATCCTGGTTTGGTGCAGAACATAGAATGCTTTGGGTGTATAAATCCACATTAAATTGCCATTTCTGTTGTTAAAAATAGTCAACAATCAGTCATTTCATGCAGTTCAACCTGTAATATACTGTTCCTTCCTCCTTTGAGACTAAGAATGGATTCTATTAACTCTTTACTTCATATCTAGGAAGTGGCTCGATTCAAGATTCACAACAGGTGCTTAAGTGTTATTGCTCGATTAAGGCTTCAATGTCTTTTAGCTTTAAAAAAAATTTGGTGGATTGAGATTTTAAATTTGGGCATTTGCATGAGAAGGAGTAGAAACGAGTAGCCAAGAGTTTAGGATTTGGGATCAGACATGTTTTGGTTTGAGATCCAGTTCAAACACTGTGTGTCCTTGGGTAAGTGATTTGGTCTCCCTATGCTTTGGTTTCTTCATCTATAAAGTTCAAACAATAACAATGATATTGATCTCACACAGTGTGTTGTGTGAAAGAGATTAATGCAAAGCTTTGCACATAATTAGCACTTGTTATATGCCAGTTGTCATTACCGTCATCATAAATATTACTATTAAGAGTTAATTATGAAACAAGAAGACAAATAGAAACATATAATGGAAGCAAAAACTCTGTCTCTTAAAAAACCAAAAAAAGAGCGACAAAGAATAATACATTCTTGTTCCACAAAGCTGTGTGTGTGTGGTGTTGTGAGTGCTTATTTGTAGGTCTTTGCATCTATCTATAAGAGTGTGTGTGTGTTTTATGTTGGGACCATATGTATGGGAGTGGTTTCTTGCATTCATATTTTAGTTTTACATGTTACCTCAATTTGACAACTGAAAAGAACCAGTGAGGTTAAGTATTATAGGGAGAAGGAACTCATGGTTGAGAAATAGCCACATTGTCACATTCTGTTGGCTCAAGTTTGTGAAAATTAAGTACAGGAATGTTGCTTTCTTTTTTTTTTTTCTTCTGGCACATGGAAAGGCCAAAGCTCAGAGCTGTTGGAAGTGACAACCCAATTAATCAGTCTCCGTGCTTCAAACTAGGTGTTGAACCTGCCTGTGATGGTGAAATTTTTAAATTACCCCTTTGTCCTCAGTAGCACCAAAGTGAAATTCTTGTAGGATCACTTGCTTCTTTGGCACTTGGTATCTGACCAGCAAGAATGTAGGCAAAAAGTTCTTTTGAACGAGGCCAACCTGTGTATTTGTTTCCTCTGAAAGAAAATATAAAAGATGTAACGTTACAGAAACACAGCCAGTTTATCAAACTATATGGTCCTGGCAGGTATCTCTCCACAAACAAGTGAATCTAAGTAGACTTATAAATGTTGACTCCTTCTTTATAATGGTGGCAGAAAGGAGAATTTATGATGGTCACAGACTCTTAGAATGGGGAGCAGTGAGAAATCTTAGAATTCTATTCAAATCTCCTTCCCTTCCACTCCCCAAACTTTTTACCAGATAATAAAATGGAGAACAAGAAGGTAAAACTACATGTCAAAGATAATATAGACAGATACAGTTAGAATGAGAACCGTGATCTCTTACTTTCCAGCCCTAGGTCCCTGCATCTTAATGGAGCCTCCCACAGCAGAGACCTGTGAATTCTCTTTCTCCATCAACTTAAAGCTACATCCTGCCTAGTACTTCCAAGCACTTTATCTAATTTTTTCCTGACTACATTACTGTGAAATAGATCAGACAAATATCACTGGCATTTTATGCATAAGGAAGTAGAGATTCAGAAATATTCAGGGGCTTAGTCCATGGGTGCAAAAAGTTGAGCCTCCTACTCAGGTCTCCTAAGTCCAAATCTATTTTGTTCTAGGACGGGATGAAATTATTTCAAAAGATGCATGACAGATAACAGCTGTTAAATAATTTTTCTGAAGTTATACAGCCATCTCAGATTAAATTGCTTTTCCCTGGAACATGAGTGACTGATAATCAAGGTCTTTTATTGTCATTTTAAAGAAAATGTCAGCATTGGTAACCTGTAACTTGAACACCAAAGAAGGCAAAATTAGCCTGGCCTGCCAATGACTTGCTCTGTGAGTCCTTGTCATTTAGTATATACTTGAGAACCTTGCTGGATACTTGATGTATATTTAAAATTTACCCCATTTGAAATCTATGAGTTAAATAACACTAATCCAATTTTTCAGATGAGGAGTTGAAGCTTTGTGAGAACAATAAACTGCTCCCATCATATTGCTAATGAACCAACGTAGAGCATAAGGCAAGTGATTTGGGATCTTGTAGCTATTTATGGCTGTGTACATATGGCTGGACTCCAGGCCTGGCCTGGGTGCAAGGCAAAAGAAATTCAAGAAAAGCGGTATTAAAACCCAGATCTGTCTCCTAAAGTCCATACTGTTTCTTCTTCTGCCAATTCCTCCACAGTAAAGTTTCCTCCTGACCTAAAGCTTCTTCTCTGAATAGGAATCACAGGGCCCATTTTCCAAACCTGTTGACCATCTTTACAGATAGTATATGTTCATGAAATAATAGTTACAACCCTCTTGAAGACACATTGCGTTATTACTGCTACACTCTTGACTTCATTTCTTTAACCTCTCTCTAAACTGCATAATTTTCCTTATTTCCCACGTGAACATTATAGTGTGAGTGTAAGTAGAAGTTAAAAACAACACAGTCCTCTGTAGGATAGTGAATTGGATCATCAAAGTCCAATTTAGAAGGCACTTTTCCAAAGGCATGCTTTCTTTAAAACCAAGAAAGGAACCTCTGCTGTGAATAAATTCAACTGCAAAAAAGCAGCTTCTAATCCCAATGAGATAACCCAGGAGCAATTTAGCTTCCCAGAGGTTCTGATTAGCCTATTGGCTTTGTTTTCTCCTGGCAAAGGGCAGAAGCAGAGCTGGGTTGGGTCAGTCTGCTTCGCCTTAGTTCTGTGGTCCTCTTTGACTCATGCCTGGTTCACTGCCTTCTTTCTCTAAATCCCTCCAGGGCAATAGCCACTGGACTGCTTTCCCAGATGATCCTCTTAATAATTCTTGAGCACCTGATGGAGAGTCCCTGGTGCCCTGCTCCATGCCCAGCAAAGTCATCTTGGTAGCTCTGCTACACCGTCTCATGACTGTCCTTTGCAGCATGTTTGACCTTTCACCCCTATGTCTCTAGAAACAAGAGCAAAGCATCATTCCACAAGGATATAGGGTAGAATTTCCCGAAGTGGGTACTCTGGATACTATCTCCTTCTACGGTCACCTTCTCGGTCAGTATTTGAGAAACACTACATACTCTACTTCTTGTCTCAGAGATTAGCACTGCATACTAGCATATTAAACGATATGAGAAATTCTGCAGTAGAGAAATCTGTTTGGTTTCATTCAACCCACTTGAATTCTCAACTTTCTTGACCATGGCACTTGTGTTTTCCAGTGAACACTAATTAACACCTTTAGCATTGGTTGTTCATGGAACATACTTTCCAAAAAATGCCAGATGAGGGAATTCCTTGTTTTACCTAAGAGCTCTCTTTATTCCCAAATTTCAAGTGCCTGACTAAATCGAAGATGCCCTCAGAGGCAACAAAGCCCCAGATGAACCCTCAATCAAAGCTCTTACAAACTTACATTCCCTTTGCTGGTACTATCTCCAGTGTGCTAACACTAAAATGCCATTCAGGTCTTGGTTCAAATACTTAAATCCACAATGAGCTCTTGCCTGATACCCCTGGCTTATGTCCCATTATAAGGAAAAAAAATTGCTGGAAGGATGTAGTAATATACACTGAAATGGGAACTGTCTTAAGATTGAGTGGGATTTATATTGTCTTATTTCTTTCTGTGTTTTCAGAATTTTCTATAATTACTTTTGAAACAGAAAAAAAAGAACCTCTTAAATAAAAAGAGGAAAAGAAGTTTCCAGAAAACACTTGTTGATCTCTTTGAAGTACTCATTTTTAACTTCTCCACTGTCTCCATATATCTTGCCTGTCCCCTTTCAAAGCCAATCCATAAACTTTATGAGTTTCATTGCTTTTTAAAATTTTATTTGCTTTTCATTCCATGTAGAAAAATCTGCAGATGTT
Source organism: Monodon monoceros (assembly GCF_005190385.1). Taxonomy (NCBI): domain Eukaryota; kingdom Metazoa; phylum Chordata; class Mammalia; order Artiodactyla; family Monodontidae; genus Monodon; species Monodon monoceros. Next base: position 5,782,379 of record NW_021703784.1, on the reverse strand, counting down.
TTAACTTTGCACACTTACTCATGCCATCTGGTGTTCTAAAACTTCACCCAAATGGGGTCTCTCGACCCAAGGGATTATTGTCCTATAACCAAGCCAGCATTGCCCTCAACATGCCTTGCCTCAAGTGAAAACAAGGTATGGTTTCTACCTACATCTTGTGTTTCATTTGTTGTAGTATATGCCTGCTCCTCATCTGTCGAAAACAGAGCTGTGTAATTTGACTTGAGGTGAATTTTTAAAAATTCAATTCATTACAACATATTTATTTAAGTGGAATATCCCTCTACCAAGTTCTGGATTAAAAATAGAATGTTCCGGACCATTCACCAAGTAATCAAGTAACCACATGACCCTAATAGTAAGAAGTCCAGAAGTTCAATATATCCAAGTATAACACCCCCAACCCCACCCCCATTATGTGCTCAGGGTTTCTATAATGCTTACAGATGTCTTAAGCTGGGAAATTAAATCAGATTCAATCATCTTTTCATGATCTTTATGCAGCAGCAGAGCACTGGCTGGTGAGCAAACAGTGGCCATGGTAACATTAGCAACATCTTTGTATCCTGTACCAGACATGTGCTACCTCACTGCTATCCCTACAGTACTGAGTCTTCACTTAATGAAATACCCCAGTTAATGAAGGTGCTTTAGCTGAATGGTTAGACTCTGAACCTAGAAGTCCAATTTCCATACCTTCAGAGAGCTCTCAGATTGTCCAGGGCCCTCCTGGATGAACTTTGCTCAAACCGCTGCCCCCAAATTGGAGAGATCAGTGGAAACAGACAATCATGGCTTACCATAGCAGCCATGGAACAGACATTTACCTCTGGAGTGAGTACCATGGTGGGAGAATTTACGCTGTTATTAATGCATTTTTAGAGGCTCAGTATATAATCTTGAGAGTTAAAAACTCCAGGTGCTCCAGTCTTAGGGGAATCACCACATGTTCATGAGTTTTACCTCCAGGTGCCCCACCAGGCTGTTAGGGTGAAGAATTGAGAAAAATTCCCCCGCTGCTTCCTTCTGAAGCAAGAGACAAGTAACCATTTTGAAATAAGCCCAGAGCATACTGTTTTCTTTATCAAAAGCCTGCCTTCAAGGGAAATTGTTTCATCAGAGCCTAACCACCTTGTGCTTTACAAGAGCCTAACCAACCAAAGGAAAGGGAAATACCTAACTTAAGCCAAATCTAGCATTCCACATGGGGAACTAGAAACACCCAACTGCATTCCTCTCCAGCTTCCCTGTGTCACTGAAGGAGGAGAGAGACTGAGAAACACTGTGAAGATCACAATAAGCCCACAGGCTCACTAAAAGACTGAGACCTAATCACAGGACTATAGAAAATTTCCCATTCCCCACATTTACTACCATATCAGTAGGGTTCCAGTATAGTAACAGGTATTGTAAATAAAAGAAGTACAAGTCTCAGAACATATTTTTAAAAGTTCCCAGGAAATCCCAAAGACATAAAAAGGAAAAAAAAAAAAAGAAAAAAACAAGGACACCATAGAAAAGTTTAGCCTCTGACACCTATAGCTACAGTAAACAGTTAACACAGTCTAACTTCTAGCCTCCAAAACATAAGACCTCACAAATGCAGGCCTATCTCCCTCAGTTCCTTTTACCCAATAATTTGCATCCAGTAATCAACAAAAATTTACAAGGCACACTAAAAGACAAAAAACACAATTTGAAGAGTTAGATCAAGTATCAGAACCAGACAGAGATATGGCAGAGATTTTGAAGTTATCAGAAGGAGAACTTAAAACACCTATGATTCATACGTTAAGGACTCTAAGGAAAAAAGTGATGAAAAAGTGACATTCAAGAACAGATGAGCGATGTAAAAAAGACAACTTGATACTCTAAGAAAGTGTCAAAAGGAAATGCTAGAAATCAAAAACACTAAAAAAATGAACAATGCCTTTAGGAAAGAATCAGTGAGCTTGAAGATATATCAATAGAAACTTCCCAAACTGATAATCAACAAGAAAGAAATTTTTTTAAAAGAGGCAAAATCCAAGAACTATGGGACAATTAAAAATATGTAACATCTGTGTAATGGGAATACCAGAAGGAGAAGAAAACAATTGAGAAGTTATAATGGCTGAGAATTTTCCAAAATTAATGATAGATATCAAACCATAGATGCAGGAAACTCAGAGAATATCAAGCTGGATAAATACCAAAAAAATAAATAAATAAAGTACACTTACGCATACAATATTCAAATTGCACAAACCACAAACAAGGAGAAATCTTCAAAGAAGCCATAGATAAGGGTGGGCATACTTACCCTTGGAGAAAAGTTTAAATGTTTCATTGAACTTTTTGTTTAGAAACCATGCTAGCAAGAAAAGCATGCAGTGAAATAGTTAAATTGTTGAAAGAATTTAAACTGTAGACCTGCCTTTCAGGAATGATTAAAAGTTCTTCAGAGGAAAGGAAAATGATATAGGTCAGAAATTTGGATCTACACAAAGAGAATTCTAGGAAAATGAAGGCAAAATAAAATCTTCTATTTAACTTATTCTTATTAGTCTAATAAATGCTTGCTTAAATTAATAATAGCAACAATCTAGAGTGATTATGGCATACATATAAGTTAAATAAATGACAGCAATGTTATAAGGGATGAAAAGAAACAGTAGGATACTCAATTATAAGTAGACCAATTATAAGTAGGAATACTCAATTATACCCACACTACAAAGTGGACAGTGTCACTAGGAAGTGGACTTATATTATTGTAAATGTATACTGAAAACTCTAGAGCAATTTAAGATTTATTTTTTTAAAAAAATTAATCGATATGCTAAGATAAGAGAAAAATTAGAATAATTTTTAAAAAGTTCAAATAAAACCAGAGAAGTCAGAAAAAGAGTGAAAGTTTGAAAAAAAGAGTAACAAATAGGAAAATAGTAAACAATACAGTATATATTAATCACTATATCTATAGTCACTATAGGCAAGATCAATATATAAAAATCAGTTGTATTTCTATATACTAGTAATGGACAATTCAAAAATAAATTAAAAGACCAATTTTATTCACAGTAGAATAAAAAAGACAGAACTACTTAGGAATTAATTTAACAAAAGAAGAACAAGATTTGTATGCTTACAACTATAAAACATTGCTGAGAGAAATTTAAAAATCAAAATTATTGAAATTCAGAAATCAAAATTCCATATTAATGGACTGTAAAATTCTATATTATTAAGATGACAGTCTTCCACTTGATTTATAGATTCAATGTAATCCTTATCAAAATTTCAACAGGATTTCTACAGACATTGACAAGCAAAGGATTCAGAATAGCCAAATAGATCAAAGTGGCAGAACCTATAATTCCAAACTGTAACACTTACTATAGTGTCACTGCAATTAAGACAGAGTGGTACTGGCATAAAGATATACAATTATACCAATGGAACAGATACCCACCAATAGAGCAGAATTAAGGGTCCATAAATAAACTCTTACATTTATAGTGAGTTGATTTTTGACAAGGGTTCTATAGCAATGAAATGAGTAAAGAGTAGTCTTTTTATCAAATGATGTTGGGACAATTGGATATTCATAGGCAAAAGAATGAATTTAGATCCTTACCTCAAAGCATACATAAAAAATTAAATAACTGTGTATTTTGGATATGATTTAAAAGTATAAAACTTTTGCTGTAAAACATAGGGAAAAAGTCTTTGTGACCTTAGGTTAGGCAAAGACACGAAAAGCAACATCCATAAAAGCAAAACTAATTAAATTAATTCATTCATTCATCAAAATGAATTGTATTCTAGTTATAAGGAAGGCAGAAAGACAGTGGAGGGAGAACTCCTTGCCTTGAAAGGTACATTTTTACTAGGCTTCCATTGGAGGAACTGAAATGCATGGCCACACCTAACTGCAAGTGTGGTTGACACATGTTGTCTTTGGCAGGGAGGTTTTGTGCCCAGATAAAACTCAGAGATCTATTTACTGCAGAAAAAAAGGGAGAATGTATTTATTTGTTCTAAATACTTACTGTTCCTCTCTACTGGACTCAGCCCTGCAGAGTTTTCCCTGCACCATTACAGCTGACCTGACATATGTTTTGTTTGAGCAGATGCTGTAACACTCTAAAGCAGATGCTATAAGGTGCTTTCCCTAACACGTGAGGCGTCTGGTTTCTATAGGGACTGCTCTTTCAGTGTGGGTCCTGAAATGAAGACATGGTACAGAGCCAGTTCACACCAGAGCCCATATGTATGTGACTAAGGAATTAATCATTTTTATTACAAGCCATAGAGCTTTGGAAGTCACTTGTTTCTGCAGCAAACTAAGACATGCTACATTATGCTTAGACTGCTGTATTGACAACTAGCAGTCTCTGCCATACTCCCCAAAACATAAACTTTAGTTTGTTTTTTTGTTTGTTTTTCTTTAGCTAGCAGACATTTATCAAGCATGAACTATGTGACTGGTATTTTGGGGCACAGGAAACTATATGCATAGTAGGTATGTAGTTAATAAACAATAATCATAAAAAGTATTTACAAATAAATAAGAGAAAGATTCATTCTCCAATAGCAAAATGGATAATATACATGGGAAGGCACTTAAAAGTAAACAAATAAATGAATAAAGAAGTAAATAATAAAAGCCAATGGTCTGGGCTTCCCTGGTGGCACAATGGTTAAGAATCTGCCTGCCAATGCAGGAGACATGGGTTCAATCCCTGGTCTGGGAAGATTCCACAGGCGTGGAGCAGCTGGGCCCATGAGCCACAGCTGCTGAGCCTGCGCTTTAGAGCCCGCGAGCCACAACTGCTGAAGCTCGCGCACCTGGAGCCCATGCTCCGCAACAAGAGAAGACACCGCAATGAGAAGCCCGTGCACCGCAGCGAAGAATAGCCCCCACTCACTGCAACTAGAGAAAGCCCGTGTGCAGCAACAAAGACCCAACTCCGCCAAAAATAAATAAATAAATAAAGCCCCCCCCACCAAAAAAAAAGCCAATGGTCTATAAGTTTATAATGCATGTTTAACGGTAAAACATGTAAATTATCTCAAAAATGTGTTTTTTCAATCAAATTAGTGCAGTTTTCAGGGCCATAAGTTAGATAGGAATGTCTGTAATCCTTTAGCTCTAGTGAGTTTAACTAGAACCCCCCCAGGGTCTAGTAATAAAATGCAGACTATGGAATTGTGTTGCTAGCAGTAGATCTGGCAGCCTTCCTCCCGCTCCTACTTCTGCTTTATTCCAAGATGCGTTTTCTTAGGGTTGACTTCTTAAATTATTTCACCAGTTGTTTAAGAGTCAGTAGCTTCCAACAGAAGTGCTTAGATAGTTTTAGTTAAAATTCCTTGTTTCCTCTCATTCTCCCTAGTCAGAAACATCATAAATTCTTTTGCCACTCTGTCAGGGATAGGTGTACAGACTTGGTGATACTGATCTGGGACTCACGTACAAGACATGGGAATTGATTTGATAAGTAATCTGGCCCTTACAGCTTGATAAGTGGAGCTTGATAGTTAGGGGAAGTAAGGCCATTCCCAGCAATGGCTGACACACAGTGTCTGTAAGCACTCTGGACATCTACCTATGTCTCCCATGGCAGAGGTTGGAAACCAGAATACTCAGAGTGATTTGGAGCTAGAGAAACTTCAGAGGCAATATCCAGAGATATCTGAGATTTTAGAGGGATTCTGGAGCAAAGATCCATGGCTGGGATGATTCTCTATTACATCTCAAATAAAGTATCCATCAGTTCTATGTAACCATCATCCTCCCAGCTCATCCTTCCCAGCTGAATAATTATTAAATAGATATTGGAATGTTATACAACAAACTCTTCAGAAACATCATTTATTTTCAACAAAATGGAAAAGACCCCTAAACTAGACCTCTAACTTCCTAGGCAAATAAGTTCCCCTCTAAGGCATCTTTCAAATATTTATGATTATTTTGTTCCTCTGGGGAAATAAGCAGAAAGGGGAATTACAAAATTATTTGGAGTTTAGTAGAATTCAAGATTACTCTAAATCATTGCAAACCCCATGCTTACAGTTTGGTAAGGTCTGTATGTAGATTTGAGGAGCTGGTATGCACCCCAGGGAAAGTACTTCCAAGCTTTCCACTGGGCGTTACAACAACCATGGTTAACTGACCAGCTTTACCTCTGTGGTTTTTTGATATGCTCAGTCCTGTGTATTTCTACTGAGAGTTCTTCCTGAATGCTCCATTTCCAGGGTTCTGTGCCTCCAGTTTGGTTCTTACTCATCCATCTATCCATCCATCCATTCATGAATTCATTTAGCACTCAATAGACAGTTTAGCATAATAGATAAGGTCTTGGACTCTGGTACCAGATTTCTTGGGTTCAAGTTTTGACTCCAGCATTTATAAGCTCTGTGACATTTCACTCATTACTTAATCTTTCTGTGCCTCAGTTTCCTCATTTGAAAAATGTTGATAAATTGCTTACCTGATAGAATTGCTCTGAGGATTAAAAAGAATAGTACCTGGAATACAACTTTTACCATATAAGCATTAATTTCATTGTGAGCACCTACTCTGGGAAATGCCCTGTAAAGAGAGACACGGAGGACACATAGGTAACCAACTTGATCCTGTTCTCAGGGAGCAGTTGTAGAGAGAAGATGGGAACACACATAGCTGTAACATTAGGTAGAGAGTGCATATCACAAGAGAGATATAAATAGGGTAATATGTGGTTAAGACAAGTATGAGGTGATTTTCAGCTGCAACAGAGAGGCTCCATGAACAAATGAAAAGGTGATGTGGAAAAGAATAACTTGGCCTCCACATTCTCCAAACTCAGCTGTCTAAGCGGGTTTCAGAGACCTCCACTGCCCAACGCACATTCAAGTGAACAGTGAGTTGCCTTTTGTGATGAGAATGGTAGGAAGCAAGGTTTTCCACCTTCTAAACTCAGGGGTTCAGTACACACACACACACACACACACACACCTAGAAAGGTTGACCAAGGAGCTGGACTGAGCACAGCTCTCAAGGTTTCTAGTAAAGACCCTATGTGAGGGGTCCTGGAGGAAGAGAGCAAGCCTCCCAGGGGTCAGCCATCCTGAGCCTTTTGCTTTAAGCTTCTCAAACTAGGCTTGCTTTTTCTCCTCGAGGCATGCTCACAGGTGCCAAATGTTCTCACCCTTCCTCTTCACCAGGCCAACTATAACTCACTTCACTTCATCCTGGTCCTAGAATCCATCTCTTCCCTAGGGTTGGTGCTCCTGGACCACCCAAACTTTTCCTTCCATAGTGCTTACCTCACCTGTTGTTAGCAATTATTTAGTCCCCACTCTTCCCCACTTGAATAATAGCTACATAAGGGTATAACCGTCTCCCCTGTTCATTTGCTCTTTGGTGCTCAACAAATGCTTGTTAAATATTAGCGTGATGAGTGAGCACAAGACAAAACAATCCGGCAATATTCAGGTGTTTAACCTTTCATGCTAGCTGTCTGAAGATTGTTGAAGAGTGGCCATTCTGACTATAGAAATGGTGGGAGTCGGGGGGGACGTGGGACCCAGACTATGCTAATTATAATATCCCTATTCCTGTTTCTATGAGAATTCTTCCTGGTAGTTTTCTGCTGGAGAAAACTTCCTTCTCATTTGACTGTGGAGCATTAAAAATATAATCTCAGAGCTGAAAGAAGACAGAATAAATCTATCACCAGGGAGGGTGGAATAAGAAGTAGGGAGGCAGGAAGAGGAAGATGGTTCAGATTCTAGTTTTTAAGATCTCTGAAAGCTGTTCTGTTTTTTTGATTCATCCCTAACATCCTTTTTTTCTCACTGGTTTGTGTTGCGTTTCTGTAAAGCATGTCTGACAGAACCCTAACTGTAAACACATTCAGCATGACTTTGTGCTGCATGAAGATACATAAATGTCAACTATTTGTTTGGCTACAAAGCCAAATCCATGGTGGAGAGAACGGAACCTTGAAAAACAAATACAGTTTAGTTTGGCTGAATCCATTTTTTCAGCTCTTTCATTTACCTAGGTTTTCTGTTTTGTTTTTTAAAAACATCTAATTATTTCAAAAGAGAATCCCACTACCAAATACAGACACATTTAGATGCCAGTAGGGACAGCAGTGGCCAGAGTATGGACTACAGACCAGACCTGTGATGTGGGAAATAAAAACAAACCCCACCCAATTTCTTTAAGGGTATCTAACACAAGATTTGATACTCTTTATCAAATTGCTATTTACTAAGATAGACTTCTCAGACTTTTTTGAGCAGCAATACTGGCATGGCTTCAAACCAGGTGCACTGAGAAACTCAAAGAAATGTGAGACCTTTGCTGTTCAGAGATCCTCACAATTCAGTTGGGGGAGAATAGGCCATAAACACGGGGGAAATTAAACAGCCATAAAATAAAAATACTAGTTCAATAATACAATTCAAGGGAGAGGGCAGCGTGTATCACTGCCAAGAGACTAGGGCAGGTAGCGTTATAGGAACTCAGGAGATGCCAAATCACCTCAAGCTGGATCAGGAGAAGAGGCTGGGCTTAAAGTCAGAGGAGGCTGGAATGGGCAGCTCGAGACCTGACTGTCGAGGAGTATGAGGCTGTGGGGATGCATGGCTCCTAGGAGGAAACATAACAATAGTAATAACAATAAAAATGAGTAATAATAACTAACATCTTTAGAATGCTACACAGGCAGTACACTCTGCTGACCACTTCACATGCATCCTTTTATTCTCACCACAGCTGTAAATGGCGTATAGAAAGATCATCTCACTTTACAGATGTGAAAATTGAGTGTCTCTGGGTTATCCAGTTTGTGAGTGAAATAGTCCGCCTCCAGCCCAGGTCTGCGTGACTCCAGGACACATACCATAGGCTATGGTGCTGGAGAGCACAGGTTTGAAGCCGGGCAGATCTGAATGTGAGTCCAGATCCACTGTCTCTGAGATCCAGTGGTAATCTTGGGCAAGCAGCTTGCTGTGGGTGGGTGTGTTCATACCTGCCTCCCAAAGGAGCCAGTTGGGTAGAGTCAGGGCTGCTCACGGAAGCGCCTGACGTGCAATAGGTACATGATACAGGCAGGGCTTCTCCATGTTTGTGCATTGCCAGGTCTCCTGCTGACCTTCTTTTAGCCAAATTGACAATGTTTTTCACTTTAACCTCCATCTGGGGGGCCAGCCTGAGTTGTCTCTCAGTGCCCCTTCCAACCCGTTAGGGTTCAGGCTTTCCGTGGCCATCTGGGTGGGGAGCAGGCAAACCTCAGAAGACTAATTTCTGGCCTGGCTTGCCTCACCCAGGCGACCCTTCTGACGGTGTATTTGGGGGATGCTTACAACTCCTTCCCTCTTCCTCCACCCCATCAACATGCCAGGACACCTTTTAAAATGCCCTCACATCCCACTCCCACCAGACAGCCTAGCAGCCAAGCTAATTAATGATCTGTCTGCCCCTTTTCAGTCTAAGTGTGCACTCCCAGTGGTTTAAAGGAATGGGGAGTGGGGAGGACTTAGGGCTTCTGGGACTTGACCCCAACGCTGTCTGAACTTCAAGAGTCAAAGCAAATCCTGGGGAAAAATGGCAGGTTCTCTTCTAACATCAGCCCCCAATCAATACGGTACAATTTCATAGCTCATTATCCCTGTGCCAGGGCACAATTGGGGAGGGGCTGGGGACAGTGATGGAGGCTGGGGGGAGGGGCCAGGGGAGAATCATATGGAAGCAATTAGTGGAGCTTTCATTCAAAAAAGCATTAAGGTGCTTGTAGCATTGAAGCCCAAGTGACCCCTAGGCTGGGACCATAATTCACCAACACTTAATACCATTTACTCTGCAGATGTGCATTTTATACAGAAATATCAGCTTACCACTTTGAAAAATTAACCTATTGAAGGCTGTCAAATACTGACGCCCTCATGGGGGTATTATATAATGTCTGCATAGCGCTCGGTTTCGCCTTTTACCCGCAGAATCAAGGATGCCTGGGTTAATTGGGAAATGAGGTGAATAACAGCGGGTGGAGAACGGTAGAGAAATGAAGACAAGTAGAAATGTGGGTTTTCCTAAGGAGAATACAGTCTTCTTTTTAGTTCCAAAACACAAGGTTTTGGGGGGAAATAACCCTCCCCTGACAAACACACATACACACTCCTTATGTAGGAGTTCCAAGTCAGAAAGTCCAGAGTTGATGAAGAGGAAGGTAAAAGAGAAGCATGAAGAGACAGTGCAGCTAAGTGTGTCAATATGTCTAAATTATGATTTAAGCAAAAATTTGTGATTACAATGGAATTGATAAACCTGAGATTACTGTAGAAATCCTATTTGGTTAAATAAAGGGTTTTTGTTTTAATTTTCTAGGAGAATGTGTTGCCAATAAAAAATTCAACGGGGGCTTCCCTGGTGGCACAGTGGTTGAGAGCCCGCCTGCCGATGCAGGGGACGCGGGTTCGTGTCCCGGTCCGGGAAGATCCCACATGCTGCGGAGCGGCTGGGCCCGTGAGCCATGGCCGCTGAGCCTGCGCGTCTGGAGCCTGTGCTCCGCAACGGGAGAGGCCACAACAGTGAGAGGCCCGCGTACCGCAAAAAAAAAAAAAAAAAAATCAACGGGTAACAATTTTCACCTATACAACTGGTATTTAAAAGTATTAATAGTCAGTGTTTTCAAGGCTGCCAGAAATGGGCACCCTCTGACTATGCAGGTGGAAAACTAGTTTAACAAAATAAAAACTTCCCGTAGAGGAATTGGGTAATAGGTATCAAAGACCTTAAAAATAGGCATATGTAAGATCTAGCAATTCAACTTCTAAGAATTTTACTTTAACATGTACACACTACTGTTTATAAAACAGATAACCTACAAGGACCTACTGTATAGCACAGGGAACTCTACTCAATATTTTGTAGTAACCTATAAGTGAAAAGAATCTGTAAAAGAATAGATATATATTTATCTGTATAACCGAATCACTATGTTGTATACCTGAAACTAACATGACATTGTAAACCAACTATACTTCAATTTAAAAATAATAAGTAAGGATGAGGAATTTTATGTAAACTTCATTGTAACTTTGTTTTATAAAAAGTACATCTGGGTAAACGCAAAAGCCTTACAATAGAGAACTGGTTAAGTATGGCACACACATATAGTGTAATAAAACACACTCCTTAACAATCACACTTTAGAAAAATATTTATCAACATTAACAAAAATTCCAGGTTGAATTACTGATAGATTACAAACAAACAAACAAACAAACAACAAACAACCAAGCTGCAAATCAGTATCTGCAACAGGTCTCCAGAGTTCACGAATCTATTACGGGTATGTGTGCGTAAATGACTAAATCATGTTAACAATATCTTTGCTAGTGACAATAATGTTTTCAAGCTTGTGTTATTGTAGCGTTTGCTTTTTCGGTTAACTATCCTAGTCCAAGAAAGAGGCCTTATGCCAAATTATGAAGTTGGTTTCATCGTCTTCAGAGCCATCCCTTCTTTCCAGCTTGGCCTCATTCTCAAGCCTCTTTAGCAGTTCCCCTACCCATGGTGGTTCGAGCCTCTGTACCTGACTTACCTTAACACCCTGTTGATGCCCAGTCTCCCCTCCTGCTCTCTTTGGACAGAAATCTCTAGCTCTCGGTGTCGTACTAGGTCAGACTTAAGTAGGAATCCCAGCGTTACCAACTTTGGTGAACTATATTATCTCTCTGAACCTCCATGCCCCCTGTATAAAATAGAAACCAAATGGCTGTGTTATTAAGTTGCTGTGATCAAATTAAATAAGAAAATGCATGAAATGAGCTTGGTCATAGAACAGATCAATATTAATTATTAGATCTCTTTAATTAATGACTAAATTCAGGTTAATATCTACTGATTCCATTTTAGCAGGTGTCATTCCACTGACTCCAGATGGTGAGAAGTTATTACATACTTCATGCAAAGTTTCCCCACGACCAGAGATGCTGCTTTCCTGAGTGTGACCAGGATGACCGATAACCATGTGAGGACAAGCAACTGACCTCTGGCATTTCACAGTTACAGTGTCCTATTATGCTTTTCTTTCAGCTAGAAATGTCTTCAGACTACAGGGATGGGGTGGAAAGCTGTGGCCAGTTTCTCACTTCACTCCTTCAGGCATCCATCAGGAATTCAGACCAGCCTTTCCAATGCTTTTAAGGCACAGAGAGTAAGCATAGGTAACTTACGAAGCTTAGGTAACTAATTAACAGGCGGGGAAGGGATGAAAGGAGCATAGGAAGGAATACTTTGGGACAACGAATCCTTAGTGTCTTTCCCACCTAATAATCCTCAGAAGGAAACTCTCTCCTGAGAAGACTCAGGTTGGCATCCTCATGAGAAGATTGGAAGTGTGAATGGGCCACCATAGCTACTTGTTCTAGAATCTGCATTGCCCTGTATCATCAGCAGTTGGCAAATCTGGCCACACATTGGAATCACCCAGGGACTTTTAAAAAATACAGATGTCTGGATCCTGTACCTGGAAATTTTGATATAATTGCTCTAGGTACGTGTTTTCCCAAAATGAGATCCCTGGACCAGCAGCACATCTTCACCTAAGAGTGTGTTAGAACTGAAAATCCTCAGACCCCAACGTAGACCCACTGAATCAGAAACTCTGTGGTGGGTTCCAGAAATCTGCTTTCACAAGCCCTCCGAGTGTTCCTGATGAATGCTAAATTTGGTCAGCTATCAGTCTAGGCTGGAGCTTGGGCATCTACAAGTTTTACAAGCTCCGCCGATGATTCTAATTTGCCTCCAGGTTTGAGGACCACTGTTCTTGACCATTTTTATTTTCCCTGAGAATTCCTGACTCTTTCGTGTCTCCAGCCTCACTTTCATATGAATCAATGGCTTTTCCCTATGTTCTTATGGCTTCCATGGAAATAGTTTTCTCTTATTTCCAGGTAGGGAGACAAGATTTGCCGTTGCACTAAGAGATGTCAAATTCTCTGAACCACTGATAAACGGACCAAAGCACTGCCTCCAGAGCAACTTCTGGTAAGTTAGCCAGCCAAGCAGCTCAGTCGGGGCCAAGAGAGGGATAAGTCAACGGAGCCAACAGAAACAGGAAGACAGATTAGAAGACGATCAGCTCAGAGTATCTGCAACAGCCTTGAAATACAAGGGCTGTAACTCTGCATCTAAGCCCTTTGCTTTCATGCTAGGGAATCTGTAGTCGGTCCGTGGCTTATTCAGTTTATATCCAACATGTTTTTGAAGGACAACACAGCAATCATATTCCCGGTGGGAGAAACTGTATGTTTGACTGGAAAGAACCCAGCCCAGGTATCTCAAACCTCCACTGAATTCTAGTGCTGGCTTTGCTGTTAAAAGATGCACCAACTTGAATAATTCTCTTGTTTTGGGGGGACCTCAGTTTTGTCATCTATACAATGATTGCTAAGGACCCTTTTCCACGTGGTAGGGCTTGAACAGACTTCTACAGTATTTTTAAACAAAATTCGACTGGCTGGGAGCTGGATAGGAGGACAAAGAAGATGCCTGACTTTCTCAAACCCTTTATAGGGCCTGTTTCCTAGAGTTGATGCATCTCACCCTGAGTCACAATGTATATATTTAGGTGTTCAAACTACCTTATATTTATACTTCCCACTTGTAAAGCATGTCTCACAGGCTATGTCACTAACCCTCACAAAAGCCCTGTAGTAGGTTGATGGCCCGATTTCACAAACGAGGAAACTGAGGTGAGAATGAAGGGACATGGCCACACACCATATGTGAGCAACTAAACACAGTAGAAAAGTTAACTTTGGAACTCACGTCTTCTTTCTCCTTTCCAGCTCATCTATTATCTCTACCTTGTAAAATGCAATTCCTTTCCCTGTAGCCAAAACAAAACTGCATTTGGAAACCAGAATCACAAGCTTGGTGATAGTCTGTCAAATGTTTCCTAAGTGATTAAAGGAAGAATCAGGCCTCCCCCACCTCCTGGGCCCTCTGTTCCTCTCTCAGATCCCTTAACACTTAGTATAAATTATCTGGCATTAGGATAGAGATCTTTTCATTAGTGTGCCTTTGAAAAACATTAACGTACAGGAAAGAAACATTCCTCTTCATGGGGACAAATGTAATCTTATCAGAAAGGAGCAGGACAATAACAGGAAGAGGGAGGGGATTCTGGAATGCAGGGGAGGGTGGGGCTGGAGGGAAAGAAGACAGGCTACAAGTGAAGGCCCCAGGGAGCCCTTTAATCAGAGCCTGGCAGCCATGATGCTATTGTGAGCTGGAAGCATGGGCAGGAAGCCATGGCTCCCCGAGCTGGGGTGAGGAGAAGCGCATCCCCAAACAGCTACCCTGGTGTCACTGTGAACCGGGTGCTGGACAGCACATGGACGAAGACATATTTATGCAGAGCTCATTTTCCTAACTGATGACCTCTAAGGGAAGCTCCTGGCCAGTAAGATGATGAAGGCTGACTCCTAGGCCTGAAGTGAGAGAGAAGTGACCTTCAAGGGCACTGAGTCCACCTCCCACTCTGTCTTGAATTCCCTGTAACATCCATCCCTCTCTGTCACAAATCCAGACACAGCCCATCCCACCAGTGACTGACTCAACTGGAGGAAGGTCTACTCTGACACCCACTTGCCTGCAGGTTCCTAACCAGACTACACCCACCCCTTTCCATACCAGAACCAGCTGTTAACAAAGAGGAATTTCCATTGTCTTTGACGCTCAGATCTCAACCCTCCATGGTCCAAAATTACTTTCTCACTCTCCTCTAGCCTCTTCATACAGTTTAAGCTTATTTACTTAATTTTGTCCTCAGGGGAGAGAGAGAACAGCTGGCCAGCCTCCTGGGCATAATAACACTTTAGACACTTGACGGAAACAGCGGAGCCAACAGGAGGGACCACCCAGACATGTAGCTCTGTCTCTCAAGAAAAGTTGAGGACAGAGCCAATATGCCAGGATTGGCATCATTCTGCTTTTCTAATTAAGTCTTATGCAAACCTATCAAAACACTCAGTTTAGAATTTTGATTTTTGTCTTGAATAGCCTATTTAACATGGTATCCTTGTCCTTACATATAGCCACACACACACACACACACACACACACACACACACACACACACACCTGATCGTGGAATTCTTGCAGAATAACTTGCTTGTCTTGCCACTTTGTCTTTAATTGTTGTCATGAATATAGCCTTCCCTACCTCTTCCCATGATGCTCCTCTCCCTTCATAAAAGCCTTTAATCTTCTTTGTCCCTTACACTTTCTGAAGTTAGATGATAAAGTGGATTGGGATGTCAGTCCAGAAAGCCCAGTGCGCTAAAAATCTCAGACATACTGCCTGGGAGACGGGTCTTCAGGGACAATTAAAAGATAATGTCAATAGGGCCGGACAACGTGACACGCTAATGGTCTCCTGCTGCCAAAGAAGAGGCCTCAGAGAAACTGAGACGTTACTTTCAAAGCCGGAGACCATTATCCTGTCACAGCACCATCCTCTTATGACTTGGTTGCTATTATGCCCAGTGATTAGAACAATAAATAAAAAAGAGACACTGAGGAGAAAGTGCAGATTTCTGCAGCGAACCAGCAGCCCTACTGATCGAACTGGCTTAGTGTAAAAGTGAACATGAGCGTGTGCGTCTGAACCACTGAATCCAGTCAGATGGCCTTTTTGTTCCCATCTCTGACTTTTCTTGCCACAAAGATTTTATTTTTTCTATTACCACAACTGGACTTATTTCTGCCACCAACTTCTACCCATCCTTCAATACGCAACTTAGAATTCTCCTTTGAGAAATCTTCTCAGCCCTTCTTGTCCATAGGTAGCCTCCTCTAAACCCCTGTCTTTTCTACATGTCGTGCTCCTTTGTTATTATCATCACCAACTTGTACAGTGGCCTACTTCTCTACTGCTGCTTAAATTCTCAGGAACTGCTGTTTCTCCCAACTGGATTGTAAATTCCTGGTCACAAGAGATTATATCTCATACATATTTGTATACCTTAAAACCCCAATAAATGCTCTCAGTAAACATCTATGAAGTGGTCAAGCTGTTGTGACTATTTCTCTTAACGTTAGCCATGTCCGGGAAGGTATATTCTGTGTTAGGGCATGATGTCTATCTTACCAGCAGGCAAAGAGGAGTAAATTGCTGTGGTCCAGCACGTGGTCGCTAGAAAGTGAGATTGGCATAGAGTAAAACAATCCTTTGTGGGTAGCTGGCTCAACTCCCATCCTTGTGTGTCACTTGCCAAATATTCCATCACCTTCTGAAGTGATATGAGCCTATAAGGGGTCCTGGGCTTGGTGTCCAAGTTATTTTATGACTGACCGACTGATTTCTGACGTAGTACTTCTGTGGAGGATGTTGTTTCCCAATATTTCCTCCCCATAAAATTCTTTGAGTAGATAATTTGCATTTGAACTTCTGGGGCCTTTCCCCCTTTATTTATATGTTTAGTTAGTGAGTGAGCTAGTTAGTTAAACATAGCTTTGTCACACGACACAAAGATAAGCATATATAGACACCTGCGATAGAATTTGCTAGCATATGTTCACAGTTATCTCTAAACTTTAAACCAATTTTGATTTTCCTCTGACATTTCAAATTACTTCAGAAATGTTGAATTCTTTGTTATCGAGGAAGACTGTATTGCAGGACCAAGTTTCACCTAAGATCAGTAGACTGGGAATCATAATACTTGAGGTATTCTTCCTTCTACCCCTGATTTGCCATTATCATCTAGTTTTGGAACACTTTTGCTCATTTCTTACCCTAAACTTTCTAAAAAGGATCCACGATTTATATCATGGTGTCTCTTTGAGCACTTGACCAAGAAGGCATTTTTTTGTAAACGATTGATCAGCTTAGAATCATCCTCCCTCAGCAGTAGGTACACAAAGGCAGAGAAATAGAGCAACTATCCAAGGTTACCTGGAAGTATTGACAAAACCAGGCTTCATGCTTTAATCCTGTGCAGCCCAGTGTTTTTCCACCAATGGTCACTATCAGTGAGTTATGAGGGGATACGTAGGCTCTTGGAAGAGTAATCAGGCCAGCAGCCCTTAATTCAATACCACCCACCTTCGTTTCTCTGTCCTCATTCTCAAGTGTTTTGAGAAAATGGTTTAAACTTAAGTCATATGATGTAAAAGGTTAATAAAGAATTTTTGTTATTTTAGTTTCAATTTGTCCTCAAATGCCAGCAGCAAGAACATCCTTATGCACAACTGGCCCTAGGACTTAGATAGGCCACCAAGTAGCTGGGGTGAACCAAGCTGCTATGAGGATTCTTGGCCCATGGAAAGATGCAAAACCTACGCATGGTAGGTTGAAACTTCAGAGATGTCTCCCAACCCTGAAATGGTTTGCAGGTGCTTGTCTCAAAGATGAGAACAGATAATGAATAAAACATGCCTGGAGCTTTGTGTCCAGAAAATGTGACAAGCTTTAATCTGATGGCTTCAGGAATAAGATGAAAAATGAGTTTGAGCTCATCTGCAAAGCTCTTAACGAATCCAAGATGCTGTGGCTGGTATGGCTGCTTATGGACTACAGTTTGCCCCAGGTTTATGCGGGGACAGGGAGAGCAGTGGAGGTGGAAGAATCTGGAAGAGAAAGGAAGAGGAAAAAAAGAGAAAAAAAAGCACAAACTGAGTTCTGGCTGGAGGTGGCATGTGGAGCTTCAAACTGAGAGCTCTCCCCCGCAATCTCATGGAAGACTAAATCTGACCTTTCTTTTTGAACCAGAAGCAAAGAGACACAGACTACTCTGCAGACGAGTATATTTTATAAATAAACGCAGATTTATGGACGCTGATGTTTTTGCATTTGTATGTTATCAGTGATTCCACTTTTGCTTTGGGTGGTAAACATAGAAGCATCCCTTACTGTATTTTGGTCTCAAATTGAACATTTAGTGTTAAATCATCTTTCTGCTACATAAAAAGCTATGCTTACACATGTGGAAGGTAAGATAACCTTCTATGACTACTTTTTCCATAGGAAGTTATCTTATTTCCCACATGTGCAGGTGCAGGTCATTAAAGAGAAAGATGGATTGGCGTGCAAAGTTTAAATGTTCTTCGATTGTCATACTTTCAATATTTCTATTGAAAGTTCAGTTGTGGTTTAGGGAAAGTCCAGTAGGTGTAGCTGCAACACTGCTCTATGCCACCCCAGCTCTCTTATTGGCAAGCTGGTCTGGAACCAATGTGGACTCCACACTGCTTTGTGAACCATGCTGTCTGTACTCTCAGTGAAGGACTCTGTCTCATTCAGAACTGTTGCTATTGTCAAAGGAAAGCTAGTAAATTGGGACCCTAATTCAATTCCTCATAGCTTGGAACCTGCAGGGAGGTGTATAATCAAGTTACTAGTTAGCTCACATACTGAAAAGAACAAGTTGGTAATGGTTCCCTCGTGATCTAAACTGGTACATGCGGCTTTGTGAAATGCCAGCCCATCCATTCATTGACTCTTATTTCTTCAGCACCTACAAGGTGACAGGCTCTGTGGACACCACGATGTATTTATATCAGGGGCTCTGTCATTGTGACTCTTCACTTCCATATACTAAAATGTATAACGCTTGAAGAAAGTACCTAATATACAAGTACAAATTTATTACAATAGTGGGATAACTCCAATCTTCACCATTTATTCATTATGTTATCTTAGGAAATTCACTTTGCTTCCTTGAGCCTTGTTTTTTTTTAATCTTCCCAAAAGATCGCAGTGGAGGAAAACAACATGATATACACGAGAGTGTTTGATATTGTGCTATGCCAATCTTATTTTTTTATTAGTAACATTGATCATGATGAAGAATGGTCTCATGGCTTCTATCTAGAGCTCATCACAGTAGATCAACCTGTAAAGTGAGGGACCTCCCCTCTGTGCTCTGTTCGTCAACTCCATTCCATTCTGTGCATATACCTCTGTAGTTTTGTCAGTCTGTACGTTCATAACTGACTTTTTCTCGTCAGTCTTACTATAAACTCTCATGGTCAGGAACTCTAAGGTATTTATCTCCTTTGCCAAAACATCTGGTATAACGTTTAGCACTTTGTAATTGCTCCATAAATGTTTATGAAATAAATATTGTTGAATAAAGCACAATACCGCATTTTAAAGAGAATGTTTCCATTCTATTTATCCATTTGTTTCTGGATTTCATCAAACCAAATAACAGTATAATATCCAGGCACTTTGGGGAAATTTGGCATCACTGTAATACTTCAATACTTTCCTAATTTAGCACAAACCGATCAAGACACATTAAATAAGAACAACATATGCTCACAGTACTATATGTTATGAGAGATAAATATTATCGTATCACCATCAAGATTATTAATGCTTGAAATGAGAAATAGTGCTTAGAGAGAGGAAGTTAAGTACAAGAAATGTGTGGAAAAGAGAGCTAGCCATCAACCAAAATTCAAGCTTCTGCTTCTTTTTTAAAAAAATATTTATTTACTTATTTATTTTGGCTGCACCAGGTCCTAGTTGCCGCATGCGGGAATCTTCATTGTGGCCTGTGGGCTTCTTATTTGCGGCATGCATGCGGTTATCTAGTTCCCCGACCAGGGATGGAACCCAGGCCCCTCCCTGCATTGGGAGCATGGAGTCTTAGCCACTGGACCACCAGGGAAGTCCCTTCAAGCTTCCACTTCTGTAGTTCAGAGTTGCATTAAGAAGGCAGTATCCAGCCAGGAACTACATTTCTCATCATACTTGAAGAAGAGGCTATGTGACCAGTTCTTTTCCAAGAGAATATAAGAAAAATGAAAATTTGTCACTTCTAGGCCGAGGTGCTTTGGTGTCTCTGTTCTATTGGATGGATATGGAAGACTCTAAGGCCTTGGGGCAAATTGTAGGAGAGTATGATGGAAAGAATCTGGGCTCCTGAATCACCTTTTGGAGGAAAGACATCAAATGGCTGTAAACCCGCACTATGTCATGAATAAGAAATAAGCTTCTCTTGGGTTAAGACACTGAAATTTTGGAATTTACCTGTTATGGAGTGGCTAGCATTATCCTCACAAGGCACCACATGATTTTCAAATGAATGGGGCTAATATCAAATACTTTGAATTCAGAGGAGGGAATAGTCACTGTGCGATCAAGTAGACTAAAACTTCCTTCGATAGATGAAGTTGGAATTGAGACTCATAGAACAGGAATCATACCCCATGGGAGAAACTACACAAGCAAAGATGCTAAGGCAGGAGATTGAAAATGGACAGAGAAGAAACTGAGCAGATAAATTGTACCAGAGGGTCCTGACTCCTAAGGCTATCACTAAGCCTTTGATTATTCATCCAGTCTTTAGCTTGACTATTGTCTTTAAGTTATGATGGCTATTGTCTTTAAGTTCCTATGGGTTGCAAGCTATTAGATCCACCTCCGGCAGGTGTCTTATTACAACAATCAGACGATTCGTTCTCCCAGCAAAGCCAGCCCTAGACCTGAAAGAGTCAAATCTTGCCAGCTACAAAGGAACATAAAGCACTTGGTTAAAATTTATGTTTCATTTGCAATTTCTGGTATTACTGAAGGTACAATCAGACCTAAGTGTGAGAACTCAGAATCACATAGTAAAGCTAGGATGGAGCAGGCATTTTCTGCTCTAGTTTCTTTTAGAGCTGGCATCAAGAGCTGAAAGATTTTGTAGTTGTCTTTGTGGATTTCCTACAACTCTTCCATGAGGGCAGAGATGATGTATTATAGTGTCTGTATTCCTCTCTAACCACAACCAAAACTTTGACCTTAATAGAAACAAAATTGTAGGTATAAAGTTAGGACAAGATGGGATGACAGAGCTCATATAATTTAGCATGCTGATTTTGTATAGGGTCATTTATTTTCCTCATTGAGAACCAAAGATTTATAAGTGGTACACCCCATTAAAGACTAGAGGAAATCAAATACCAAACTCCTATAAAATATTAAATGAGTTGTCTTTCCCTTTGTTGCAAGTGACAAACTAATTTAAGGAGGAAAAAGAAAGGAATGAATGATAAGAATCCTAGAATTTCTCTTAAAATCCAGGGAGAAGAATAAAGCTAGTCTTTGAGAACAGGTGAATAATCTGAGTTTTTTTCTTTTTTCTCTTTGCCTATTCATCTACTTTGTTCTTTTGTTTTGTCCAGAATTGTTTTCTCAGTTTCCTGGTACATACAATGGGAAATTGCTGCTGCTAAGAGATCTCAAATTTTTGTCAATTCAAGAGAATAGACAGATAATTCTGAGTTGGAATCTCTTAGTCCCTATTCCAAACACAGAGGAAAGAATCTGATTAGAGCAATGAATTTTAGCCAGACAAGCTCATTGTTTGGAGTGGAGCTGGGGCAGTTCATGGAAGAGAGGGAGAGACAATTTCCAGAAGTGGTGAAGTTTATTATATAGACAAACCAATGCTAAGTGACTTATGCAAGGAAACACCCAGCTAGTTAATGCAGAAAAGAGAACAGAATACCAAGAGGTCAAGTGGCTTACCCCGGGAAATAGAGCTCGTTAATGGAACAGACAGGATTAGAGCCAGCTCCTTAATCCAGGGGTGGTAGTTGTTTATTAAATATTTCTTTCTCATCATTTAAATCCTCAAGGGAGAGTCTTTCTCCCCGAAACCATTCTAGAAAGGAATGTCTCAAATGTTCAACTCTTGGCATATATTTCCCCCTGAGATTCTAAATACCAACCTCCAGGGTCATTTCAGACAATTATTTGTTCCTAGGGACTGTTCTTTCCCTCTCTGTGTTATGTAGACACTGCGTATATTGTTCGACACAGATGGTCTCCTGTCAAAATGATTGCTTGCTAGAGTTGTCAAGGCAGATGCCAAAATCGTACAATTTGGTACAGATGATGCTCTGGAAGGGGAAAGGCACATTCATCACTAGGTTGAATTCACACTGCCTTAATTTGCTAAAAAAAAAAAAAAGAGTGAATCCCAACTGCTAGTCATAGTTTGCCATCTTTTGGAGTTTGGATTCCCCAGGCCAGTGGTAAAGTAGTTGAAACAACAACCTAAGTAGCAAAACTGACATTTCTGTTTCCACCCCAGTCATGATGAGTGACACCTTCAAAGGTCTGAACCCAAAAGCTTGCATCGTTACCTTAAATTTTAAAATATCTTCTCAAAATGATTGCATGTAATCTATTGAATTCCATAGAACTTGTGTATTTAAATGATGATCAAATGATTCCTGTAGAGCTGCAGGCCAGGTTGGACCAGGGGTGTTGTTGGTTCTCAGCAGCCACTCTTCTACAACCCCCGAGAGAGACTCAACATTAACTAGTAGCATAATAACGCGATCGCCTCTCCAAAGTCCAATCACCTCACATAATTGGAATCTGAATTGTCGCCGAAGGGTTTACTTTGATCCTAAAATAATATCCCTTCTGACCAAATTTCTTGATACATATAATTTGTTATTACTCAGTTGTAATAATAAGTGGAATGAATCAAGAGAAAATATCTCATCCGTATTTAATTTAGAGGCTAATGTTGAATACTCTTAACCAGCTTCTCTCCAGAATAGATATTTTTGTTGATGTTCTTTTGTATTTTCATTGCTAATCAACAAGTCTTTTTCTATCTGTCACTGGACTAATACAGTTAGGTATCCGAACACAGTAGTAGATTGAGGCTAATGTTATTGATATTTTGCAGTTTGAAGGTTTATATAGTCTCCCTCAAATGGAATCTTTTAAAAAGATTTATTTTATGGTCATGAAAAAAATATTCATTTTAGAAAATCCTGAAGATAAAGTAAATTAAAGCTAAGAAAATTAATGTCACCCAGAATCCCCAAACCCAAGAATAACCACTCAGGATATTTTGAATATTATTTCTTCAATTTATTTGTGTGTGGGGGGGGTAGAACTTTTCTTTCTCCTCTTCTCTCTTACCCGTGCCCCTCTCACCCAGGTGAGAAGGGTTTTGAGTATGATAGCTAGGGGTGGTCAATGTTGGCAAAAAAGAACTGCTTGTTCCCTTTGTGGATAATTTATTCTTAAAAAAAAAAAAAAAGCCTATGAAACCTAAAACCCTCCCAAGCAATGCAGTGCAGTGCTCCCCCTTCAGTATGAGCCAGGTATAGCATCCAGAAAATCAATTGCTGCATGCCATTCCTCTAGGATGGGGCAGGACTTCCAGTGTGAGAAGAGAAAGATTAAAAGAAGAAGGGATTCTTGGATGTGAATCTCCTACAGGGAGAGTGCATCATAGGACTGAAATATATAAGTAAAGAAACAAAAAAACAATAAATAGGGTAAGTAAAGTTCTGGAAGTGCTATGAAGAATATATAATAGGGTAATTTTGACAGAGAGTAACTGTAACAGGAGAGGTTGTTTCATGTAAGATCAGAGAAGTTCTCCTTGATGAGGAGACATGAATTCAGACCTAAATGGTGAGAAAAAGGCAGCCACGTGGAAAGAGTGTTCATTGTAGGAGGAACCATAAGTACAAATGCCATGATATGAGACTATTTGGGGTATGTTTTAAGACACCAAAAACGAACATGGATGAGTCAAAGTTAACCACAGGAGGAAGGGCAGGAGATGAGGTTGGGGACATTGCAAGCCCAGATAAGGAGGTTATAAAAAAGTTTGTTTTTTATTCAAAGTATATTTGGAAGCCACTAGCAACTGTTAAGTAGGGGAGTATGACGATCTGATTTAAGCTTTAGAAAGACCAATCTGGCCACTAAGTGTTGGAGGGACTCTAGGTAAGGGAGCAAATGTGGAGGCAGAAAACCTACTTCAGAGGTCATTGCAAAAATCTAGGAAGAAATAATCGTGGCTTGGGAAGGAGTGGTTGCAGTGAAGATAATGAGAAGAGATTCAGAATAGGGTTTAAAATTATATCTGATTGATGAATTGGTTGATGGGATTGAGGGAAAGAGGAATCTGCGATAACTTCTAAGGTTTTATCCTAAGCGGTTAGATGAATAGTGATGGCATTTACTTAAATAGGTACTAATTAGGGAAATGAATTTGGGACATTTGGGCAATCAAGTGTTCTGTTTGTGCCATGTTAAGTTTG
Organism: Monodon monoceros; assembly: GCF_005190385.1. NCBI lineage: Eukaryota > Metazoa > Chordata > Mammalia > Artiodactyla > Monodontidae > Monodon > Monodon monoceros. Next base: position 5,758,312 of record NW_021703784.1, on the reverse strand, counting down.
ATATGCTGATCAGACAGCTTTAGATATTCAACAGAAAGTTGAATATGCAGGGGGCCATGGTCTTCTATTTCCTCGATTTCTGATCTCTTTTAAATTGAGGCATAGAAGGTGAAAACAAGCATAAAGTGTATGACACAACTGCAGCTTAGTCCCTGCCCTGTGGACCCCTGTCTAGAATGTCTAAGAAAATGCCAATTCAACCCTCTGAAAAGTATGTGTGAGTTTCACTTTTTTGGAATTCAATTTGATATTGAATGTGGATGGCTTATGAAAGAATGTTCACTTATTCATATGTTAGCATGATACATCCCTTTACTCTCTGATATCCACTAATTAACCTCAAGTAAGAATAGACATTTTATCTAATATTTTAGTCTCTCTAAACTAGAGGCTACAGATTAGAATCCATTTCTTTCCAGAAATTCCAATCCTTTGATTACTAACTCGGTATTTACCCTCAAATATCCGGAGCTACCAAATCTGGAAGTGTCTTTCATGACTAATGAATTTAAACCTATTGAATTTGGAAGTTCCCAGAGAGCCTGCCTTGATGAACTTTACTCAGGAGTGAAAATTTCACAGATCCTGTATCAGAAGGGAGGTCACCTAATCTGAAATACTGCCCGTGCACGTTGGGCAATCTGAGACCAGGGAGGTTAAACTGCCACAGATCTCACAGAAGAAAGTAACAGGTCCATCAAGTCCTCATCCGGTGTTATTATCATTACCCTTCAGGATTATTGATTTATTCATCAGTCACACATTTTTGGAAGCTCCCTGAGTATTATACACCGGACCACCTGCTTGAAAATTTAAATAAATCACTAGGGTCCCTATCTTCAGGTCACTTAAGTTTAGTCAGTGATTTAATGTAAGTAGAAAAGTTTTGACACAAGACATAGTAGTTGCTATAATAAAATAATGAACAAAATTACATAACATCCCAGAAGAAATTGAGGCTTACTCTGCCTTGGAGCCTTGGAAAATTCTAAACAGAGGTTGAAAATATTTACATAGGGTCTTGAATGATGGCAAAAGTTTGTCCAGGCAGGAAAGTGAAGGAAGAATATTTCAGAAAGGGGTAACAACAGAGAAATTCAGAATGAGTAGATCAACGTGCAAACGGGGTGGAATGGTGAGAAGTGAGATTGTACAAGCAAGTTGGGGACAGACAGCATAAGCCTGCTAGACCCATCTAAGGTGTTTGGAGTCTATCCAGGAGGCCAGAAGAAGGCACGGAGCTTTTAAAGGAGGAGGGTAACATGCTCAGATTTGCTTTCAGGCTGCTTTGGCAGCAGAATTTAGATTGGGCAAGAGAAAAGAGAAACTACCGAATGGGGGTGGGGCTTTATATTCCCAGAGATGTTTATACCACACTGAGCTAAGCTGTTGCATTCTTGGAAATGTTCTTGTGCTTCTGCCATGTGTACCATCATAATTTTATTCAAGATCACATACGGAGAGCTAACTAGGCGTAAAGCCCCAAAGTAGGTAAAACATCGTCTGATATCTCTAGGAATTTTCCATCCTTATTGCACAGCCCACTGTCAAGGTAAAAAAGCTAAAGAGATTTGGAGTAGAGAGAGACAGCTATTGTGGGAATTAGAGTGGCTTTTTGAAGTAAATAAAATTTGACCTCAAAGGTGACGGATGGGTAGGGTTTTTATAAGTAAAGGAACTCAAACATTCTGACCAAAATGTCCTTCCCACCTTTTCTACTGAACTGCAAACTAAAAGTAGAGACCAGAGTTGCTATTTATAACATGTCTCCATTTTCTTCTTAGAACTCAGAATAAAACAAGTGCTTTACGGTGATGCCAACCTAGACTATGTCTCTCTAACAAGCCAAAATTTCTGATTGAAAATTAGAGGAGGAAAAATACAACTGTTTCTGTTGGGCACATGATAGTAAACAACACGAGTTGTATTTTCATTGGGTTGACTAGCTGTTGGGACAGGGTAGAAATTCAGCCCAAATGATTGACTTGGAGTTCTAAGGCCTAGGCATGCAGTAAACCTGATTTTCGAGAATTCAGCCAGTTTTTCCTTCAAGGGTTCCAACTAGCAGTCCAAAGCATAAAACGTAAAACCTCATTGTCTCTAGGTGTTTTGAAGTTTCCTCCAACAGGTTGGCCTAAATAGCTTTATTTTATTATATTTGTAACACAAGTCTAATTTCAGTTAATGCCAGAAATACAACCCAAATCCTAATTAACTAACTAATTAATACAGTAAAGCCTGCCCCATTGATAAATAATTCATTACATCCTATTCTCTCCTGTGGGTAAGTATTCCAGAGGAGCAATCTTGAAAAGAACATAAAGTTCTTGCGATTGCTCTCTTGGTTTTATTTCTCTGAAAAAAACACTCTTGTCACCTGTTATATATGTGGCCACAAGCAAGCTCCTGACAGCATAGCTGGAAGGCAAGGAATGAAATTAACTGAGCCTTTTTGCAAAAGTTAAGGAAGGTGCTGACAGATAACAGCAAAGCCAAACCAGTTAGGAATGGACCAGGACAAGAGGGGCTTCTCTCTTAGTTACAAATGCATCTGGCCTGTGTCCATGGCTAGATCATATATCTGACAATATCCTCCCTTTTAATGCTTTGCAGATCCAAGGTATATTATCATACCCTAAGCCTGAACTCTCCAGGGAAATTATGTCAAGCCATAACCAAGGAAGCTGGATTGTAAAAAAATCACCAGAGGAAACCAGCTGTCTCATATTCACTGTTAGGAAATGAGAAACCATGTACCAAAAGGTGGCACTGTGAGACTGCAGGATGATGACTAACCGCGTTGCTTCATTCTCAAGTCTCCAGAAGATTCATGGTCAGCATTTACTCCTGGAGGAAAAAAAAAAAAAAAGAGACTAGAACTCGGCTTTATTTTTAGAACTTATCTCTGTGCACTCAGGGTGGACCTAAAGTTCTCATAAACTAATGTCCCCAGTTTATTATGCATACAGTACACATTCCTGATGTGGGCAGGAAACAAACTAATTTTTTAAAGCCTCTGTGTCCGAAGTATTCATTATTTGGATCTGCTGACCTGTGTGGTAGTGCTATTTTAGAAGAAGGGATCAAATCAAGATGACTTACCCTAAAAAAAAAGATAAGGTTTCTGCAAAATACTGAAAAACGGCCTAACAGGCAGTTGGAAATATTACTCTGTGCTAATATGACATAAAACTGAAGCCGTCATACAACTCTCACGTAGAATGTTTGAGATTACACCTTTTAAAAAGCGAGATCCCATTGCTAAGAGCTGCTTAAAATGCGAGGAGGCATTCTTTGTCCACAACTAAGCTCACAAGCACATTTTAGAAGTTCTGCAGAGAGATGGAAAGGAAGAGAAGCCTCACTATGTCCTTGAATTTGTTTCTTGTTCATTTCTAACCAAGCGTTTCATGGAATAAACATTAAATCCCCGACTCTCATTTATGGCAAAGAAGAGCACACTGTTCATGAAACATTATTTCCTGAGCACCAAATATGTACTTTATTTTGTGTCGGGTGCGGAGAGAGAAACAAGAAAAGTAGAACCCAAATTCATTCTCTTTGAGCCAATTCCAAAAACATAAACTGACTAAGAGACCATGTGATATATTTTTGGTCATTACCGTGGTAGGATATCATGCTGTTGAATTGTCTGTCTCTTTTACAAACCCAAATTCTTGGTCTATTTAAATCCTCATAGTTTTTGTAACTGAAGTTCATGCAAATGTATAATCTCAGAGCTTGAAGGGACTTGGACAATAGCTAACATTTATTTCACTATAATTTGTTGTGTCTATAACAGTGCTATGTGCTTTGTATGCATTATCTTTTTAATATTTATAACAACTCATTAGGCTGGTCCCCATTTTACAAATAAAGCAATAGAGGCTCAGAAAAATTCAGTAATAAAGGACCAAGTCATGAATTTGAAACTAAATCTATACAATTCTAGAGCCTGTGCTATGCTACACCAACTTCAGGACCTGAAAAATCATCATGTCCTCAAGTCCAACACTCAACAAATATGTTCATTCAAATATGTATCACCTCCACTACATGCCCACCAAACGTTCACCCAGTCTCCAAACACAGGGGACTCACTCCCTTCTGAAGCAGGTCTTTTATCTTTCAACAATTTCTTTCCCCTAGGATAAAACTCAGATAGCCCCACTTTCAAAGAAGGGCAAACTCTTATTTATGTATGGATGTATGGATGGATTTATCTTTTATTTTTCATTGAAGTATAGTTGATTTACAATGTTATGTTAGTTTTTCTTCATTGAAGTATAGTTGATTTACAATGTTATGTTAGTTTTAGGTGTACAGCAAAGTGATTGTCATATATATATATGACAGAATTCTATATATATTTGTAACAAGCCAGATTATTTTCCCTTATAGGTTATTACAAAATATTGGGTATAATTCCCATCTTTGTATGGTTTCAAAATCAGGAATATCAGCTTGTATTCCAAGCAGGGTTGCCAAGTAAACCACAGGACACACATTTAAACACGAATTGCTGATAGATAACAAATGCTACCCCATCCTTACACTGAAAAATGACTTGTTATCTATCAGCAATTCAGATCTAACTGGGCATTCTTTATTTTTACTTCCTAAATCTAGCGACCCTTATCCATACAACAGCAAACCCATGTTTGTGGAGGGTATAAATGAGCACAATATTGTAGAGAAGTGAGTTTTGAAAAGAAAAAAAAAACTGTATTAAACTGTTTTTGAATCGAGGAGGAAACCAAGCCTTGTTCAAAACATCTTTTAAAGGCAAAGGACACATAAGTAATTAACAAAACTAAATCACCCCTGGTTGTACATAAATTCAGCTCTCCCTTAGGTCTGCTGCAGTAATGTGGTCTTGGATTTAATGTACTTAGCTATAACAGTGGTCTTCACTGGGGAATGACTTTACTTCACTCTCCAACATTTGTTTCCCAGAGGAAAGCTTTGCCGCTAACTTGGAAAGTCCCTCCTCCACCAACCACTGTCTCTTTGTCAACTTGCCTTGCTCGGTGTGGACCAAGAAGGCTCCATAGATCCTACAGCTCTCCTCTGGACACAGCTTAGTGGCTGGTGCAGTGGAGAGTTGTTTCAGATGAAGACCCTGGCCCGGAATCAGAGGTTTCTAAAAGTAAAACTCATTTTCCTTCCTTCAGAATTCCCAAATAAAAATACAAGATGTCCAGTCAAATTGGAATTTCAGATGAACAACAAAAAAATGTTTTAGTATAAATATGTCTTATGTATTGAAGGGGTCACATTTATACCTAAATATTATTCATTGTTCATCCGAAATTCAAATTTAACTGGCACTCTATTTTATGTGGCACCCCTATGTGGGAGCAGTGGGAGATGCACGCTCTCTTCAACAGGGAGATGTAAAACAATTAAATGATTAAAACAAAACAAAATGAGCAAAACCAATAGCAACAAAGAAACTACAACAGCCCCATGAGAACTAGCCTGGATAGATTTCTTTAAGCACACTGTGACTTTCCAAGTGCTCCTTCCAAGTTGGGCTCTTGCTTCATGTTGCCTCCATGTGTAAAACTGCTCTTCTATCTGGAAGCCTTCCCTCACTTTCTCAAAGTCATGTCTAACCTCCTCTGTGGCTTATCCTTTCACTAAACTCAGAAGCAGATCCATTTTTTATGGGACCTGAAGTATAGACTGGGGAGGGTGCTCTTTAACAACAACAAAAAAAAATATGCAAAATAAAAATACAAAATGTAATATGAAATTAGGTTCCAAGGTAAATTATTTCTTAGAATAAGATATTTATTTGGAAAATTTTAAAAGTTGGCAAATACCACAAGCATCATATAATCTAATATATTAGCAAGTTGCCTGACACAAGTCTATAAGGCATTTTTTTGGCTCTAGTCTCTTTGCTCACCTCTTCAGAGGATAACAATTTTGTATTATATTTTTCTATAGAGAGAAGAGAAAGACCACGCAGTCTTTCCTCTAGCATGAATAATTGATTTTTTTAAAAAATTGAGAGTTGAGGATTGCTGTCAAGTTTGGAAAATCCTCTGTGAGGTTTTCTTTGTATATGACCTATCAAATTCCAAGGAATTTTAAGTTTTCTTATGCATTGACTATTTATAAATTATATTTGAATTGAGACACTCATTAACAACTACCCACATGCGGACTTCTCATGGCAGGCATCATAGGACATGTCCACACAGGAGAAGACCTCTATCCCAGCACCCTCGTGCGTGGTGCTGGTGAGCTGGCAACGTAGGCAATAGAAGGATTTCTGGAAGTCATTCCTGTACAAGGACTGCTCACCATGATTTAACAACACACAGGAGTCACTGTGAGACATATTCTGAACATATCTCACTAAACCCAAACTAAATACATCCCCTACTCAAACACCACTGAGGCAGATGCCCAAAAGTGTCCAAGGCACCCCTCCACAAATGAGCACAAGAAGAAAGGTGATGCGGTTGAAGCCAAAACAGAAAGAGACGGTTAAAATATCTTACAGTAAAAATGTCTGGGGCTTCCCTGGTGGCACAGTGGTTGAGAATCTGCCTGCCAACGCAGGGGCCACGGGTTCAAGCCCTGGTCTGGGAAGATCCCACATGCCGTGGAGCAACTGGGCCCGTGAGCCACAACTACTGAGTCTGCACATCTGGAGCGTGTGCCCTGCAACAAGAGAGGCCGCGACAGTGAAAGGACCGCGCACTGTGATGAAGAGTGGCCCCCGCTTGTCACAACTAAGAGAAAGCCCTCTTACAGAAACAAAGACCCAACACAGCCAAAAATAAATTAATTAATTAATTAATTTTTAAAAATGTCTTATTATTGCACACTTTACCAAAATATACGAGCATGTGAACACATTGGTAGGGTTCATCCCAGAACCTTGTGTGTACAAGTGAAGGGCCTGAAGCTGATCTTCACAAGATACATTAAATCCATTTCCATCCAGATCTTTGGCAGCTAATATGATCCATAACATTCACTTTGCACTTAGCCTGGCAGCCTTGTGTTAGAAATAGTTGTAACATCTTGCCATTGAGATTACAGGTCCTTCTGAGGGCAGAAATCATGAGAGTTTCTGTTTTATTTTTCTTTCTGTGTTTGATGTAGAGCCAGTCATTTTCAAAATGTGTGCATATATGTGTACATGTATTTCTGTATCAAGGTACAGGTTATATTACAGGTCACCAGGCTGATTGTCCCCTCTTACATCTGCATCTCAAATATCAGTAGGGTGAACAAGCTCCCCTTCAAAACCTGAACTTGGAGAGAAACTTCTAGATTGAAGTCCCTACTTTATCCTGTTAATGGCTGTGCCTTTAACCTTTCTGTCTCAGTTTCCACATCTGAAAAATGGAGCTGATGGGCCTGGTAATAGCCTCCCAATATTCATTCCAAAATATTATGAGGAGCGAATCAAGCACCTGGGTATGTAAATGACTATACCACACTTGGTGTTCAGGCTTAGTTTCCTCTGATGAGAGAAAAAATGACATGGCACTATTAACGAATCACAAAAATGCTCTCTTTGTGTTCCATATTTTATAAAACAGCAAGAAAAGAAGGAACAGAGTCATGTAGCTCTTTGTTGGAATTTTCAGGGAGCATTATGGTAGAACTTAAAACCAAGGGTTAACTGAAGTGTTGCAGAATGCTAATTCCCAGGCCAGAACATGCTGTTGCATCAGAATACTTGTGGATGTAGGTGTCATTCTGATGATCAACCAGGTTTGAAAGTGGCTGATTTAGATGGAGGATACATTGATATCTCCCGGTAGATGTTGAAGTCTTAGCTAGTAGACATGTACCATGATCATTCCCTCTTCATCCTTTTCTCCATGTCTTCCTCCTCCAGCAAGGAAAGGCCACAACTCCCAATGCCAGTACTGTTTAGTTTCTTCATTTCCCCCATATTATATTCTGACCAGCCAGAGGATTTAAGAAAATGAAAAGTTAAAAAAAATTTCTGAGATTCAGGCAAAGTCTACATTCACCCATCCGTTCAACCACCCAGTCATCCTCGTCAGTATTCACCGAGCATGCTGTTGATCTTTATATAACTTCTTAGATGTCAGTCTGGTCTTGAGTATGGGTCTTTGAAAATATGCCATGCATCCACCAAAACTGGTCTACTATAGGTATTAACAACTCCCAAGCTTCTAAACCCAACTGACGTTCTTCAGTTCTCATTGTATCTGATAATTCCACAGCATCCAGCAGAGCTAATTTCCCTTTCCTTGATACATTTCTTCTTCTTAGGCCTCTGGGATTCCATATTCTCCTGGTTTGTCTCTTATTTCTCCAGATACACTTCTTCCTACCAGGTCCTCCTCCAATTTGACCCAAAGTTGGAATTCTTCAACCCTCAGTCTCGAACCTCCTTCTCCTCCTAGTCTATACGTTCCCTCAGAATGACGTATTGCACTCTCTTGTTTCCATCTCTATGACAGGAATTCAAAATTAGTATCTCCCACTCTGCCTTTTCTCAGCTCAGTAAATTTCATCTGCATATACACAGTTGCCTAAGAAAGAAGACAGAACATTCTTCTTACCATTATCTCTCCTTCCCCACTTTCAATCTACCACCACATCTTACTGATTTTTGCCTCCTAGGTATCTCTCTAAACCATCCCTTTCACTTTACTCTCACCATCTTCATCCAAACCTAAGCCACAACCATCCGTCGCATGGATTCCAACTCCTATCTTTGCTTCCTCTCCTTGTCCTCCCGATCTGGTCTCCATTCTCCATGGAGCAGATAAAAAAATGTCTACAGTTTTAAAACATATTATCTCTTCTCTTTAAAAGCCTTAATTTAAGGGTTAACACTTAAAAACACTTATTTTCAGTTTTTATCGAGATATAACTGACAAAATTATGAGCTCTTGAAAGCGGACATCTTGATGGATGTCCACTTTCAAATCTACACATCTTCGTAGATGTGTACATTTTGAAAAGATCCCTCCCATCCAGTTAATTAATACATTCATCACCACATATATGAACATTCCAATTCCACTCTCTTAGCAAATTTCACTGATGTACTACACTGTTATCAACTATAGTCACCATGTTCTCTATTAAATCCTCAGAGCTTATTCATCTTATAGATGAAAGTTTGTAGTCTTTTGCCACCTTATCCCTTTCCCCCCCCACACTCCAGCCCCTGGAAACCACTTTTCTACTCTCTTTTACTGAGTTTGACTATTTTTTTAGATTCCACATATAAAATCCATAATAGAAGACTCAAAGCCTTCATGTATCTAGCTCCTTCCTGTTTCCAGACTTCCCTGGACCACTTCCCACACCTCCTAAAGCTGTAGCCACGCCAGCCTTCTCACAATTCCAGGAATTCACCAAGACCTTTCCTCTAAGCTGCCGTCCCCTCCAGATAGAGTGCCTTTCCCCGGCTCGGGAGCTAATCTGTGCCCATTCTTCTAACACCTCACCCTCAGAGAAGCCTCCCCTGACTCCGATACTGTACTTCCCTCTTAATACATATCCATCACTCCTACATTCATGTTTTTTCTTTGTATGATTATTTATTTAATATGTTTCCCACTTGACAGCAGGCTCCATAAAAGCATGGAAATATATATTTGCTTACCACTCTCTACTCAAAGAAAACGGGCACCTACTAAGTATTCAGTGAATACGAATGAATTCGAATGAACTAACACACAAAATGAATGGGGGAGAGAAGAGCCATTCCACATTTGTGACTCTTTCTCACAGTACTATATGTTTGACTTGTGTTTTGAGATGATGCTGCGTTTTCTTTCCATCTGGGTAATTCTCCCAGGTCCGATTATCCCTGAGCTCCCCAGCTTTTTCTGCAGCTCTGGCCAAGTCACTAGTTTCCCTGAATGTTAATCAAGCCGTCTGGAAAATAGGGCATGAAATTGTATGTCCCTGACTAGCAGCAGATGTGGTAAGTGAGCTGAGCTGCATTTCCGTTCAGTAACTAATTGCACACATGGTACTATATGGAGAAAAACATTATAAATCAATTAAGTTATTATAGTAACACTGTCCTCTGTAAATAGAGAGCTAGACTTTGGGTTGGGAATTGGGAGCTAGGAACACCTGATTCTCCTTGCAGTGACCTTGGAAAATCACTTACTTCTTTACATTTCATTAGTCTCATCCCCATTCACGTCACCAGGAAGATTCATTTACTGATACTTGTTAAGGGTTTTGACTCCCTGGGTTGGAAGGTGGGATATTACTGGGGGAGGATGGTGGTTTAAAGTTCTTACTGACGTAAAACACTCATGTAAGTATTTGATGTTCATGCTGTCATCAATACCCAAGGTCAGAGCTGGTTGGTGTCTTGGGCCAGGGTGACAGGAGGAGGAAGAAGTGAAGGGACAAGGTAGCTGTGGAGTTGACAATGTCCCCAAGTGCCCAAGGCTTGGGCAATATTAACCTGGGCAAAATAGGAATCAAGTGAGCCTGGGTTCGAGGGGCAAGAGGAAGAGAGAAGTGGGGAGGTTGCAAAAGGCACCTAATATTCTCTCTCCTTCCTGCCCTCCTTGTTTTGGCTTTCATGGGAATTGGGCTTACAGAGAAAATATCTGACTACGCTTCTAGAGATAAAAGTCTCAAGCTTTTTAGCCCATAGAAGAGGGGATATGTGAAAGAAGCCAAGACTTATATTAGAGAGAAGTTGAAATTATTTTTAAGTAGGTAAATATGGATTCTAGAAGCAACCTCTGGAAACCATTGTGTAATGTTCAGGGACTTTGTAGGACATTTGCAAAATTCATCTGGTTAATTTAGATGAGAATATTGCCATTGGGACTAAAGTTGCTGCAGGCATTTGGTGATACACTTTGCTCTCATTCTGCCTGTGTTGATTTTGTTTTGTCAGAGAGTTGTCCTCAATCCTGGTTGTGTCTTAGAATGACACGAGAAGCTTTTAAACCTTAGCGATGTCCTCATGGTCTCTGGAGGTAGGACCTGGGCATTAGCACTTTTAAAAAGTGCCCCCAGGTAATTCTATTCGGCAGCAGAGTTAAGAGCAGAGAACTGTAAGGAAGCTCTTAAAGGCAGGAACTCTGTCTTATACTTAAATATATGTGTATATTACATTATTGAACCCCTAGGTGTTAATATCCATTATCTCAGTGTAATACTCACAATTTGTCTCCTCCATGAGGTCGGACAAGCTGTCTGAGGTTGGTCAGAGAGGGACAGGTGGACTTGGAACTGGGGCAAGCTCACCTGGCCTGGAGGCTCAGGCGCTAACATCGTCTGTTGTCTGCCTCAGTCCCTAAGCCCAGCTCGTGGCACAGTGAAGACACTCACTAAGGATCATGTTGCTGATTAAGTAATTGAGGGGATGACCCATGTTCAGATACCACAAGGAATCTTACGGCACCCACACTGTTTAGATAAATACAACCCTAGACAGAAATGGAGCCCCAGAAATCTCAGTCACCGCCCATACTCACAACATAGCATCTTGTTTCCTTCTAATACATTGTCCTTTATTCAGTGTTTATCTGGGTGTCAGGACCACAGCTGCCGTCTCTTTATAGACTCAGGCCTGGGTCACAGGGTGGGGAGAAAACAATGACTGTTTTGCTTGTCTGGTGACAGATATCCTGTGCCACTTTGCACTGCTTGTTGCAAATGTGATCCCATATCCTGTGACTATCCCTCTGGGCTTGCATCTCCCGCACCACACAGGGGCTTCAGGGATGCCTGCAAAACAATCTGTGTTCTGACCTCAGCATCACTGGGCCCATAAATCATATAAGGCAGCTCACACTTCAAGCAGTGGCCTAGGGACATGGTGGGATCAGGGGGCAGAGACTAGAAAAGAGTAGGGGTGGAGGCCAGGGGCAGGGAGAGGAAGGTTATGCTGAGAAACAATGAGAGACACAGGGAGCTTTTTATTCTATAAAGAAATGGGCTGTTTCCTAGACGTCATAATCCTATCACGAGGTGGAGATTGCAGGAGGCCAGTTTTGCGGGCAGCGAGTGTCAAGTCAATATTTTATCATGAATGATGTGCCTCACCAACATCATTCCCTGTAAACAACTTTTGAATAGGGGTATCCTGTCCAGACTACAGATTAACCAGCTAATACTTGAGAAATGGAAAAAGCCCAAGCAACAATTCCTTATACTTTAATGATTCCTGACAAAGCACGATAAACACATTCATTCATTCATTCATTCAGTAAATGGTTGTCCAGCTACATCTCTGTGCCAGGCACTGAGCTCGTTGTTGGAGACAGCAGCCTGCGAGACCAACTTTATGCATGGTTCCCTGAGCTTACAGCCTAGTGAAGGACATAGACATTGAACAAAAAGGACAGTGTGAGGAGTATTGTGGGAGGGAAAGAACAGGAACGTGTATTATATCAATTTTTTTTAACTTTTTATTCTGTATTGGAGTAGAGTTGATTAACAACGTTGTGATAGTTTCAGGTGTACGACAAAGTGATTCAGTTATACGTATACAGGTACCTATTCTTTTTCAAATTCTTTTTGCAATTAGGTTATTACAGAATATCAAGCAGAGTTCCCTGTGCTATTTTTACACAGATCTTTTTTATTAAGTTCATTGTAAACTTCACTATTAACTCCATCTCATACTGAAAATCAGAGGGGTTAGGGTGGCATACAAAAGTGAAAGGATGGAGCCAGGACTTCAACCTGCGTATTCTTGAATTCTTGTGCGCTTTTCACTCTGGAATCGTTACCTCAAAGCACCATCAGCTTAGCTGCTTCCCAAGCTTCTGTCCTGAGACCCAAGATAGCTTCCGTCACAGTGAACGCTGCTCTGTGGCGCGTCAGCCTTCTGGTTCCGCAACAAGATGTCCGCTGGCTTCTCAGCCCAACATCTAATGTGACCCAAGCCCAATAAACAACCACAATTTGTGCAGTGAAAAGAGCTACATAGAGAAAACCAGAACCATGAAAGTGGGTCAGGCCCAAACTATCTTTGTACCATGTGGTTCACTGAAACCCCAAATTTGCATCTTGCTGACATCTAACTCCCTCTTGAATACAAGCATTTGTTTTCTTTTTACCATTTTTAGACACAGTTTTTTTTACTGTTAAAACATAAAATTTATCATCTTAATCATATTTAGGTGTACAGTACAGTGGTGTTAACTATATATAAATTGTCCCATAATAGATCTCCAGTATTCATCTTGCAAAACTGAAACTCTATACCCATTGGACAAAAACTCCCCTTTTCTCCCTCCCCCAGCCCCTGGAAATCACCATTCTACCTTCTGTTTCTAAGAGTTCAACTATTTTAGATACTTGTGACAGTATTTGTGTTTTTGTGACTGGCTTGTTTCACATAGCATAATGTTCTCAAGGTTCATCCATGTTGTAGCATATGACAGAGTGCCATTCTTTAAAGGCTGAACAATCTTCCATTATATATATATATATATATATATATATGTATATGTATATATATACACTCGACATTTTTTAAATCCATTCTGCCATTGATGGACATCCAGGTTGCTTCTACCTCTTGGCTATTGTTAATGATGTTGCAGTGAACACGGGTGTGCAAATATCTCTTTGAGATCCTGTTCGCAATTCTTTCAGATATATATCCAGAAGTAGGATTGATGGATTGATAATTCTATTTTTAATTTTTTTTGGAAATTCCATAACTGTTTTCCATAGTGGTTGCCCTATTTTACATTCCTTCTGACGGTACACAAGGATTCGAACTTCTCCACATCTTAGCCAACAGTTGTCGTTTTCTTTCTTTTATTTTTTTTAATTTTTACAGTGGCCATCCTAATGGGTGTAAGGCGATATCTCATTGTGGTTTTGATTACATCTCTCTGATGATTTTTTAAAAATTTTTATTTATTATTTATTTTTTGCCGCGTTGGGTCTTCGTTGCTGCGTGTGGGCTTTCTGTAGCTGCGGCCAGTGGGGGCTAAACTTCATTGTGGTACACGGGCTTCTCATTGCGGTGGCTTCTCTTGTTGCGGAGCACGGGCTCTAGGCACGCAGGCTTCAGTAGTCATGGCACGCGGGCTCAGTAGTTGTGGCTCGCGGGCTCTAGAGTGCAGGCTCAATAGTTGTGGTGCACACACTTAGTTGCTTTGTGGCATGTGGGATCTTCCCTGACCAGGGCTCGAACCCGTATCCTCTCCATTGGCCGGCAGATTCTTAACCACTGTGCCACCAGGGAAGCCCTGTGATGATTTTTATTGTTGAGCATCTTTACTGTTACTATGCTTGTTGGCCATTGTATATCTTCTTTGGGGAAATGTCGACTTGAGTGCCTTACCCATTTTTTAATCAGATTTTTTGTGGTTTTTTTGTTGTTATTGTTGAGATGTAGAGTTCTTTATATATTCTGGATATTAACCCCTTAGTTGTTATACAGTTTTCAAATATTTTCTCTCATTCTGTAGGTTGCCTTTTTATACTTGACTATTTCCTTTGCTGTGCTGAATTTTTTAAGCTCAATGTAGTCTCGTTTGTTGATTTTTGCTTTTGTTGCTTGTACTTTTGGTGTCATATCCAAAAATTCATTGCCAAATACAATGTCATGAAGCTTTTCCTACCTGTTTACAACTCATGTTTTTAACAGGAATGCATTTATTCTTAGACACACTCTTGGCAAGTTGAAGCCAAAGTTGTCATAATTTTTCACATGATGTAATAAAGCGTATTGTATCTATTTTTAAAGTTATTATTTGTTAACTGTCATATAAAGATTATGTCCTTCCTCTCCTCATCATTTTAGGTGAATATAAGTCCATGTCCCTGTTTCAGGTGGGGTTTTGTGATGTATATACTTAGTACTATACCCTATTTTATTTACACTTCATGTTAAAAAGAACTAAGCTTTCTTTTTTTCCTGACAAAAGTCATGATTTGTATCTGTTCAAAGTCCTAGACTGGACGGTATTCAACTGGCATTCCTGGACAAAAATGACCTAGCATTAGCTTGTGGTTATGGCTTTCGAGCTTCTTAAAGCAATGGAATATTTTCTTCAAAAAATATGACACAGAAATCTCGTTACACTGAACCCTACATATCTACACGGGGATGTCTGGTTGAGATGAAAGTAGAGGTATCTGATTCAACTCTGCCATCACCCCCTCAGAATTCTGAGAACCCACAGACTATGCTTCATAAACCCTTACTCCAAAAGAGGATCAAGACAGACCAGATTGAAAATGGAACGCAGAAGGGAGAAAGGGATGAACACTGGACACTGGAATTAGAGATATCTATGTTTCAGTCCCAGATCTAATAGCCACATGGTCTTGAATAAGTGGTTTAAATGATCTGAATCTCGATTTCCTCATCCATATCTGTGTCACAGAGTTTTATAGAAATTAAATTATATAACATGTGTTAAACACATACAGAGTGCTTAGTGCAGAGTTTACATTAGATACATGCTAATTTCTTTACTTCTCATCTCTGTAATCCTACCCAAATCTGCTCACCTGATATTGCATCATGTATGGCATACGTTTGGAGGATCTGTGTGCACATTTACAGAGGGAATCCCACTCCTCTACTAACAGTTATCTTTCCTGATGTGTCTTGTGTCTTCCTTTCATTTTATTGTATTCTTCAGTTGAAAATGACAGTAAGACTTCAGCCTTTAGCACTTCTACATCTTTCTGGTTAAGGATCTAATGTCTTCAGAAATAGTTCTGGAAGAATTCTTTTGTTCATTCACCTTTTCCTAACCTAGAACACAACAGCATAACTTAAAAATAGCCTACTTGTATGTTTTCTTTCAAGACAGCAAATGGTAGCAGCTTGAAGAATATAAGTTTTACTTCAGCAGACAAAATAATGAATATAATAGGCACACTTGTCAAGTACTGATGTGATGCTAACAGACTCACCCACTTACCAGGTGGGAGGGCCCAGAGACAGACACTGGGATGGAGGCAAAATTGAAAAAAAGGATTGAATGATTTGAACCCTTGGTTGCACACCAACAGAAATGCATTCAAATTAAACCAAAAGAGGTGATAGGAAAGGGTGTCCCACAAAGTCCAGGGACAGTGCTACAGCCGAGCTTTGGGAACAAACTTAATGTATTGGCTTAAATGCTGTCAGGAGTTTTTTTCTTTTACCCCATTTTCTTCCTCTCTCTGTTCTCTCTCTACCCCTCTCCCTCCCTCTCTTCTCCTTCTCCTTTCTCCCTCTCTCTCTCCTCTCTCCTTATCTCCATCTCTATCTGAATCTCTCTCTCTCCCCCCTCTCTTCCCTACCTTGCACTCCTCTGCTGGATTCCTCTGATTCTTCAAACCTAAGTGTTGAAAACATGACCTCTCCCAAATTTACATCTTACAGAACCAGACTTCTGGAACAACAATAACAACAGCAACAACCATAAATTCTCTCCAGTTCTTCAGTTAAATTGAGGAGATAAAAGGTATTACTTGGTTCAGCTTGGCCAAGCATCACCTCCTAAAACAAATGACAGTGGCCTAAGGGGCATGGTCCCATTCACACTTGTGGCTTCCAGGAACCCAGAGCTACATCAAATGTGGAAGGGAAGGGGAAGTGGGCCAGGACATTTCCTGAAGTGGCTGGAAAAACATAAATATATTAATGAATATATTATATATATTCCCAACGCCCCCAGATATTCCTCTGCTCTGAATTACTTACTCTTGGGTCTTTGAGTGTGCTGACCAGACTGGTGGGTACAGGTTCAGAATTGTGAGCAAAGGGGTATAAGTTTATATTCTGGAGGCAGAGAGTGGTGTTTGGGGAATGCAACCATGTTTAAGGAAATAATTGGTGACTGTGTGAAGGATCAACTGTATAAATGTCCAGATGGTCTGGATGAGCACTAATGAAGGTCCATCAGCAGTGGGTGACCAGAAGGATAGGATGGCTGAAAGAAAGTTTGGAGCAAAACTGACAAACTATGGTCACCAATTTTATGTATGAGGTCAAGGACAGAGAAAACAAAAAGATATTTGTTTTGACATCCTTTAATATTGTGATGATGACTTTTTTTTCTTTTCTGAGATTCCATATATATGTGTTAGCATATAGTATTAGTTTTCTGACTTACTTCACTCTGTATGACAAACTCTAGGTCCATCCACCTCATTACAAAAAACTTAATTTTGTTTCTTTTTATGGCTGAGTAATATTCCATTGTATATGTGTGCCACATCTTCTTTATCCATTCATCTGTTGATGGACACTTAGGTTGCTTCCATGTCCTGGCTATTTTAAATAGAGCTGCAATGAACATTGTGGTACATGACTCTTTTTGAATTATGGTTTTCTCAGGGTATATGCCCAGTAGTGGGATCGTTGGGTCGTATGGTAGTTCTATTTTTAGTTTTTTAAGGAACTTCCATACTGTTCTCCATAGTGGCTGTATCCATTTACATTCCCACCAACAGTGCAAGAGGGTTTCCTTTTCTCCACACCCTCTCCAGCATTTATTGTTTGTAGATTTTTTGATGATGGCCATTCTGACCAGTGTGAGATGATATCTTATTGTAGTTTTGATTTGCATTTCTCTAATGATTAATGATGTGAAGAACCTAGGAGCAAGATGGGAATAAAGACACACACCTACTAGAGAATAGACTTCAGGATATGGGGAGGGGGAAGGGTAAGCTGTGACAAAGTGAGAGAGTGGCATGGATATATATACACTACCAAATGTAAAATAGATAGCTGGTGGGAAACAGCCGCATAGCACAGGGAGATCAGCTTGGTGCTTTGTGACCACCTAGAGGTGTGGGATAGGGAGCATTGGAGGGAGGGAGACGCAGGAGGGAAGAGATATGGGAACATATGTATATGTATAACTGATTCACTTTGTTATAAAGCAGAAACTAACACACCATTGTAAAGCAATTATACTCCAATAAAGATGTTAAAAAATATATTGTGATGATGACTGAAATGGTCATTGTTACTGATATTTTTTCCTATTTTATAACCTCTGCTCTATGCTATATTAAAACATGCTTCTTCTCCTTGCCCTAAACTTGCCTTATTTTTTTCATATTGAAGTATAGTTGATTGCCTTATGTTTTTGACTCTAGTCTTTGGCTAAATCAATTCCTTTCTTCTCATTGGCCCTTACTACTGAATTAAATAAATGTTCAAGGGCTCATTCTGACCTTGTTTCTAGACTCCTCAAACCCACCAAGCATGCTCCTGCCTCAGGACCTTTGTACCTGCTCTTCATTCTGTACTGAAATGTCCTTTCCTCAGATACCAGTATGGCTCTTACCCTACTTCCTTGGGACTCTCTTCCTTTTAAAATAAACCAATCTTATCTTTCCCGGTAACTTTCTATCCCTTTACCTGGCTTTAATTTCTTCATTACCTGACATTTTATTATGAGGGATTAAATGTAAACAAGTATAAATGTAAATGAACCAAATCAAGTTTGCTTATTTGCTTGTTAACTGTCTCTGTACATTAGAATGTAAGCTCCATGAGGGCAGGGATTTGTCTTGTTCACTTCTGTGCTTTTTATCTCTTAGAATACTGCAAGACTGAACTTCCATGGTGTTGCAGTGGATAGGAATCCGCTTGCCAATGCAGGGGACACAGGTTCGATCCCTGGTCTGGGAAGATCCCACATGCCACGAAGCAACTAAGCCTGGGCACCACAACTACTGAGCCCGCGTGCCTAGAGCCCATGCTCCGCAACAAGAAAATACACCGCAATGAGAAGCCTGTGCACCACCACGAAGAGTAGCCCCCCTGCTCTCCGCAACTAGAGAAAGCCCTCACACAGCAATGAAGACCCAACACAGCCAAAAATAAATAAATAAATTTATTAAAAAAGAAGATCAGAATCAAACAGACCTGGTTTCAGATCAATGTAATATCATGAAATGTGTTATCTTCTCTGTGCTACAGTTTATTTTTACCTTAAAATGGCCTTAAATCATTTAATATATGATATGGATTGAATTGTGTCCCTAAAAAAGATGTTACAGTCCTAACCCCCAGTATCTGCAAATGGGACCTTATTTGAAAATAAAGTCTTTGCAGATAATCAAGTTGAGATGAGGTCATTAAGATGAACCTGGATCCATTATGACTGTGTCCTTACAAAAAGAGGAAAATTGTACACAGAGGCAGACACATACAGAGGGAAAATGATTTGAAGACATAGGGAGAAGAGGGCCCTCTACAAGCCAATGAATGCCTACAACTAGTATACCACAAACTAGTAGAGAATCCTGGAAGGGATTCTCCCTCAAAGTCCTCAAAAGGAACCAACCCTGCCAACACCTTGATTTTGGACTTCTAGCCTCTAGAGAAGTGAGACAATAAATGTCTGTTATTTAAGCCTCTTGGTTTCTAGTGCTTTGTTATGGTAGTTCTAACAAACTAACACAGGGCAAAATACATACACATGCACACACACATGCACACACAGGCTCTGTGGCCAACACATACAGTCTAAGCAGTGATGCCCTGTACATCTTTTCTCCTTTCTCTTTCCTTCTAGAAGCCACAATGAGGAGAAGAATTTGGTTCAATTTAAGGGATTTTCCTTAAAATTTTCACTCCTATTTTCTCAAGGCTGATAAGAGAAGAGCAAGAAACACATTTTTGTGAATGAGGAGAAGCTGGCCCTGGAGACTTTACAACATCTGTTGGAATCTCCCACTTACTCAGGGCCAGATGCTAATGGTGTGTGTGCCTTTGCACGTGGAGGAAAGTTTCACTGACACTAATGAGCCATTCATCGTCCTGCATTCCAGGGCTCCTCCCACACAGGCCTGTTTTCAGATGTTCTGCATTAAGTGAAAGGCAGCACCCTGTTTCCATAGGAACGGGAGGCAAGGGCTCCCAGAAGGCCTCACATTCTAACACAGACACGAGCTCTGGAAGACATGCAGGGCACTGATTCATCTGATAGTGAACCGGCATTATGGAGGGTGTAGTATTGCCAGGTACTGAGCTCTGTACCAGAAACACGATCCAAACGTACCCCCGGAGGAAATCATTCAGAGGTTGAGGAAGACAAGCGAAAGATACACGGTATGAAGAATGCTATTACACAGTACATGCGCAGTGCTGTTTGAGTTCATAGGCTGGGCATCTAACTAGGCTCTGAGCCATGAAAAAACATTTTCTAAAGAAGGTGACCTCTGAGGCTCCAAGGTCAAGGCAGCAAGCCAGGCAGGAGGGTGGGAGGAGGGCGAGAGGGCTGCTGATCGAGACAGAAGGCGGATGTGCCATGTCTCTATGGCTGTGGATGAAGCAAATACGACTTAGAATTTCTGACTTCAAAACTCAGCTGCACTCTCGACTGTGCTCTCTGATTTGAGACTTTTCATAAATCCCAGAACTCCCCTGGCCAGGATGTCCCAAAATGTTTCGAAACCTCACCCCTCCCTCGGAACAGCGAGAGCTGTGGGTTAAACTTCCAGCTCTGGAGAAAATGAACGCTTATACTGTAATTTGAGCCCTGTCTTTCAGGAGCCACATCTGTCATTTTCTTGCCCTAAACGTCATGTCACACATTCCTGACTCCTCTCACCATCCTAAAAAATGTGTGTTATCAAGGATTGATGTTCCCTATCTTTGAACTCAGCCTAGTCTTCTTTATATATTATTAGAGACAGGCATAGAGTCGTCCTGCTGTGAAAGTCATTCCCATTGTCTGCATGGTCCATTTTCCCAGCAGGGTCATGCTGGTACATGAAGAAGACGAATGCCTGGGAGCAGGCTTGCAAGCAGTTATTGAAAAAGTATTTGGCTGAGACATTTCACTTGACTTTTACAATTTCTATCGTCATTGCCCATGTTTCAAAGTGACCCATCTCATCTGATACTCTGCAGAATGCCCATTATATAATAGGTACTAAATGTATATAATTATATATAATATATATATGGGATATAGTATAATTCTATATGTATATAATTACATATTACAATTATCTATGGTATATGAATACATATTCTGTGTGTCATATATACATACAGTGTGTATATATACATACATATGTATATATAAAAATATATATAATATATAATATATATTATAATATATGGTATATACTATAATTCTATATGACATATACTTACATATTATAATTATCTACAGTACATGACTACATATTCTGTGTGTGTATATACACACATATGTATGTATATAAATATATATAACATGGTATATACTATAATTCTATATGATATATACTTACATATTACAGTTATCTATGGTACATGACTACATATTCTGTGTGTGTATATACACACATATGTATATATATAAAATAAATCTAATTTGATCTTCCTCTTCTTCCAAACTTTATCTAACAGAATGCCTTTACACATGACAGGATCTTCATAAACATTCATTGGTTGACTAGCTAACTGTCTGACAGGTGGGCAAAAAGAAAAATAGATTTTCCTATCACAAGGATAAAAGTATATAAGAAAATATTGAAGAAAATTCAAGCGAACTTCCCTTATAAACCAAAAAAACAAACACACAAAAATCTGAAACATAAGATTGAGGCAAAAGTAAGAAAGAACACAGTAAATCATCTAGGCTCTAAATCTTTTTTTTTCCTTCCTAGACTCATTTTAAAATTTATTTCTTTGGTTCCAAGCCTGGGGATCGGAACTTGTTTCCATGACTGGCTGGGAATAACAATAAAGCATATTATGACACATTGGGAAAATATACACAAATACCAAACTAGTATTTGATCCCCTTCCTTTGTGACATAAAGGGTGCTAATTGGGGTTCTTTACATCCAACTTGGAAAGTGGGTTGTGTGACAAGAAGTGAGTGGAGGGCGCTCTGAGATTCAGGACAAAGTGTTAGTTCTATACTGAGGCAGCTAGAGCAGAACTTCATAATCCATCCTTGGATGGACACCATATATCTCTCAAGAAACGTTGTTTTAAAGTTAGTTTCCTACAGTTCTCTTACACACACATGCACACACACACCTGTGACACTCTTTGTTATGGGGAATGTTTGGATATAGCACACTATGAAAGGATTTTCCCATCTTGCTGTAAGAAGAGATCATGACCATATTAACGTACATTACCATGAAGTCTGCCCATAGAAGCTTCTGAGACAAGGCAAGCTGTGGTTTTCTCAGTAGCACAGAGCAGGTGAGGACACAGCCTCTGAACCACCTGCCACCATCAAAGGGCCAGTGCGGCACTAGGGCCGGGTCCCAGTTGAGATGGCTCCAGGCACTCCAAAGAACCAGCATCTAGACTACAGAGTGACAGGGAGAGTCCAGGCCATCTGAACTATAAAAGTCCACTTGGATCTTTGCTCACTTCATCCCACTCCATCCCTGCAGCTGGGACACATTGAAAGATCCACCTCCTGATTCCATCTCTCCTCAGATTCTGCCTCCAGTCTTGTCCCAAAACAGGGATGGGAAAAAGACCTCTAAGCCTGGCTCACCACCTGGCTCTGAGTCATGTGTATCATTAGGACTCCCCAGAGGTAGATTCCAGCCCTGCCTGGACCTCACTTTCTACATCAGTCCATCCCCAGCAGTTGATGTTTATTCTCCTAGATACCAAAGACTCTATATTTTAGCTCAAATGTCATCATTGATCAGATCATGTTGAAAGATCAGTTATCCATGATCTCCTGCGTATAATCCACATAGTTCAGTCTGCAATTTTGAAAATAATTTGGAAATAGCTTTTCATAAAGATTACCTTTAGTGGCACATCCCTGGGCTCCTGTGGCACATAATTCTACCCATTTTCCTCCCTTCACTCTCATGGAGGAAAGGATGGGACCACATGATTGAGTTTTGGCCAAAGGAGTGAGGGAGAAAGTTACATATACCGGTTTCTGGACTGGCCGCTAGAAGTTGTCATATGATTCTCTACTCTCTCTCTTTGCTCTTCACTCAGGAAGCTGTAATGGATCTCGTAGAGAATTCCAACATCCCAGAGCCCAAAGACCACCACTTGGAGGAATCCTGGGTCCCCAAATGACTAAGTGTGGAGCAGTGGACAGAAGAGCTCCCTCCACCACCATGGACACACACTGTACCTTGACAGGACAAGAACTAGACTTTTGCTCCATTAAGCTTCTGAAATGTTGGCTTTGTTTGTTACAGCAGTTGGTCTCTGTTGAATGATCCCTGCCCATTTGTAGAATATTCCTTCCCCATGCTGATCCCCTGCATAGAGCTCACCATTTTGCCTGTCCTTAAGGCTATTTCTGGCCTTATGGTCCTGACCTCCTCCAGCCTCCCTCAGCTATTGCCTGAGCCCCAGTTTTAACAAGAAATGATTATCGCCAGTGTCTTTGTAAACAGCCTGGGCTAAAGGGAGAGCTGTGAGAAAATGGGAAATCCTCCTCCCAGAAGAATCCCCTTCCTGCCATTACGCCCATTGTTTAAAACATCTACATTTCCTAGGTCCAAAATGTGCTATATCTCTCTTTACAGAAACCTGATCATTTGTTAATTATTTTTCAATATTCCTTTTCTTTGATAAACATTTGAGTTGGTCCAGGTAGTTGGTTAGCTATTAATTAAGAATTATCATCGGAGTGTTCGACTACTATATTTCTAATTTACTTTTTAAAATTATACATTTAAAAGTAGATACACACACTTTTTTTTTCGAAGAAGGTAAGGAAATCTGGGCAAAAGAAGAAGCCAGGAGAAAGTTTATCCAAAAAATACATACACTATGACCCAATGAACTTGTGAGAGGTAGATGGCAAATTTGCACAGATAAATATGTTTATTTATATATTTATTAAGAAATTTTATTTTATTTTATTTTATTTTTAAGAAATATATTTCATAAAAATAATGTAACTCGGGACTTCCCTGGATGTCCAGTGGTTAAGACTGCACGCTCCAATGCACGGGGTTTGGGTTCTATCCCTGTTTGGGGAGCTAAGACATGCCTCACAGCAAAAAAACCAAAACATGAAACAGAATATTATAACAAATTCAATAAAGACTTTAAAAATGGTCTACATTTAAAAAAATCTTTAAAAAAATAATGTACTCAAGATCAAAATATCTGGATATTTCTGATCTTACATCCTTGCAGGGATTGGAGTTTCTTTAAATGTGTTCTCTATCTTAAATAGATATTAAAAAGTTTTTAAAAGTAGTACAGACACTTGGGTCTCAACCAAATCCTTACATAAGTATCTCCAAGGACAAACAGTACAATTTAAAAGCTCTTGGTAATTTTAATGTGCATTTAGGGTTATGAATCTCTGTTTTCCTATGCATCTCCAATTACTATACCAATTGCCATAAAAACCTCAAATATATTCATATTCTATTAATTAAAACTTGTTTCAAAACAACTAAATTTATTCAAGTCAAGTATGCCCCCGCATGTGTACTGGATCAACTGCCATAAAAATTCCATAAAGCCTCAACTACAAATTACAAACAGGATATAATGATGATAGCCATCACATAAGTTGTGAAAATTAATGTGATAATGAATATAAAGTAAGTACCAAAGTCTTCCAAGAAATGTCTATTGTTATGATGTGGAATCATTATTAGCTATTAAGTCTTAATTGGCCTTATTTTGATGTCTGCTTTCCCACAGGGAGCACATTTTTATAACAGCAACCAGAGTGACTCTTAAAAATGTAAATAAGATAATGGCTTTCTGCTCAAAATTGTTCAATAGCTTTTCATCTCACTCAAAATAAAAATCAGAGCTCTTCCAGTGGCTGACAAAGAGCAATAGAACCTTTCCAGACCACTTTCTGACAGGGTCGTCTGCCACTCTTTCCCTCACACACTTTGTCCCTGTTGGACTAGCTCTCTTGTGCTTCCCTGAACACACTAGACAACTGACCTCAGAGCCTTGGCATCTGACAGCCCAGCATGCTCGCCCCATGGAATCCACCTGGCTCACTCTCTCCCCTTCTTTAACTCTTGGTCTACATGTCACCAGCAGAGAGGATTTCCCTCACCATTCCAGCCCTATCTAACTTCCCTCCCTGTTTCATTGTTCTCCTTAGCGCACAAAATCATCTGATAAACTCTAAATGTGTTTATTTCTTAATTTATAATTCTATCCCCCCTTTATTGCTCTATTTTTTCTATAGTACTTGTAGCTATCTGATAAACTATGCATCTTATGTATTCAGAATGTGAGTTCCCTGAGAACAGGATGTTTGCCGGCTCTGTTTACAACTGTGTCCCCAGGACTAAAAGATTGCCAGGCACATACTGGGTCCTGATTAAATATTGAATTAATGAATTAGCTGCTTGTCACAGAAGTAAATTTTCTCCACGAAGAGCCAAGCTGGCCCAATGGTGATTAGGTATTTGTTCAGCGCTTTGAGGTGTAATCCTACTTCAAGGTGTGATACAGTGAAACTATCATGGATCTCCGTATCCATCTCATAATTACAAACTGTGATTCCAGCAGTGAAAACCTGTGAGAGCTTGGGCGAGTGAATTAATTCTCTAATCCTATTTCCCTCATTTTGAAAGGGTGATAAATCTGTCTTATGAGGATGTGACAATTGTATAAGGCAGATTGAATTTCCAGAATCCCTGAGCTGTGAGAGAGTGCTCAAAGAATCTGAGCTTTATGATTGCTATTGTTCCTCCAGGGCAGGGGGGAGATGTAGTTCAGTCTCATGGAAGATGTGAATTATGCCTTTGCGTCTGAAAATTAGCTTAATATGTTTCATGGAGGTTATCTTTCTCTATCTCTGTGTATCTCTTTCTAGAGAAAGCTGAATGATGACTTGATAGAAATATTTAGAAGTTTCAGCAATATAAGGAGAAGTGGTCCAAATCATCCTTAAAGAAGGTTCCTTCTTACCTGGAAAGCCTATGGCTCTTTCATTCACACACTAGTTTCATTCCCACACAAAGTTCGATCAGAACTTTGGCAGACACCTCAGTTGATAGAAGCATTTGGAACTGAAAACTAAATGTAAACATAAGGGTAAATTTCCTTTTACCATATCCCTGTTTCCCAAGACTTTAGGATTCTTGATTTATGAATAGAGCTTAAAAAGCCACAGTAACGCACAACTTAATAACTCTTTTGTGTTCTCTTGGCCAAGGGATGGATAAAGAGTATTAAATGACAACCACCTTCTAGTACTTGAAGGCTATAAAATCCAAGGTATAAAAATGAGGCATAATGAAATAGTGTAAATAATGGGATGATATTTAGAAAAAAAGGGAACTTGGGGAATAATAACTGGAAAAACTTCCTTATGTCTATGATCAGCTGGATAATGAAATAGTCTGAGGAAAATGGTGGAAGCCTTCTAGCCTGGAATATTTTGAAATCTGAATGGACTGAGCCCCGGAGACCAATATTATGGGATCACTTTTTCTTTTTTTTAAGGAGAAAGCAATGACATGACTTAATGGGTCTTTTCCACCCTGACACCAGTTCACTGAATCAGACCTTGAGACTGTCTCTTACTCAGGTAGCATATTTATTTTGGAACCAAATGACAACAGTCCCAGAGTTCAAGCAGCGACAAATGGTACTTATTTCTGGATGCTTCCTCCATAAGTAATTGTAGTCCACAGACAGACATTGATGCTTTTTCCTTCCATCTTTCCTTCCATCCATACTTCCGTCCTTCCTTCTTGTTTTCTTCCTTCCTTCCTTCCTTCTTTCCTTCCTTCCTCCCTCCCTCCCTCCTTTCCTTCCTTCCTCCCTCCCTCCCTCCTTTCCTTCCTTCCTCCCTCTCTCCCTCCTTTCCTTCCTTCCTTCTTTCCTTCCTTCCTTCCCTCCTTTCTTCCTTTCTCCCTTCTTCTTTTTCTTCCTCTTTCCTTTTCTTCCCTTCGATCCTTCCTTTCCTCTCTATCTTTTTTATTTTTCAGAAGTGCATGGCAGTTTGAACAAACATCTTTTCCCTCTTCCATCATCAATTTTTAAAATAGGTCTTAGAGCCTTGACTATAAGTGACTACATTCAAGAGTGTTTGAGAATCGCCTATGTGATAAAAGAATACACAAAAAAGTGGGAAGATACTGTCAAATAGCTAGTAGAAACGGGACATAAATCCAATGGATTGATGACAGTCTTTGCTGTTAGATAACTCATTAAAAAATATCAGAGATGTCTAAAAAACACTTGAATTGAGTGAGGGTGAGATCAGGGTATCTTTTATGTAAACCAATAGTCTTCCTTAGTCCAGAATTATCCATATCTCAACATATGTCAAATGTATTGTATAATTTCTTAACTTTTGACTTGACTTTGCCGTACAACAGTTCACAAAGCCATGTCTTCCCGCTTCTATTGTACTGTTTTGTCCTGAAATACATTTGGGGACAACGGAACCACAACGGTACCTCCAGTAAAGGAGCAAGCAAGGCAAGTATGATCTTATGTAACAGTTACATCGGAAACAGCTGGGGGAAATGAGAGCTTGGTATAACCTAGACCAGCCACAGGAAAGATATACCCAGGCATCAATCATCATGCTCAGAGAGTGACAGTATTTAAGTTTGTCCTGACAGAGAGAGAGGAAGGGGGAGAGGGGGAAGGAGAGACAGAGCCGTAGAGGAGAAGGGGCAAGCTTCTGCCCATACTGTCAGAGAAACACATACACTGGACTCATTTTGAATTTGGATGAATAATCTCTGTGTCCTTAGCAGGAATGTTGTTCTGGGCAGTTTGCATTTCTGTTTACATGCCTTCCCGCGCTCTCACAGTGTGGAAGCAGGCAAATGTTAAGTGGCTGGTTTAATGTTTACACTGGAAAGCACTTTATCAAGAAAGTGTATACATTCGGCCACCCAAAAATGCAACTTATATATTTCCCTGGATTTTTCATCTCTGATACCCTTTAGACAGATAGCTAGCTAGCTACATAGCTAGATAGATTTTGCCCTCTCCAAATTTTTAACTTCGTTCATTAACTTTGGGGGGCTTACCCACATGATGCTGGATATAATTCCTATTTCATTGCATATGACTCTGCAAGAAATTTGACACAGAGAAATTGTCCTTACTGTCTGAGCCTGAAATCATAGGGGGAGAAAAAGGTAAACATTTTTCACACAAGACATGTAATTTGACTAACAATGACAGATTAATATATTTTCCCATTTTAAATTTTATTGGAACTATAGTAGCCCAATTGGACCAGTAATATTATTCACAACGTATGTATAGCTTTTTAACTTCAAGATTTGAAAAATATTTAATTAGATAGGAGATTTTTCTTCTTCATAAAAGTCTCCTTCTTGTCTTCATTTTTATTACTTTTGGGAAAAACGAAAAGAAATCCAGCCTCTTCTGGTTTGCAATTGAAGCTGCATTTTCTCAGGCTATTATATAGAGACTCCCATTATGAAATCCATTCTCTGACATCTGCAAGACTTGTCTTTTGCTGGAAGAGTGGTTATAGTAACTGAGTAATAGGGAGTGAGATATGTCTTAGCATTCTGCACATTTTATTAATTACCTTCTATTTATAGTATAATTGAATGTATTTCATGACACTGGCTTCACATCTGGTCAAACTGCAAAGCACATTTGCAGTCACCTTTCCTTTTTGAACTCCTAATGTTTTACAGACTCCAGAAAGATTCTGCAGATAACAGAAACAAAAGGCAGTTAAAAAAAAAAAAAAACCTCATGAAGGATGTTTGCACAGATTTCCAAAGCAAGTGTCAATCTATGTGAAAGTGGTGGATGCAGAGACCCTTTTGAACTGGATAACACAAAAAACAACATTCATTGTAAAGTGAATAAAGAATGCAATGTTAGGGCCTTTGGGATCTTGGTGACCAGTGCCAATTAGATGGTGTTGGCAATGGTTTCTAATTCTTTGTACAACCATTCATGCACATACATCTGTATATAAACTCCTGAGTTCCCACATGTGGACTCACAGTTTGTAGAAGACTGTTTTCCATTAGCCTGGGAAGGAATTTGTTCCACATTTTTTTTAAGATTTGAATTCTAGGAAGAAAGTGAAAGAAGGAATCTAACTAGATATTAGACTTATAATACATAAGAACCAAACAGAGGAGAGCTTTGCAGTCCAGAGAACTAAATAATCACAAATTGCATTGCCCAGTGACTTGAAGTGATAAAATGTAATAATGCCCACTTTTCCCAGGATATGAGTTTTCTGGACAACATTTTCCAAATGGGGGTAAGAGTACTAATAGAAACAATGTAATTCTTGTCTTTCTACTGGATATTTAGTTAGTTATTGGCAGCCTCATGGCCTTTTTATTTACGAGTCAATGCTAATAGTCCCAAGAAGCATTTCTCAGATTCATTTGAGAAAATCTATAGCTTAGGAAACTTTGTATCCCTACATTTTCCCCATTTCCCCAGAATCCCTGACTTTCCAGGTCAAGAATTCTCAAGCATTAATGTGCCAAATAGTTACCTAAATGGCCTGTTAACGCAGCAAGCCACACCCAAAGATTGAGTCCAGATCTAGGATGGGCCCCAGATTCTGTACTTTTAACAAATATCCTACAGATACTTCAGATGCAATGATCTACGAAGCTCACTTTTACAAACACTATTGTAGGAATATTTCTCTATTTCAGCTTTTCTCTCAACTTGCACACATTTTAGGGGGCAGGGACTTCAGGAAGTACTGTGCTTATTCTTGGTTACTGAGCGGTAACTCATTGCTACTGGACTCTCCGTAGCACCCTCGTGTTCAGGGGCTTTAAAAAACAAGTGATCCTCCAATGATGCTCAACCAACACCTGATCAATGACTCTATCCCAAGGATAGCTTGGTGATTCGCATTCTTTCTCTTCTAATATGTAAATCAGATGGGAAAGGAACATCATCAGTGAAACAGATACCCTACTACCACGAGGCCATTATTGAAATAAATACAATAATATATTTGTATTATTATATGACTATAGTGTTATATAATATTAACACATCAAAAATGCTGTATTCTCATAATATTATGATATTCCCACATTGTTGCATCAATTGACTATCAGAGGAAAATTATGAGTTATGCATCTTTTATCACTGATCAATACTTTTTTTATCAATAATTTGTGGAACTAAGGGATTTTATTGAGAGCTGTGGCAAAAACATTGGGTGATGTCTACATGTTAAAAACTTATTTGATTTCATAATGCTATTTTATCTGTGATTACCTGAAAATTTTAAGTAAATTTAGATTTTGTCCTAATTATCCAAAAATTACCTTATTTCTGTATTTTGTTCTGTATCTTATTATTCCACTCCATCTGTGGGCATAACCATCTCTCTTCCAAGCCCAATTTTTTTCAATGAGTGCAATCACCAACAGAAGAGGGAAAAAATTTAAAAGAAAAAAAAATGATGCAAAAAAGATTTAGGGTCCCGCAGATGTTTCCAGCTGAAATACCAGCTGGCATTGTAGTTGTTTGTGTGGAGTGGAATCCCAGAAGCCATTGAAAGGAGACAATCAGTTTTAGCTGACTCAAATTTTTTTTATTTCCATTTTCCTAACACAGATGAATCTGACGCAAATTGTTTGAAAATAAGAGCCTTACGGCTAAGTGCATTACCACACTCTATTGCAGAAAACTGAATTTCCTGGTGACGTGATAATGTCTGGAAATGCTGCCTTCTAAAGGTTGTTAAAATCCTTGGTGGAATCCCTAGTTACTTTGACTGTGGGTGATGTTGCTGGTGCCAAAAATAATTAGAATTCTTCAGCTTTATAATGTGTCTTCTCCAAAGAGCTCGAGGGTCTTTACAAATAAAAGAGTGATTGGAAAAAGGCCATACCACACCTTTTCTCACATTCAGCAATGGCTACAAGAATAGTTGGTAAAACGATATGGTAGCCCTCTATAATATCAACCTTAAAATGACAGCGATATGGGATCCTACACTTGAAGATAATGGTAATTAATTGGTATAATGGTAATAACAATAATAGCTAATATTTGATTAGTGTTTATATCAGGTATTTTATGTACATTATTTGTTTCTCACAAAACTATATGATTTTGGTAATATTATTAAACTAATTAACAAAGAAGGAAACTGTGGGTATAGACATTTTAAATAACCTGCCTAAAGTTGCAAAAGCAACGTTTTGCCTGAGATTCACACCAAGATCTGATTCTAGAACATCTGGGCTCTTAATTACTTTGCAATATTAAGTCATTAGGTTCTTACATTTTATTGGTTTGTATTTTGGAGATACTAGAAACAATAAGAAAGTTGAAATAGCAGAAAGGTGGGTCCCTCCATTGACAAATGTCAGTCTCTACATTCAACAGTACAACAAATATTGTGAAGCATTTTCTGTGTTGATTGTTCTTTGAGGAGCTGAGGATACTGGTCTGAGTAAGTTAAGTTGTTCAGAAAATCATGTGAGAGGCAAGTCTTTAAACAAACAATGCACTGTTACATGGTAACTTACCCAGTTGCTAAGGAAACTCAGCTAAGTGGTGCTAATTCTGCTTGGGACTGGAGATGGCAAGGAGGTCAAGGACTGGTCTGTGTGTGAAACAGGCCAGTCTATGCAGAGAATCTAATCGTTATCCCATGGCTCCAGATGACCCTTCTGAAGAGAAACTCATAATAACATTTGAGAAATTTCTCACTGGGGGCTGCTAAATTCTCTACCCCTTCAAAATGAGTTGAAGTTGCAAGATGCCTTCTCTGTCCTCTTGTTTGTCACTACTCATGACTCTCCTTTAAGTTAAGTAGCCGCAGCCTTGAATGCATACAGTGTGCTGAGACGCCACCAACATGGAATCAGCCAAAGACAGCAACAGCTTCTCATTAGGAGTAGAAAGGAGTACTTGGGAAAGCCCAGGAGCTCTGCCTGAACTCCTCTGGTTCCTACAGCACCTCCTTAATTAGGCATAGGAAAACCTGTCTTTTAGGCTTCAGGCAATATTATGCTCCTAGGCTGGAAAAGGCAGCCAGAGGATCCTCTGCCAACAGCTGATGAAGGGCTCTGTCTTCCTCCCAGATGCTGTCCATCCATTGCACTTGTTAATGACATCTACAGACAGAGTGGGGCTTTCTAATACACCTCTCATTGGCCAGAGCTGCCCCTGAAACCCAGCACGCAAAGAGCTGGAACCAATCACCGCATTGTCTACTCATATGAGATTATTAATGATGACTTTCTGTGGTTGGTGCTTGGCAGGGAGATACTGTTTCACATGTGGCCAGCATACGTTTGGCCAGCAGACCCACAGTTCACTTGGCAGATAAGACAAGCAATCCCAATTATGCACTGGCTGAGAGCAAAATACATCTTAGAGCCTCCATCCCAGCCCTGGATTGGTTGATTCATTGACAAGGAGTTTAATTATAGAAAAAAAAAATAGATATCCAGTCTGGGCAATATTCCAAACTAGGGCTTAAGTGGCAAAGCCTTCTGTGACACTACAACTCTGCCCAGTGCAGGATAATTAAATAAATTTCTGAACGGTTATGGTAGGTTTCGCATATTCGTGGATTGAATGTCCAGCCTTCACTGTGGCTTTTAGTCTTTCAAACTCTCTTAACATTTCTCTCTCAACGTCTTGCTAAACTCTATTCAGGGCCCATCTTGAAAATCCAATAAGGAAACAAACTAAAAGCATTTGTATTTCTTCCAAATATGTTAAAAAACCACTAGGCATCGTATGTAAAGGATCTATTTTTCATCTGTTTCCCAATCTACCATCTCTGCTCATTCTACCTACTTCCTGACAACATTGAGAGGTCACTACTCTCTGGCTGTGTTTTATCTTTCAAAATGAATCAACTTAAATATCTCAGGAGCCCTTCACCACTATGATGAGGCTTTCAAAAATAGCACATTGCAGGTATAAAGCTGACCTAATATTCATAATAAATACACTGAAAGGAGCTGGTCCCCTGTAAACTAGCTTTGCCGCTATTTGTTAGGGTTAGCATAATGTTCTTACCCTCACCCACCACGCACCACTTCTAAGTCTACAGAGACTTAATTTCATCCTATTTTTTTAAAGAATAGCAAATCTGACTACATAACTAAGCTGCTTTTATTTATTTAACAGATTCTTATTCAGTGACTTCCCAGGCCACAGAAACTTGATATAAAAACGATTCCTGGTTACCCAATGCCTAGAGGACAAATTCCAAGTCACTCAGCCTTTCACATGAGCTCTTTAACGATCTGCTAACCAATCGTTCCAGACTCATTTCTGTCCCTCCCTTCACTGTTATTCCCCTTCTGGTCACTCCCTACCCCTGGTAGCTATGATACATTCTGTATTCATCTATAGATATGTTTACTTGTAATGTCACAAATATTGCACCATCCTGTGTTCGTGTTAATCACTCAGTTTGGAGAGCTTCCTCTGTCCTTCCTGGAATAACTGCTGCTCCAACACACAGACACAGACACACACACACACACACACACACCTACATAGGAAACTAATATAAATCATTAAAGACTCACCTTAAAAGGCCTTTCTTTGACATGTTCCCTAACTAACTAAACTCGGTGGCTAAAATGGCTACAATTTCTTCTCAGCTCCTCCCATCATGAGGTGGGGACAATTTCCACCATTCTTGATTCTGGAATAGACCAGTTCTTTGCTGTCTCCAATAAAATGCAGTGGATGTGCCATTATATAACTGCCAAGCCTTAGGTCAAGAGGCCTTGCAGTTTTTGCTCTCACTCTTTTGGAAAGTTGCAGACACCCTATTAAACACCTGGTCTAATCTGCTGGATGAGCCACATGGAGGAGAACGGAGATGCCCAGCTGGGAATCCGACCTAATGACCAAGTATGTGAATACCTTTCTTTGACGGTCTGACCCTAGCTGAATCACCATGAGTAATTCCCAGGAAACACCAATAGAAGAAATGTGTGCCTCAGCCCAGACCCCAGAGCAAAATCATGAGCAAATAAACCCCAACTGTTTTAAACAGAACCCCACTTAGTTCTGGAAAGGTGTGTTTAGCTAGCAGTACACACATGATACAACCCCACCCCAGTTCCAACCGCAGATATCTAGTCATTTTGAATTCTGAAACACCATAGCACCCTGTCTACTTCTCGAATAAGATTCACATTTTAACATGATCATTTGTTTATGCATTTCTCTCCACTACTGACTCTGAGTTCCCTAGAAGCAGAAGTATCCCCAGGACCTCACAACAAGCCTGAATACACAGCAGACACTAAAGAAGTAACAAAAAGCTGAAGGATCAGCCTTCATAAGGACAGACTCTATCGTGTTGATTCTGTTTGAGTGTGTTAACCAAACCATGGGCAGAAGAAACTTTCACTTTCCATACTGGGAAGAATGGTGCACCTCACACCCCAAGGCCTGGCTCACATGAGGTTAAATTTAGCAGCAGTAATAGATTGGATCTTTTCAGTGTCCTAAGATTAAATAGCCTCAGATGAGCAGTATTTTACTAGCTCTGCCAATCTAACAGCCAAGGGAACTCTTTGCTTGCAAATAACAGAATGTAATTCCAAGCAAAATCCTGTAAGTCTTGGCTTTGGGACAAAATGCATTATAAAAATAAAAACATTTGTTTTATCCAATTCCTCTCAAGAGTTTTGGCCAGCATTATCCAGAACAAGTCAAATTATAGTCTGTAGTTACTTGTATATTACTGATAACATGGCTGGAGAAAGGCTGATCTTATTAATCATTCAGATCATAATTCCTCCAGTTTAGAATCTATTTTTGCATATATTTTAGCTGGATGAATCTCACTGTTGAATAATTAAATAACCCATTTCTAAGCATGGATGTAAAGTTACGCTTTTATATTTCATTAAGGTTGCATTAGCACATTTAATACTATTTTCATCATATGTGCCATTATTAATATCACATGTTATTATTAAAATTACCATTAGTATAAAGATAGATGGCAAAACATTGACTAGGGGACTCAGAAGAAGAAATTTTCAATTCTTGCTTTGCTTTGTCAATGACTTGTTCTTTGTATCTTGGACTCTTAAATGTGTGTCCCTAGTTTTTTTAATTGTCAATTATTTTCGTTAAGAAATAAATTTTTTAAAAGATTAATAACATAACTTATGGTTGAAGGTTTTCATAGTAATTATATTCACACTCAAATAAATAGTGTTTCAGCTAAATAAAGTGTGGTGCTTATGCCTTACAAAATAATAAGAATCTTAACTACATCATTAAGTTTTGCTGTTAGTTATTTTACAAATTTTTTTATTAAAAATAAACCATAATAAATATTATGTCTCTTGTTTTATTATTTTCCCAGTTTTACTGAGACATAATTAACATCCAGCACTGTATAAGTTTAAGATACACAGTATAATGGTTTGACTTACATATATTGTGAAATGATGGCCACAGTATGTTTAGTGAACATCCATCATCTCATATAGGTACAAAAAAAAAAAAGAAAAGGAGGAAAAAAGACATTTTTCCCTGTGATGAGAACTCTTAGGATTTACTCTCTTAATAACTTTCAAATACACCGTACAGCAATATTGACTGTTGTCATCGTGTTGTACATTACACCCTGAGTACTCATTTATCTTATAACTTGAAGTTGGGACTTTTGACCACCTTCTTCCAATTCACCCTTCCCCTACCCCCTGCCTCTGGCAACCAAAAATCTGCTCTCTTTTTCTATGAGTTTGGGTTTTTTGCTTTTTTAGATTCCACATGTATATGAGATCATACGGTATTTGTCTTTCTCCATCTGACCTATTTCACTGAGCATAATGCCCTCAAGAGGACTATCCATGTTGTCAAAAATAGAAAATAGCAAGAGTTCTTTATTTGTCATGGCTGAGTAACATATATGTATATGTGTACATATCACAACTTCTTTATCCCTTTATCTATCAATGGACACATGTTGTTTCCATGTCTTGGCTATTGTAAATAATGCTTCTATGAGCATGGGGGTGCATGTATCTCTTCCACACAGTGTTTTCATTTCCTTTGGATGTATTCCTAGAAGTAGAATTGTTGGATCATATGGTAGTTCTGTTTTTATTTTTTTGAGGAAACTCAATACTTCCATAGTGGCTATACCACTTTATAATCCCACTAACAGTGCATGAGCTCTCTTTTCTCCACATCCTTGCCAGTATTTGTGATCTCTTGTCTTTTTGATTATATTCATCCTAAACAGGCATGAGGTGATATCTCATTATGGTTTTGATTTGCATTTCCCTAATGATCACTGATGTTGAGCACCTTTTTATGTACCTGTTGGAATTTTTTATTAACTAAATAGTATTTGTTGATATCAATTATAAACATTACTGCACTTGTTCATTTTTAACTGTAATCCAAATCAATAACTCATCAGTTTTGAAAATGATTTTAAAATGCCTAATCAAGATATATTGGAACTTTTTTTATGATCTATTTTACTTTCTGGTGTGGAACAGTGGGTCCATCTGGTTCAAGAAACACTACATATCTTTACTAAATTTCTGTAATTCTGGCAAAATTCAAACTCAGCTCCTCATTAGTGACTCCTTATTTATTTGCAAGGAAATTTAATCCACATGATTTTGATTTGTTGAAACAGTAATATAAACAAATAGTGTTTCATAAGTGCTACTTGATTTCTGAAAAGTCTTCGAGCCATCTTTTACTGTGATCTTTTTTCTTAGGATAAGAAAGTTTGTTTTTACAGGTTGGAAAAGGGGAAAGGGCTCAAATTTGAGCAAAAATATGGACCCTTATCATGGTAGGAGGGGATGAAAAGCAAACTTCTTTGGGACCCATGACAACATAAGTGCTGAGAGGTATCCTAGATGGGTAGACTGACCACAACTTCCAGGTATATACTTTTTGGGTAAAGATTAACCTCCCAGCCAGCTTAAGCCAACAGTGATAAGCAATACTGTCCTTCAGAAGTCCTTGGTAGATGATCAATGAGTCAATTAGAAATACAAGTCAAACTTTTATAAATGGAAGGCTTGCTGATTTTGTAACATCCATGTAGGTGGGTGAGCTACAGAGTGAGTCACTTTTCTGTTCTCTGTTGACCTGGGTGCCGAATAGACTCCACCTAAACTGAATGGTTGTCAAACTTCATCCCAGAGCAATGACTCACTCACCCTCAAGCTCACTCAGGGAACATTTTGGCTCTGAAGTCCACTAACCCTGGGAACTCCCCAACTGAGAGGTGGGACTGGTGAGATTTAGAACTGCTGACTTGGAGTTGTGAGTCATGGGTGAGTGCCAACAAGGTAGCATAAATCATGTAAGCACTTGAATTTCATAGCCATTATTTATGATGCTGGGGTAGCAGCCCAACTTTTATGGTAGACATTTATTTCACAGATATAAAAATAAAGCATTATTAGAATTCTTTATACTAAATTTAGACATTGAGAATTAAAATTCAGGAGAGCTGATCTCCCCTGAACCATAAATAAAGAGAAGAAAGAGTGATACAGCTGCTTGACCTGATATTTTGTCTCATTTATGTGGCCAAAAATCTGCAGTGGAAAGACATAAAATTTTAAATCAGTAAACCTAGATTAAGACCCAAGTCTACTGATTGCTACTGATTTGATGTTGGGAAATGAGAAAGCTCTCTGTAGCCTTAGTTTTCCCAGTTGCTACACAACAAGCTTCGTGGAGTTAATACCACAATCCATTGATGGGCTGTGTTTGAAAATCTTTAATTAGCCATGAAACACTCTACCCATTTATTTTTAGAAATGTGTGTGCCAATTTTGGAGTAAAGACTTAGGCACAAAACTCAGTGTGATTAAAACTCAAGAATCTACAATTATTTTTTTTAATCTCTGTAGGAAAATTTTGTAAGATCTACAAAACTGCATTTCAGTCTGTTTCTAGGCATTACGAATAACTATATATTTGCTCCATACCCCCAATTCACTCCTCCCAATACAAAACGTCCCCCCCCCCGACAACAGGCTATCCAGTGGCAGCTAAAAGACTGAAACTGTATGAAATGAAGGGTCACACTTCCCAGAAGAAAGCCAGTGTCCCAATTCAGCACTAAATCTGAGACACCGTGTTTCACTTTCTCTGTTAAGTTTCATAATCTGTGCATTAGTCTCTGCAAGGCTTGTGTTCAAAAACAAAACTACATTTAGAGGGGAAACAAATTCTATCAGTCGTTGCTGGAAGTTAAGGTGTCTTGAATGTTTTGAGTTTGTTGTTTTTGGACAGGGAAAGTGGCACATTTGGACCACATGTGAATCCAAGTGGAATATGTTAGTTTTAATTGTGCCAGAGTTCCTAGAGGGCTCCAAATATCCAAGGATATGGCTGATCACCCTAGCTTTGGGAGATCCAGATGCCTTAGCTCATGGTAAGTGTCCAGAACAAAATGTAGCTAATTCTTCCACCCCACCCACAATTGTCTATCCTCATCCCAGGAGCTAGTTTGGCTCACTCTATGATGGCTGAATCAGACCATTTTCAGGGGCTGAAGGAGGGGAGGAGACCACTGGCCTGAGGAAAAAGATGGAAGAATGGAATGTAGGTTGTGCTTGAGAAAACATGTCTGCTTATCTCATTTCTAAGATTAGCAGTCAATACCTTCCTCCTCTGTTAAGAAAGAATTTGGATTAGATAATTTCGAAGATCTTTTCTATGTCTGACATTCAATGAGCTGTAAACTTATTGAACTAGGCAGCCATGAATAACTATAATCATTCAACCAATAGGAAGGCAAATAAGTGTAAAATATTTGAATATTTGCAAGTTTCGAACAAAAGAAATATAAACACAAGAAGAAAGAGCTCTACCATTTCAAAGTAGTAGGGAATTTGACCTAAATTGGGCTCTGGAACCTGACTAAATTAGCAACATCTTCTCCCTAAGGCAGACATTTCAGTAGTAAGTATAGGAAAATAAGTGTATCTGTCAGGGTTCAGAGGAACAAAACCAAGAGGATATGGGTATACACACACACATATACATACACACACACACACACACACACACAGTTTTTATTTATTTATTTACTTACTTATTTACTTATTTATATATTTTTTATTTTAAAGAATTGGCTTATCACACAATTGTGTAGGCTGGCAAGTCTGTTTAGGGCAGTTTTATTCATAATGGCCAAATACTGGAACACCCCATCTGACTTCAATGGATGAACAGTTAAACACACTGGTGCATCCATGCCATGGAGTACTACCCAGCAATTTAAAAAGAACAGACTCTATTGATACACCGGACAACTTGTATCCATGGAATTATGATAAGTAAGAAAAGCCAGTTCCAAAGGTCACATACTGTGTGATTCTATTTAACATATGTAACATACCTTAGGCCATGCAGTCTTTAGGCCTTTATATAACATTCTTTAGGTTGGGGGCAGGGGGAGGGGATTGTGGCTTAAAAGAGCAACACAGGATCTTTGCAGCCACAGAACTCTTCCGGGTATGATATTAAACCATGGTTTTGCAAGATGTTACCATTGAGGGAAACTAAGTAAAGGGGACATGGGGTCTCTCCACATTATTTCTTACAGATGCATATGATCTGTATTTATCTCAAAAGGAAAAGTTTAATTTAAAAAATTAGTTGGCACAGCAAAGGAAACCATAAGCAAAACAAAAAGACCACCTGTGGACTGGGAGAAGATATTTGCAAATGATGCAACTGACAAGGGCTTAATTTCCAAAATATACAAACAGCTCCTATAATTCAATAACACAAAAACAAACAACACAATCAAAAAGTTGGCAGAAGACCTAAATAGACATTTCTACAAAGAAGACATACAGATGGCCAATAGGCACATAAAAAGATGCTCAACATTGCTAATTATTAGAGAAATGCAGATAAAAACAACGAGGTGCCACCTTACACCACTCAGAATGGCCATCGTTAAAATGTCTACAAATAATAAATGCTGAAGAGGGTGTGGAGAAAAGGGAATCTTCTTATACTGTTGGTGGGAATGTAAATTGGTGCAGCCACTATGGAAAACAGTATGGAGGTTCTTCAAAAATCTAAAAATAGAGTTGCCATACGACCCAGCAATCCCACTCCTAGGCATATGCCCAGACAAAACTATAATTCGAAAAGATACATGCACCCCTATATTCATAGCAGCACTATTTACAATAGCCAGGACATGGAAACAACCTAAGTGTCCATTGACAGATGAATGGATAAAGAAGACATGGTACATATATACAATGGAATACTACTCAACCATTAAAAAGAATGAAATAATGCCATTTGAAGCAACATGGATGCAAATAGAGATTATCACACTAAGTGAAGTAAGTCAGAAAGAGAAAGACAAATACCATGTGATATCACTTATATGTGGAATCTAAAATATGACACAAATGAACCTATCTACAAAACAAAAACTGACTCACAGATATAGAGAACAGACTCGTAGTTGCCAAGGGGGAAAGGGGTAGATGAGGGAAGGATTGGGAGTTTGGGATTAGCAGATGCAAACTATTGTATATAGGATGGATAAAGAAACAAGGTCCTACCGTATAGCACAGGGAACTACATTCAATATACTGTGATAAACCATAATGGTAAAGAATATGAAAAAGAATATATATGTATAACTGAGTCACTTTACTGTACAGCAGAAATTAAACACAACATTATAAATCAACTATACTTCAATAAAATTAAAAGAAAAATAGTTGGGTGTATTTGTGTGGATCTACTTATGGGTTATCTGTTCTGTTCTCTCTGTTGAGCTCTACCCCTCCACCAATTCTACATGGTCTTGATTACTCTATATTAGTAAGCCTTAATATCAAGTAGAGTAATTCCTTCACTTTATTCTTTATTTTCAAGATCGTTTTAACTAGTCTAGGCTAGTGCCTTTCCATATAAATTTCCTAATAAAATTGTATATGTCTATAAATATCTTGCTGGGATTTAGGCAGCAATTATTATATTGAATTATTATAGTAATTAAATTATCTAGAATAATATAATTATAAAATTATATCAAACCTGTAGATCAATATAAGGAGAATTGGCATCTTTACTACTTTGAGGAGGATTTTGTAAATTATTATTTCATAGATTCCTTGGAATTTTCTGTGTAAATAATTGTGTCATCTGAAAATAGAGACATTTTTATTTCTTCCTTTCAAAACTGCCGCTTTATTTATTTATTTTTTGCCTTAATATAATGGTTAGAACTTCCAATACTAAACTGATTAAGAACAGTGGGCAGACATCCTTGCCTTGTTCCTAATCCTAGAGGGTAAGCTTAGCGGGAAAGTCATTTACCAATAAGTATGATGTTAGCTGAAGGGTTTTTTCAAATGTTCTTTAGCAAGTTGAAGTTCTCTTCTCTTCCTATTTTTCTCAGAGTTTTTTTTTTTTTTTCCATGAATGGGTTTTGAATTTTCTCAAATACTTTTTTCTATGATGATTATTATGATCATTTGGTTATTATTTTTTAATCTGTTAATATGGTGGATTATACAGACTGATTTTGAATGTTGACTCAGCTTTGTATACCTGGAATAAAGCCCACCTACACATGGTACATTTCATTCATAAACATGATAATATTTCATTTAATATTTTTGCATCTACATTAATGAGGGATTTTGGTATGTAGTCTTTTTTGTATTCTCTTTTCTGGTTTTGGTATCAGGGTAACTCTAGTCTCATAAAGATTGTGTGAAATTGCTGTTAATTCTTCTTTGAATGTTTGGTAGACTTCTTCAGTGAAACGTGGGCCTGGATGTTTCTTTTTCAGGAGATTTAATTATAAATTCAATTACTTTAATGGTCTTAGAACTATTCAAGTTGATCATTTCATCATACTTGAGTTTGGGTAGTTTGTAGTTTTCAAGGAATTCATCCATTTCTTCTCAGTCATTGAAAGTATAAGCCTTCAAAGAGTTAAGGCATATGAACAGACTGTTGTGGTAGCTGGCCTCTAAGA
Organism: Monodon monoceros; assembly: GCF_005190385.1. Classification (NCBI taxonomy): domain Eukaryota; kingdom Metazoa; phylum Chordata; class Mammalia; order Artiodactyla; family Monodontidae; genus Monodon; species Monodon monoceros. The sequence continues at coordinate 5,716,457 of NW_021703784.1, read as the reverse complement.
TGAACCTCAGTGGGCCCTGCTTCCTGTTATTCACACCTTTGTGCTCTCTCCCCACACATTATACCAGAGTCGGTCGGTCTGTGTGACTGATAGAAAATGCCAGAATTGACAATTACGTCTCTTCCAACAGTAGGTTCTAGAAGACACTATGGCTTCTGATTCTGTTCCCCCAACCCTCTCTCTCTGGTTATGGCTCTGAAGAAAGCCAGCTGCCATGTTGTGAGCAGCTCTCTGGAGAGGCCCATGTGGTGAAGAACTAAAGGAGACCCTTGCCAACAGCGGGTGAGGGTACCATCTTGGTCAGAGATCCCCCAGCCCAGTCAGGCTTTCAGATGCCTGCAGCCCTGGCCAACATCTTTACTGTAATCTTGTGAGAGACCCTGAGCCAGAACTACCTACGTAATCTGATGCTGGAATCCTGACTCCAGAAACTCTGTGAGATAATAAATGTTGTTTCAAGCTATTAAGTTTGGGGGTAATTTGTTATACAACAATAGATACTTAAAGGAATTGCTATTAATACTCTATTATATTCAGACCCCTGTACCAAAATGACTTTCCTTTTCCCCTTCTTTTATTTACTTAACCATTCATTCATTCAGCCATTTAATAAACTCCTACAGTGTTGGGTCTGGGAATACAAACAATGTTAAACAGAATATTAACAGGATGTTAAATGGGATTTTCCTCTTCCCTCAGTCTCAAATTTAGGAACAATGGGTGAGAGGGGCTCTACGTTTAAGGATGATTTCTGAAAGTTACAGTATTTGCCTTCCAGGGCTCAATAAAGATAGTAGAATCAGTCTTGTGCCCCTCCGGCCAGTTAGCTTCCATGGAAGCAACTAGCTTCTAGAAAAGAAAGGCCAAAAAAAACACAAAATCCCTGGCGGTCCAATGGTTAGGACTCTGCGTTGCCAGTGCAGGGGATGTGGGTTCAATCCCTGATGGGGGAAATAAGATCCCACATGCTGCACAGCGCACCATGGGTGGGTGGGAGAGAAAGGCCAGAAAGAGGAATTCATAGGTTAGAAAGAGTTTTTAGACTAGGAAGAGCAGGGGAGAAAATGTTCTGGCTTTTCCCCTCTCCTTCCCGTAGGAAGAATTTATTCCTCCCCTTTAACCATACTTGAAGAGAGAGGGTTGACGTGGCCCAAGAAGATGAAGAACTTATTCACTGGCTTGATGAAGCTGAGCTGCAGGTATCACATGATAGCATACCATATCAGAACCGCTGTTGAGCTGAGGAAACTCCTCCAGGTGTGATGTGCACGCACTGGGGTTTGGTGGGTATAGACCAGTATAGAGATCAACACCTGCTTCTTTTCTGGATCATTCTTAACGCAGGATGATGTCCAGGAGAGCTGCTACTGCAGAGAAGAAGGTCCAGCACTGGCCAGATGACCTTTACACCGGTCCACAACATTTTTCCCCTTTTCCTTAAAGTTCCCTTCCCTGTCTCTAGAAGGTCAGAAGTAGCAGAGAGAGGGAGTGAAGAATCATGGAAAATTAAATTCTCTCTCCTTCACATACACACACACACACACACACACAAGAGTTCTCTAAACAAAAGTTAAGCCTGAATTTGGATAGAAGGAAAAAGTAAAATTGAATGTGAAATTTAAGTTTTAAATGGACTTTGACACGCCTGAAAGTGACCACAGAGTTATGAAATGTGCCTGAGCTGTAACAAGAGATGGGGAAAGGAGGTACATCAGGGTGTGTCTGAAAATAGCTGTTAGAGAAAATGTGCTTTTTTTTCTGCCAGTTTTCAGCTATTCAATAAGCAAGTTAATCAAAGATGAATCAAAACAAGAGATGCTTTCTTCCCAGGGTCTGAAATCTTTTTATGTTGGCCCTGCACTCCCTGAAATCCCCAATAAGGAGAAAATGACTTAGAGGATCCTTTCTTGGCAGTTGACTTGATCCAGGGATAGACCAGAGCGCAGAGAGCAGAACATCAGAAGAGGTGGGAGAAGAAAATAATTTTGTGAAGGGAAAAAGGGCCAAGAAGAAAATAAAAAGTGAAGATAAATTGAAAGCCAGAAAACAAACCACCGCTAATGGTCCAGGGGACCCACCACTCAGGAGCTAAGTAGTTTCGTCTCTAATATTTAGCCCACAGCTGCTGCCAAGAGACTAGAATTCTGTCCTTGCCTCAGCATCAAGATGCACGCCTGTCACCAAAGCATATGGGCCTTGAGTTACATCTGTGTGTCCCTAATGGTGGGCACAGTGTAGGGTGAGAGGAAGAGTAGGAGGAATTATTGAAAAGAATCTTACAACCAAGAAGCCTCGGAAGAAGCAATTCCAAGCAATTCTGGATGGTATTCCCGAGACTCCAGAGAGAACTCAGAGTCTGCTTAAACTAAAAGTCTCTACGTTAGAAGTCCTTTTTTTCACGAAGCGAATCCCAGGGGTCATTTGCCTCATTCATGAGGCCAGAAAAGAGGTTATATTGCATAGAGCCTGGTCAGAGTATCAGATGCCAATGCACAATGACGGTGGGACAGCCCACTTTTCCTAATAAGGAAGGATATAGCATTGATCCTATGAACACAGAAGTGTTATAATGGTTGTTCAGCCAACCCCTCTTGGCTTGAAAGAAATAAGTTGCCTTTATAAATTACTCACTTACTAGAAAGGAGGAAAGTTAGCACTGAGTGAGTTTGGCTACATTTTCACTAGGTTTCAAATAACATCTCTTCATTTTAAGATGCTGACGTGTACAGGAATGTTTAAGATGTGGTATTCAGACCGTCAGCAGATATTTCCCTGACTTTTTAAGTCTCTGCAAAGGAATCTTCCATAATCCTGCCCACTCACCTCTGCTTCTGTGGATCAAGATAAGAGCCACTCTCTTTTTCAAATAAATGTTACCGTTTACAGAAAATTTTAGAGTATGTCTGATTGGTGGCTTTTTGGAACATACGGATTTGTTATATGAAAGACTCACTAAAATGAAGAAGCTTGGGGGTCAGTAAGAGCTTGTCGTTTTACCTGGTGTGTAACCTTTAATAAGTCCTTTAACCCCTATGGTCCTCAGTGTATTCATTTGTAAAATCAGACAATGTTTATCATCATGTCTTCCTTGTTTATTATGAGCCGTTACGCAAGTTAATAGGTTAATATGTGTATAAAACTTATTCTCTCTCGTTGTGTCACCTTGGTGTCCTATTTCTTGTTTCCTGCCCATTTCTCCAGATTAATCATAAATTCTGCTTTCATCATACAATCAAAGAGGATTCACTTTGGGTAAGACAGTAGAAAATATCTGGTCCTCAGAACTTTGTCAGTTAACAGAAGAACCCAATTCCTTGAAACCTACAATTGCTCATTAGAGAAGAGAAATTATTGACTCTACATTCAAAGCATTCCACAGTATAGTCTCCATCTACCTTTTCCACCTTTATTCTCAAAGCTCAACTCTCCTCCACATGAGTGCTGTGGCCTCCAGCTGACTATCGCACTCAGTATCTTGGTCTCCGTGACTTTATTTACACCCGGAGTAAATAAAGTGTGTACTTTGCACGTGGATGTTCAGATTTTCTCTGTACTCTTGAGCACCTCCCATGAGAATTCACACAGTAATGACTGTGCCATTGACTTGAGATGAACATCATTCATCTTTTTTTAATTCCTTCTCATATTATCTCCCTGAGGAGAGACACAATGTATTATGATCGGTTGTTTTTTGTTTGTTTTGTTTGCTGTATTTCTCACAACATAAAGAACAGATTCCTGTGTATGCCAGCTGCTCAAGAAGTGCTTTTCAAACCATGAATGTATGAATGATCATGTGTCATTTCCACAAATCTGTATAGATGCAGGATCTGCTATCTGGCTTCCATCTTTCAAGCAGGTGGATATGGAAAGAGGTCTTGTTTCTCTACTCCCAAAGCTTATTGGAAAAGTATGTGGTCTAGAAGAAACAACAGTGCTGAGCATTTCTAGGGAGAGAAACCTTTATCTAAAATGAAGAATTCAGAGGCTTATTATTTGGTCCGTAGTAATAAACCCCTCAAATCTTGCATTCTTTTTTATTATAAACAAAAGTCATTCTCTTAGTATTTAAAAATTCTTCAGATATCAGCAGGTCATGGGAAACCAAGCAAAGCCTATTCAGTACAGGAATCTGACTCTGGATGTTTCCCTGAAAAACCAATCTCCTGAGCTCAGGAGATGCTCATCTCTGATTTCCTTTAAATAACCACAAAGAAACCCTAAGTCAGGAGATTTAACCTCTCTTGTGCTCAAGTAAGCCCTTAGCTGCAAGTGGAATTCAGAGTATTTCTACTCCGGGATACAACATACAGTGTTGAAAAATAAAAATATCTTCACAAATTTGGATCTGAAATTTCTACATGGGAAATGTGGACTTTGTAGAAATCACGGCCACAAAAGGCAGCTCACAATTGCATGTAAGAAAAATTTGATTAAAACAAAAATTAGATCTTCTTTGTAAATTTATGCTAAAAAGAATTTATCCAGATGAAAATAATTTCAGTAAAGTAAGATAGTATTTTTTTAGAATTTGAAGTGGTTTAGTTCTGAATAGCAAATTAATGAAGGAATTAAATTATCCTAGCAAATTAATGAAGGAATTAAATTATCCTAATACAATTTACTCTAGAAGATATTTTTCTAGTAAAAACAAAATGATCAGTGTTAATATATGTAAATATACTGTGAACATATACTTAGTCGAGAAACAGGCCAAACACCCCCCACATGAGTAAGTGTAAAACTAACTCACTGTGGAAAGCCAGGGGTCGAAACAGCCTCTACCCCCCTTCTCTCCTCCTTGTCTGACACTTCTTCTCTGCCCCCATATAGGTTGTCAACTTAGCAGCTGCTGGGTCATTGTGCTATCATGGATGCCATTCCCAGAGAGCATCGTTAAACGCCAAGCACACACACAAACATGTATGGTAGTTAAAGTGGCTGAACAAAGTCGTCTTCTGAGATGCAGTGAAGATCATTTATGCCTGGAAATGGAATCTCATTTGGTGGGTCTTACAGCCCTACAACTCCAGTTGGCTCCAGCATAAAGTGTGACAAGATAGCTATTCACCCAAATCCCTTCATGCAAGAGGAGAAACGGAGCCCAGGAAAGACCAGGTGACATGTAGAGACTGGCTTGACAAGTTGAGACAAAGTGAGATGGCAACATTCAGTGTCCCCTGCTAGAGCGTTTGTGAAAAAACAAATCATCACAATGAGTTACTCTTAGTCAGCCCTGAATACAATTTTAAAGACAAGATATATATGTATACATATTTTTTTTTCTTCTGCCTTTCTATCTCCCATCTCAGGGCTCTCTGTCACTCTGGTTCTAACTTACTAGAGTCTCACACAGCACTGCCGCATCCTGCCCAGACCTGCCTTTCCAGCAATGCTTCAAAGCTGGATAACCCTCACGACTACCCCATTTCTCAGAACTATTTCTCATGAAACTCTCACAGAGCTGTTAAAAGCACATTGCTTTCTGATCTATGTATCACCACTAGCATTAAGATGTCTTTCACAGTTTCAGTGTGCTACCTCTCCAAATGAATTTGCATTTTAGCAGAGGACTTCTGGAATATATGTCTTACTGATTTGATTTTAAATTAACTGCATTAGTGTTTTGTATTAACATTAATGGCACACGATCAAATTTGTGGGAGACATGAGGCAGTGAGTGATTACTAAATTTAGACTACAGAATGTGTAACAAAAATGATTCTGGCAAATATGTGTGTATATATGGATGTGTGTATACATGTGTAAATAGATATGTATATGTATATATATGTGTATATGTATATATATATATACACACACACATATATACAGCTGACGCTTAAACAAAGCAGAAATTAGGGGCGTCAACTCCCAGTGCAACTTTACCATAGGCAGATCCAGATCCCTGGTTCTGCACCCATATATTCTACCAACTGCAGACTGTGTAGTGCTGTAGTATGCAATCGTTGAAAACATTTCACATATTGGTTAATCCAGGCAGTTCAAACCCATGCTGTTCAAGGATCAACTATACATACATACGTATATACATATCTATCTACAGCAATATATCTCCAAATATGCAGACATAGATGATATAGTTATAGATAATGTAGATATAGGTAAAGAGAGAGAGAGTCCTACTTCACGCCTTACCAACCAACCAACCAACAAAAACTCAATACTGTATGAACTGCAGCTTGTAAGTCTAAATGTTAATGGTAAGGCAATTTAGAAAAACATCTTCACAACTTTAGAATAGTCAAGTATTTGTTAAACAGGAGACAAAAGTGCTAAACTTAAAGGTAAGAATGATAAACTGAACCAAAAAAAATTAAGAAAATCTGAAGTTAAGATTAATTGACCTAAGGCCATTCTGGGCTTTGATTGTCCCAGATGTAAAAGGAAAAATGTTGTATTGTACAGTCACTGAGAACGTTTTACATTCTGAAATTACATTTTACATTCTGAAATTAATTAAAAATGAAGAAATTCTGGAAATTAAAAATTAAGACACAACTAAGTGAAAATGTAACCCACAGAGTGGGAGAAAGTATTTATAATAAATGTATTTTTAAAGGATTTATATCTAGAATATATAAAGAACTCTAACAAATTGATAAGAAAAAGACAAATTACCCAATAGAAAAATGGACAGACTTGAATAGACATTTCACGAAAGAAGACACCATCAATAATCATGTCAAAAACATATTCAACTTAATTAATCATCGGTGAGGACTAATTAGATGACAATATGATATCACAATACAGATGCCACAATAACAATGAAAAATATAAAAAATACCAAGTATGGCAGGAAGATGGAGCAACTGGAACACACATATACTCCTGGTGTGAGGTTAAGTTGATATAACCACATTGGAAAACTGTGTGGTAGAATCTATTGAAACTAAACATACACATAACCTACTACTTAGTAATATCACTATGAGCTATATGCCCAAGAGTAATGAAAACACAGGTTTACCAAAGGACACACACTAAAATGTTGACAGTAGTGCTGTTCCAGCCAAAGCTGGAATTACCCAGGTGCCCACCAACAGTAGACTGGATAAGTAAACTACAGTATATTTTATACCATGGAATGCTATGCAACAATGAGAATTAATGATCTATAACTCCATAAAATATGCATGAATGTCATAAACATAATATTGAGCAAAACAATCCTGATCAAATGAGTACATTTTTGTGATTCCATAGATAAGGTACAAAAAAAGAGCAAAATCAATGTGTTAGAAGTCATAATAGAGATTACCCAAGGGGAAGTGGGTGTTGACTGGAATGGAATATAAAGGGAGGGCCTCTGGGACGCTGGGAATATTCTGTTCTTTGATCTGGGTGCTGGATACACAGGGGTAGTTGGTAGAATATTATCAAACTACACACTTAGAATATGTTCATTTATCTTTCTGTATATTGTAGTTCAATAAAAAATGTTCACCAAGATTAAAACAAATTTAAGCAAGAAAAATATAAAGACCTTTCCTTAGATACAAAAATTATTTAGACACCAGAGAGTTGTTGGCTTTTTGGTGACACACAAAAATATCAATATTTATGGGTTTTTACTGACTATAATCTCAATCCAAGACAAGAGTGAGATGTAGATGCCAAAATTACAGAAATAATTTGGTTTTCTAATACTAGAATGACATATATTAAAAATGTAAAGGTTTCTTAGGAACTGTACAGTATCACCTTTTAATTTTACATTTGGGAGAATCAAAGCCCAGAAGTCTTATCTTAATCAAATTTAGATGGATTTTAAGAAAAAGATTTGGAACTGAATACCATGCTTTCTGACTCCTTCACTCAGAGCACATTCCTTTAGATCCATGGTTCCCAAACTTCACTGAGTATAAGAGCTATCTTTGGAAAGCTTAGGAAAAAAATTGGAAGCTTCAGTTCAGAATGATCTATTCTGATACAACAGGATAGGGACCACTATTCTGGTCTATTCCAGACTTCTGTATCAGAAAAGGAAGTTTGATGGTTTTGTTCTACTCATTCCTTCATTCATTGTGACTGATTAATAGATCTAGTTTCTACTTCATGACAGACAGTTTGTTTGGCAGTGCTTAAACAAATTTAAAGAATAAAACATACCAAATTTCTGGTCAGCACATACCCTCCCATCTGAATATTTAATATTTTAAAATTATATTCTAAATGAAAAAAAATGCAAAGCCAGCTTCATAAGTTAAGACTAACCTCATGGTGGATCAGAAAGGAAAAAAAAATGCTTAGCAATAGGTTTAAATCCTGTGGGATTTTGCCATGCATGGGATGGGACAAAACCCAAATACCTTGTCACAGGATCAATGGTAAGAAAGAGGAGGCTAAAACGCAATGCAGCATTGTTTTGCCTGGGCACACAGCTTAACACAGAGCTGTGTCTCTGAAGTGTTGGTCTGCTGGATCAGCCCCTGGCTCCTGCTGTCCCAGTCACAATGGAGAATGGAAGACAAATAAAAGACCTAGTTCTGCACTGCTGAGAATAGGAAAGGGGCTTGTAGGGGCAAGGAGCAAAGGCGGGGAGGGGCCGGCAGGGTGAGGGAATAAGTTCAAAGAGAAAGAGATAGAGGGGAAACCTCTCCTACACAAGGTGGGTTGCAAGTAAAAATGCCAAAGTACATGAGAAAAATAATTACTCAGAAAAGAGAGCCAAAAAAATTGATCATTTCAAATGAAAATTTACTTCAGAAAATAAGGAAAGGAATGGAAACATATACAATGACATTAAAGTCTTTAAGATTCTTAAGAAAGATAAAGGGGAGAAAAGTGTCATAAAATAAAAATAGTACTATGGAACAAAACAGGTGGGTGGTCAAAATAGGTGATGTGAAAACCAACCAATCCAAAACCTTAAAAATGAAAAATATAGTCATTAAAATAAACACTCAATAGAGGGAATGATGTCTAAGTTGGACATGGATGAAGATAGAATTAGTGAACTAAAAGAATGGACTATTTAGATAATGGCATTGGAGGAACTAGTTATAACATATATATGATACATTATTATATATAAATTATTGATTGATATAGATTTTTACTTCATATATAAATAAAATAAATTTAAATGTAAATGTAAAAAATACTGTAAAGCTATTGAGACAAAATGTAGGTATATATCTTTAAGATTCCAGAACAGTAAAAGATTTACTAAACAAGAAACACAAAGTCAAAATGAAGAAGAAAAAGACTGAGAAATCTGAGCACTTTGCACTTAAAGCTTCTACTTCATGAAGAAAGGTATGTGAACAAAACTGAAAGGTCCTTGAAAAGAGGGATGTTCTGCATATATAATTCTAGATCCAGAATATAAAGAGAAATATAAATCAATAGGGCCAAAAAAAATCAAAGAACTTGGAAAAAAAGTGGGCAAAGTATTTTCATGCATCATTAATAGAAAAGAGAAGCTGAATGTGCAAAATACGTATAAAAACATGCTCGATTATGCAAACAATCAGGGAAATTCAAAAAATGAGCTACACTTTCAAAGCTATCAGACTGGCAAAAATACTGATATTTGGCCAAGAATGTGGGAAAGTATGAATTCTCACTTCATACTTGATGACAATTTAAATTAGTAGAGCCACCATGAAGAGCAATGACAATACCCCAAAATTTACTTACTCTGTGACAGCCATCCAAGATGAGAATGTGTGCACATGTGTGTTTGCCCAAGAGAAACTTGCACACTTACTCGAAAAGAGTAATGTATAATAATATACAAGGGGTCCACTGCAACATTGCTGTAGCAAAAAAAGTAGAAGTAATTAATCCAAGTGTCAAGGCATAGTGAAGCTAAATGAGAGATAGATAGATAGATAGAGTAGCTAGATGGATGGTGGATGGATGGACAGACTAATAGTGGGATATTCGTATAATTCCTTTTCACTGCAGTTAAAAAGAATAAACTATATATGTATTGTCATAAATCTATCTTTAAAATATAATACTGAATGTAAAAGCATATTAGAAAACTTTACATATAATGTATTTAAATAATGCTACAAAGTATTAATAATTAGATAGCTTAGTTTAGTTTTGTATATATATATGAACTAACATACATGCACATTTGTATGTTATATTATGTTATGCTATATTACATTTAAAGAGTAAATATGTGGAATTGGATACACACCAAATACTTCTTAATGGCTAACCCAGGAAGGGAAGGGAATGCAATTAGTGGGGAGACTGTAAAGACTCAGCTTCATCTGTATTGTTCTTTCATTTTTATACAAGTCTACAGAAAATATGAAAGAATATGAGCTTTTCCATTTTGTTGATGGATAAATGGATACTTATTAATTAACATTCTTTTTTTTTTTCAATGAAAAAATGCCTGCATTCAAGGAGCTTAGTGAGTGCTACAGGGTTTTCTGACCTAGAATATTTAAGAGACTTTGAGAGGCAGCACATATACAAGCAGAACAGCCTACATGGTGAGGGCACCCAAAGTGTATCACACCAGAAACAAGTGAGAAGACAAAGAAGGGAGAACATTAACGTAAATTAACTCACTGGCTTGTATTCTTCTGCTTCAGGGCTTCTAATGAAATCCACATATGGAAGTTTAAGGGAGGCAGATTATTATTAAGAAAGACATTTCTAACAATTATAACTTTTGAAAACTCATTTGGCAATCTCAGGAGGCAGTGAGATCCTGTCACTGGAGTGGGTGAAGTCTAGTGTGGGTAACACTTGTGAATTTGCCTTGGGGAGCTCACTGACACATACCATAGGTTGAGGTGTGTTTAAGGTGAGCACAGCAATGATGATGATTTGATGACTTTATTAAGGAGGCATTGTGCTAAGCACTTTAGGCATTGCCTCCTTTAATTCTTAAAATAATCCTAGAGGTTGGTACTACTTTATTGTCTCCATTTTACAAATGAAAGTAAATATCACGTGGTTGGTAAGAATTTGAATCCAGACTCATCTAAGGTCTGAACACTTTCTTAGGGTCCTTACTGTCATTAGAATGTCAAGATTTGTGAAATCAAAGAAATGGATTTCTAGTTGTGAAATTTAAGGCACCCTAAGGAAAGATGTTTTGAAGCCATTTGGGCTTCTCCAGAGTCCCTGAAGGCAAAGTACTTAGAAGTGCTCTTTAAATAGTAGTACTTGGTTTCCTAAGTCAGTTAGTTTTAGTGCTATTAATGTGACTAATTCTACAATGTAATATAAAGTTGTGAGAAAAACTGACAAAATGATGGAGGGGTAATTGCAAAAGAAAAAAGAAGTACTAGGAAAAAAAAGAAAGAAAGAAAAAAAAAAGAAGCCTATCTCTTGAGACTTCCTGTGTGTGTGTGTGTGTGTGTGTGTGTGTGTGTGTATGTGTGTGTGTGTGTGTGTGTATTTCACCAATCAATGACCCAATGACCACACACAATCCAAATTTCCAGCTTGGCCCCACTCTAGTCCCATCATGTTCTCCTTCCTTATCACTTGCAACATCTGTTACATATTCTTCTAACCTCAACCAACCCTTCCCACACACCTAATTGCCAGGCATTCATCTTATCTGTATTTGAAGAAAAGAGAAGTAGATGAGTCTAATATTCCAGAATGCTAATATGTGGTGTGAAAGAAGTGTGGGTGTTTGCAAATCTGAGTTTTGCTCACTCTCCCAGACTGGGGAGCCTTTTGGGAGGACATGTAATTTGTCCACTTAGCCTTAATGTCTATGCTGGTTAAGAGGGGCACTTCCCCCAGAGACACTGTGTCAAAGCAGAGGAGATGAATTGCAAGGGAATTAAGCCCAGACCAGAAAGTATCTGTCATTGGACCCTCTTGGCTCTGTCGTTTCCTCAAAGAGAACATGGAGGATTAAATGGGGTCTGGCTCAGAATTCAAGGTCAAGGGTCATACCCACAACTAAACACTAAGTGTTTTGTGGGGGAAGAGGTAAAACGGTAGGAAGGGAGGAATGAGACAGGTCATTGATGTGTGTGCTGTCGTGTCTCAACCACATTCCGGGGGCGGGAGGAGCTGATCATTAGTTTTCTGGGAGTGTCTGGAGGAGGACAAGATGGGGAGCAAAAGGAACTCTCTCGAGCTCCAATGTGCTTGACCTTCCTCCAGACAGGAAGTTCCATCTAGCACGGAGCTTCTTGCCTTCTTTCCTCCTAATCTCTCTCCTATCCATCAGGATCAAGATGCTGAGAATGGCAGAGAATTTTCAGATTACTTATCTAATGAAGGCGTCAACAAAACATCTCTCTATTTTGTCAGTGCCAAGTATGGATACACATGTGCATGGAAATATCATCAGGATAGGTATCAGATCCCAAAGTTTTGGTCTCAAATAAGTACCTCTGCAGATACCCATCCAAAGAGGCCACTTCACCAGAGCCCAGAGAGACAGCCATGAAGAAGTTTCAGGGGAATTGACACATTTGTACTGTTTCTGCCCAAGATCAAGCTCGACTGCTCTGAGGTTTTGAAAGAGCCAGTCAGCAGGGATTTCAGCTGAGCAGAGAGAGTAACCAGGGCTGAAGAAACTGAAGAGATTTCACATATCTGAGCAGGACTATGAGAGGAAAGGATTCCTGGAGCTTATATTTCTGAGCCTGAAAAGGGGCTCTTCTCAAATTTATGAAAACTAGAGAATCATGAGTAAAAAGTTCTATTTAAATTTTGGTCCCAGATCTTTATTACAACTCACCTCTGAAGTTTGTGCCCCAGTATATTCCACTTGAAACCAGCAACAGGGCATTTGTACATAGAAAAAAGTTTGAGTCTGGATGCATACGTGTGGCTACCTAGAAAGAATTCAGCTAAAACAGTCTAAAGTCCCATTAGAAAAGCTCCCATGTAGAATTCGACATCTGCACAGGCTGTAGACTCGAATCGTGAGGGAAGGAGAATATCGAGGCTCAGGGCAGCATTTGAAGACACTTGCAGACACTTGTGAGTCTCCCAGAGCAAGTAAACCTCTGAGCTTCAATGTTCTTATCTGTAAAACTCAAATATTAGTAGCTATTCTATCCATTTCAGTACTGAGATTAATTGTGAGAATCAAATAAGGTAATAGTCTGCTCAGGTTGCTCTACAAAGTACCACAAACTGAATGGCTTAAAAAACGGACATTTATTTCTCATAGTTTTGAAGCTGGGAAGTCCAAGTTCAAGGCACCTGGGGAGAACGTTCTTGCTGGCTTGCAGACAGCCCTCTTCTTGCTGTATCCTCACAAGGAGGAGAAAAGGCCGGGGGAGGGGAGGGTGGGGGTGGCAGGGGGAGAGGGAAGGAGAGAGAGGGAGAGAAGAGTGGCCTCTTCCTCTTCTTATAAGGGCACTAATCTCATCATGGGAGCTCCACCCTCATGACTTTATCTAAACTTAATTACTTCCCAAGGCCAAATACCCTCTCACTGGGGATTAGACCTTCAACATATGACTACTGGGGGACATATACATTCAGTTCATAGCAGTAATGAAATCAAAGGGTTTTGTAGCTCACATAGAAGTCTATAAATTCATTACGTTATCATTATCATCACTACTAATATAAGCTTCATATAACAGGTTAGAGTCTGTCACAGTACCCTGTCTTTTTCCATTAAGGATCTTGGAGTTACAAAGAAACTTACAAATATGCCCTGCAGCCCCTGCCCCCAACCCTGCTTTACAAATGAGGAAAGTGAACTCATGTCTTGTCCCAGGTTATATAGTAATTGTTAAGAAAGCTGGTTCAGAGGATAAGAGCTTTGGAAACAGATAAGCCTGGCAATAAATTCTGCTTTCAGTATTTAATAAGCATTGTCCTTGGACAAGTTATTTCATCTCTCTAAGGCTCAATTTCCTTATTTGTAAAAGAGGGCTGAAAATAATAATACCTATTTTAACAGCGTGGTGGTGAAGTTTAAGTCAGATTGCACACATTATTCCATGTTAACACAAAGTAAGAGCTTGATAAATATTGTTAATATTAAATGCTACTGAATGTTAAATGCTACTGTCATGTTTTGTTATTGTTAGTATTATTATTAATCACGGAGTTGGAATAAGCACCGCAGTCTCCTGACATCCGGTGTTCTTCGCAAAAAGAAAGCATTCAAATCTAGCAAAGCCACTTAAGGGCAAGAACAATTTCTTTCTTAATGATAAATCTTATTAGAGTTCCCAGCTGTTTGTTGCATCTAAACAGTAAAGCTGAGTGTGAGCGAAAACCAGTTCCTGGAAACATTCATCAAAAGTCCAGTAAATAGAATAGAACCCAAGTTATAAAGTTCAGATGGTTTTAACTGAGCTTTGTGGCTAGTGTACCTTTTTTTTCCCCTGAAAATCAAGGACAATATAAAGAGTGGTTTGAAGACACAGGTAAGATTTTCCTGTGCAAAAACATTACTGGGCTCACTCTTCTGCAGATAGCTTGGCTGTGAAGGGAAACTTTTTCTCACATAGCACTGGCCTTTTTTCTATACTGTCTATTTCTTAAAGTTTGGAATTGCTACTCTACTTTCCTAAATCAAGAACAAAAAAATAAGAAAACCAAATCAAAGCTTGAGTGCCCAGTCAGAACTGGCAGGGTTACTCGGTGTTCAAGGACCAAGTTCTCTGCCAGAGGGCTGGATGTCGGCCTTATATCCAAGCTCTGGGCTTAAGTAGAAAAAAGTTAATGGATTAACCCTGACAGATGACTGATGCTCTCAGCAAGCATGGGGCCCAAGCCAGAAATCAGCCCCATGTACAGACGGCAGCCATGTCTGGGGGTGCCGGAGGGGGATGATAACAGGACCGGAAACCCATCTGAGACACTCACCCCCTTACCTCTGGGCCTCATCAAAATTACCTGCCAAAGAGACACTGCTCCAGACCAGCACCTTGTCAAACTCTTTTGTAATAGAAAACAGCTGTTCCTGTTGGGAGGCGGAGGTGGGAGGAGGGAAAAGAACAGGGAAAAGAACCATTCATAACTTTTCTTCTTGGGCAGAACTGTAAGTTGCAATCATAAGGCAAGTAAGAATGGGAAATTCTAGGGACCCGGTGGGAATGATATTATCCTCCTCTAAGGGACTGATAGGAAATCAAAGCTACTGAATTTAAATCACAGATGACTGTTAATCCTTAGCAATGGGTTTAGAATAGGGTCTGGATGCTGCTTAGAGCATCCTAGGGATCGCAGAGGTACAGAGTTCTGTCCGGGCAATTAGGGTGGAGGGAGAGTCTTCATTACCTAGAGCAGTGCCTGTCACGTGGTGTGTGCTCAGTGAACGTTTGCTGAATACATGATTAAGGAAGTTCATGACATGCATTTTTCTAAGTCTGGATGGAGCGTGTTTTTAATCGAACAGATTAGAGTTTGACTCAGTGTTTTATCACTTACTAGCTGTGGAGTCTTTAGAAAGTTTCTTAATATATCCACACCTTAGATCGTCTATCTATAGAATGGGATTTAGACAGCTACCTTATATGATTTTAGAGATTATTAAATATGACTGTATTGTTAAGTTTCTGGTGTGAAATAGCTCAGTAAACGATAGAAGTTATCTTGGACCATTAGATCACACAATAACAATTAATGTGTATAAGTGACCTCTAGATATAACAGGAAAGGGTAGCAACAGTAGCCAGTGGGGAGAGTCCCAGTGTGTTCCCTAGTCATCCACACACACCACACCCATTATACAGAAGAGCTCAGCAGGAACAGGGGGTTGAAGTGGCCTTGGGTGGCCAGCTAAAACAGGAAAGAAAGAGCATATGAAAAAGCAGATGCCAGATAAGAGACGCAGGAGCCCTCATGTCTGCTACCAACATCATTGTTCCTTGTATTCATATAAAAGCAATTTAGTTTTTAGATTCGATCAACTTTTCTTTATTTGAGTAAGGAATTGATCTCTCTGTACAAACACATAAATACATACACACATGCAGGTATACATCTACGCACAATGGAAAAAAAATTAATTGAATAATTGAATATCATTTGAATCAATGTTCTCAAAATTCAAGTGTAGGTGTCAACTTATAACAGGAATAGGAAGCTATGTATAAGGAACAATCAGAAAACAAGAAAGAGGTCTTGGAAATTAAAAACATGATTGCCATATACACAGAATCTCTCTAATCTCTCCGGGGTGCATGCACACACTTAGACACAAACATAAACGTACAATGACCGAATGTCCTGTATAAACATTTTTTGATGTAAGATATTTAATTCCAGATGATGTATGACTATCAAATTAGGATTCTAGCCCTCTCCGTTGTCTCAGATCATCTGTCATCTCTTCATGAGTGCTTCTGAGTCTACACTGCAGTTCCATGGGGCTTCTTCAGAGGGATATGCCCCCAGTTTTCTGCTGGAGTCTCAAGCTTGAAAGGAAAGGTCTTCCGATGGCCTTGAGTGATGAAGTTACTCAGGAAATGTTTCAGGATTGAGAGACTTACCCTGGGCTTAATGCAAACCCAGTGATGTGAAAGGGGACACTTAGAAGTGGGTCAGGGCAGAGGTGTCCTGACAGTGTGGCTTCAGGGTCCTCTGAAGCCCCTCTGAAATAATAGCATGGTCAGTTCTGTCTTCCTCTCAGAGCCCTGAGATTGTCTTATCACCTTGGAGGACTGTGCTGTAGAGTTTGAGAAAGCCCCGTAGGTGGCTCTGATTCACGACACCCTGACCCAACCAGCGCTGGTTGATGACTCCAGGTCACAAGTCACAGCAGACACAGCACTTTGATACACCTCTCATGTCACAGCCCTTACAGAAAAGCAGGTTTGGAAACAATGAGTCCAGAATGAAAATTTAAGTCTCTGAAATCTTCGTCATTCACAAAGAAAGAAGTCTTCCCTCTGCCAAGATCATTGAAGGGTCTTGTGTCTTTATTATGGTTGCCTGGGTCTTTACAGGCAGTTTCACCTCCCAAACATTTCAACGTGCTGTGGTTTTACCAAGTACAGGGCAAAATAGAGACTCCTTTATTCCTTTTTATTCTTAGCATCTCCAAGCCTCCTGTTCTACAATTGCAATTGATGCTGTTAACCCTTGATTCCTTTGTGAAGATTAATTTAGTTATATTACATAAGGTATCTAAAACAATAGGAAGTACTTAAGATATGACAGCTATTATTATCATTAACTTATTTTTGAAGATAGTCTCATGACTACATCGTACGTTTAACATTGTATAATTTATACTGCATAGTCAAGTCAAATCTCAAGTTCACAATACATGTTTAAGAGTCTGGGAGGCATTCTGTAATTTTCTTAATATTGACATGATTCTTGAGTTTGTTTTAAAAGAGTTTAGAACAGATTTATACTGTATTCAGTCTCTCTCTCTCTCTTTTTTTTTTCTCCTGTTCAAACTTGTCCATTGTCTTCTCCTAAAGTAAATCTGATTGCCAGGAAACAATCATGAAATATGTCTTAATATTACATTTACTTACAGGTTAGTCAGTTTTACCCAGGGATCTGGCATATTTCTTTCTGAAGAGGTCAGTGTAATGCCAAACTGAGTCACTGGCTCCTTCCCTTTTTCCAAAGAAAACAAAACAATTCCAAGGAAGACTTTTTGTTGTTCATTTCTCAGTCTCCAATTTCATTTCTATCATAAATAGCATCAATTATCTGATGTGTAGCTGACAGAGCAGTTAGTTTGCCTCCAAAGCATCATTTCATTCAGCTGATTCAGCAAAACACTTGAGCATGAATGTGCCTCTGTGTGTGTGTATGGATTTCAATGCCTGAGTTTTCACATTAGCTGGAAAAGGCTATCTATCTCTAGATTAATGATAAACAAGGTTCAGGGCACAGTTCCTAAATTGTGTTTCATTTGGAGCTTCTCAAGCTGCATTTAGCAGATACTAAATTATGATACTCTTTGGAAAATTCACACATTTGCAGAAGTCCAGGATACTAGATAGCTCTTATTTATAAAAACAGGAGCTAAAAAACATAAGGTAATAGAAAAATCAGGAATCAGAAGTTTGCACATAAGTGACATATGGTAAAAAAATAAATAAAAGGATGAACGAATGACATGATTTTCTGTTTATAAAATCATCAAAGGAAATCATATGCCTTATGTTTAAATTTCTACTATGCTTGCATTTCAGATACTATCCTTGATATTTTTCCCTTCAGTTTCCTTAGAACCGCCTAAACTCAGTCTCTACAACCAAATCAGTCAAGTTATGCAAAATATTTTTCAAGAAGATGATTGAAAGGTGACATACATTTAATTATAATAAAGAAATTTATAATGGTTGTTGGGGTTTTAGGTGTTTTTTCTGATTTAAACATTAACAGGAAAAAGAACTCATTAAATGTTAAAATGTTAACAGGAAAATAACTCATTAAAACTTTTCCATACTCTTTTTTCTTTTTACAGTTTTCTAGCAAAATTAGTAATTGGTGAAACAAGAAAAAAAAGAGCTAATCCATTATATTTTGATATTACACTGTAACATATATACATTATTTCCTAACTCTTTCATATTAAATCTAAGGGGAAGATAGATATTAACACTGATATGTAATACTCCTCTCAACCTGAATCCCAGTGCTCTTGTTCTGATGTAAATTACAAGGGTCTCTAAGCAGAGATTTGAAATGCTTTTATCCATGAATCAAGAAATCACAAAACTACATTTGTTGCATATGGGTTCATGTAAATTCTAGTTTTAAAATGCCTATTTCTAGTTTCCCAGTACTATTTGGTGTATTTTATTTGGTGAAATCCTACACCAGATAAATAAATCCAGTAACTCACAATTATGTGTCTTGGCTGGCCAAGAATTTTATCATTTTAAAATGAAATATAATATTGCAAAAGTAATTGTAGCATTTTGGCAATTGTGTTTTAGTAACTGTAGTTTGTTGGTATGAACAGAGACTGGACTGATTTCAGCACAGCTCTTCCTAATATTTAAGGACAAAATAACTAGTTATGTTGTTTTTCTTGTGCCCACAATGTAATAAGCACCATATATTGATTTACTGAGCATTTGCTATGTGCCAGTCAATTTACATTTCTATCGTGTAATCTTCTAACATCCCTGTAGAGTAGATAGATTACTTTTATTTAAGTTTATAAATGAAGAAAGCGAGGTTTGGAAAGGCCAGGTAAATGTACCCAAGTTAAAAAAATAATAAATAGGTGCTAGAAATTAAAACCAGTTACGTATGACTCCTTAGGCTATGGGCTGTGATAACTTCTTTGCTATCTTGACTTAAGTTGGCCAAAATACTACTACTAATAATAATAATAAGCAAATAAGATGTACACACAGACCCTACATTTAAGGAATAATCATATTCTCAAGGGTTTATATATTTCTATGTATTTCTTTTGAAAAGTTGAAGATAACATATTCTTTGAAGAGCATAAGGTTCTACCACCCGCTCCATTGCTCCAGTATCTTGTGTGTAAGGAGCGTGTATTGAATCATACCTCTGAGTCATTGGGTCTGAGAGGTAAGATACATACTTACATCATGGCTCCTAAGGAAGGTGTATGCAAATTTATTCATCATTTTATGCTCTAGATCAAAGGTTGTGAATATAATTCCTAAAGATAAAAGTGATTTTCTTAGCAATGTTGAAGTATACCAATGTAGATTAGATGAAATTTTCTTAGAGTTGTCTTTCTTTGATCATTTCCCTTGGTGTTTTAGAACAGTTTGAAGCAAAGGCCAAATAATTTCACTGAAGTGAATCCAAGATAAAACCAAAAATGCCCCGAACATATTTAACATTTGAGAATTCTTTCACTTCAACTTTTTACCGTCACGTATTTCAGAGGAAAGCATTTCTGGGTCATTTTCACTTATTTCATCAAAATGCTACTGAGTAATTCTCTTGGGCTCTATGAATCACTTCAGTAAGTCTGATTGTAAGCCAAGATGCTACAAATTAATAAGTCTTATAAAAATGCAGCTTTCCAAAGATGTCAACTTTACTGGATATGTTAAAAATCACAGGAACTTCCCTAAATAATATTTCACTTTGCAAAGGCTATTCAACTGAAAGCCTGGCAGAGAATGGTCAGGCATGGATGCCTTTACAGCAGAGAGGAGAAGGAGGCCTCTGGTAACTAAATGAGCTGTGGAAATCATTCAGCTTTGGGTTCCAATAATGACTCCACAACTTCTTGCTCTCAGAACTCTGATCATCATTCACTTAGCAGATCAGCTTTTGAAGATATGGGGAAGATTAATTTGAGATAACATACGTAAAGTGAGATTATATATATACACATATATATAAAATCTCAGAGACCGATAAACAAAATCTACAGTTATTATCCACTACAGTCATAGATCATAGAAAAGTGTGATATTGAAACATACAAGTTGGTGTGCACCACATAAAAGATCAGTTTCTCCCTTAGACAGTTTTGAGCATGTAGCACAGGAAGAGCCCTTCAGGACACCCACAGAAACCGAAGATTACTATTTGAAGGAAATGGACCCCACCCTCACCACTCCAACAGACTGGTAACATTTGTACCCTGAGAGTCATCTAGCCACAAATGAAGATATTCTTCTTAAAGACTGGCTCATTTTGATCACACTGGACCCTATGATAGCAATGGGTATTCTAGTAGATAAGAACACATATTTTAGGTCTGCACTGCCAGGATTCAAATCATGGTTCTGTCATTCAGAGCCAACTACATAATTTGCAGGGCCCAGCTAGAACTAAAAATGCAGGATCCCTTGTCAAAAAGTCAGGGAGAAAGTGCCATTAAAGACACAAAAATATGAAGCTTTTTCTTTCTTCCACGGTTTCTCCTTCTTGTCATGGTGTTTTATTTGTGATTTAATGTCATTCTACAATTTTAATTTAACAGCACAAAATTTTACCATCCATCTTTATTTTTTTTTTATTTAACATCTTTATTAGAGTATAATTGCTTTACAATGTTGTGTTAGTTTCTGCTGTATAACAAAGTGAATCAGCTATACTTATACATATATCCCCATATCCCATCCCTCTTGCATCTCCCTCCCACCCTCCCTATCCCAGCCCTCTAGGTGGTCACAAAGCACTGAGTTGATCTCCTTGTGTGATGCAGCTGCTTCCCACTAGCTATCTATTTTACATTTGGTAGTGTATATATGTCACTGCTACTCTCTCACTTCGTCCCAGCTTACCCTTCCCCCTCCCCATGTCCTCAAGTCCATTCTCTACATCTACGTCTTTATTCCTGTCCTGCCCCTAGGTTCATTAGAAACTTTTTTTTTTTAGATTCCATATATATGTATTAGCTTATGGTATTTGTTTTTATCTTTCTGACTTACTTCAATCTGTATGACAGACTCTAGGTCGATCCACCTCCCTACAAATAACTCAATTCCATTCCTTTTTATGGCTGAGTAATATTCCATTGTATATATGTGCCACATCTTCTTTATCCATTCACCTGTCGATGGATGCGTAGGTTGCTTCCATGTCCTAGCTATTGCAAATAGAGCTACAATGAACATTGTGGTACATGACACTTTTTGAATTCTGGTTTTCTCAGGGTATATGACCAGTAACAGGATTGCTGAGTCATATGGTAGCTCCATTTTTAGTTTTTTAAGGAACCTCCATACTGTTCTCCATAGTGGCGGTAACACTTTACATTCCCACCAACAGTGCAAGAGGGTTCCATTTTCTCCACACCCTCTCCAGAATTTGTTGTTTGTAGATTTTTTGATGATGGCCATTCTGACCGGTGTGAGGTGATACCTTATTGTAGTTTTGATTTGCATTTCTCTAATGATTAGTGATGTTGAACATCCTTTCATGTGTCTGTTGGCAATCTGTATATCTTCTTTGGAGAAATGTGTATTTAGATCTTCTGCCCATTTTTGGATTGGGTTGTTTGTTTTTTTGATATTGAGCTGCATGAGCTGCTTGTATATTTTGGAGATCAATCCTTTGGTGGTTTCATCTTTTGCAAATACTTTCTCCCATTCTGAGGGTTGTCTTTTTGTCTTGTTTATAGGTTCCTTTGCTGTGCAAAAGCTTTGAAGTTTCATTAGGTCCCATTTGTTTATTTTTGTTTCCATTTCTTTAGGAAGTGGGTCAAAAAGGTTCTTGCTGTGATTTATGTAAAAGAGTGTTCTTCCTATGTTTTTCTCTAAGAATTTTACAGTGTCTGGCCTTACACTTAGGTCTTTAATCCATTTTGAGTTTATTTTTGTGTATGGTGTTAAGGAGTGTTCTAATTTTATCCTTTTGCATGTAGCTGTCCAGTTTTCCCAGCACCACTTATTGAAGAGGCTGTCTTTTCTACATTGTATATTCTTGCCTCCTTTATGAAAGATAAGGTGGCCATATGTGCGTGGGTTTCTATCCTGTTCCATTGATCTATATTTCTGTTTTTTGTGCCAGTACCATACTGTCTTGATTACTGTAGCTTTGTAGTATACTCTGAAGTCAGGGAGCCTGATTCCTCCAGCTCCGTTTTTCTTTCTCAAGATTGCTTTAGCTGTTTGGGGTCTTTTTTGTTTCCATACAAATTGTGAAATTTTTTGTTCTAGTTCTGTGAAAAATGCCATTGGTAGTTTGATAGGGATTGCATTGAATCTGTAGATTGCTTTGGGTAGTGTAGTCATTTTCACAATGTTGAT
This sequence comes from Monodon monoceros, assembly GCF_005190385.1. Taxonomy (NCBI): domain Eukaryota; kingdom Metazoa; phylum Chordata; class Mammalia; order Artiodactyla; family Monodontidae; genus Monodon; species Monodon monoceros. Next base: position 5,693,847 of record NW_021703784.1, on the reverse strand, counting down.
TCTTCCAATCCAAGAACATGGTATATCTCTCCATCTGTTTGTATCATCTTTAATTTCTTTCATCAGTGTCTTATAGTTTTCTACATACAGGTCTTTTGCCTCCTTAAGTAAGTTCATTCCTAGGTATTTAATTTTTTTTGTTGCAATGGTAAATGGGAGTGTTTCCTTAATTTCTCGTTCAGATTTTTCATCATTAGTGTATAGGAATGCAAGAGATTTCTGTGCATTAATTTTGTATCCTGCTACTTTACCAAATTCATTGATTAGCTCTAGTAGTTTTCTGGTAGCATCTTTAGGATTCTCTATGTATGGTATCATGTCATTTGCAAACAGTGACAGTTTTACTTCTTCTTTTCTGATCTAGATTCCTTTTATTTCTTGTTCTTCTCTGATTTCTGTGGCTAAAACTTCCAAAACTATGTTGAATAATAGCAGTGAGAGTGGGCAACCTTGTCTTGTTCCTGATCTAGAGGAAAAGGTTTCAGTTTTTCACCATTGAGCATCCACCTTTAAATTGTGCAATACCAGTTTCGATGCAAATATAAGAGCAGTTAAATTATATGCAGGATCACTGAAATTACACGATTCTTATTCCATAGCTCGCATGTGCGTAAGAATTTTATTCTTACCAAAACATGAAAACATGGCACAAAACTAGATCAACTGTTTCTTATTTCACTTTTTGATATGTGAACAGACTACCAATGCTCTGTACTGTTGGCTTACTGATAAGTAAGGGAGGACTGAAAGGAAAAGAAATTATGGGCTGTCCTATCTTTCCCCTTGCTTCTAAGTGATCATTTCAAGCATAAGTTGTTGGCTAATACAGGGAAGTAACATGAGTAAGAAGGGGTATGATAGGGTGCCTGGACACTTGCATTTCTTAGAATGCCCCTGCTTTCTTTCTGTGTTCAATGCAAGTTCTGGTTGAATAGAGTGTGACTTCTTGGGGCTCCCAATGACTGTACTTAGTCATAGATAGAACATGCTTACACTGTACTTGCTTTGAGTCTCACTGAACCCACATGCATTGTGGGCCCACTGGAATTCTGTGTTCATGGGAAACCATGAACACTACATGTCAATTGAGCCAACAAGCAGCTCCTATATTATACATACCTCTTCTGCTCACATGCATGATCTACTGCCCATTGACCTTCATTTACAAACACAAGTTCAGTGATAAAATTATTAAGAATTTTAAGGCAGTGACAAAAGAACATTAAAGCAAGCATGGGCCCCACCGGAGCATGGGCCCTGTGTGATTGCACAGGCTAAATACCCATGAAGCCAGCCCTGCACTTACTAGCTAAGTGACCTCAGGCATATTACTAAACCTCTCTGTTCCTGTTTCTTCTCCTGTAAATTAGGAAAATAATTGTACAGATCTCATAAAATTGTTGTGAAAAACAAGTGTATTATAATGTAAAGCGCTTGAAACAGTGCCTTGGCATACAATGCAATATAATTAGTAGCTATTATTGCTGTTTTATCATTAGCATCATCAGTTTGTTTTGCGGGGCATAAGGTTTTAAAGATATGACCTTAAAATGAAATTCAAGAATGATCCCTGAATTTTATATATCCATGTCATCCTTGTCCTCAAAGTGTCACATGGATCATATAAAATTTATAGTCAGATTTTCTCTACATTGGCATGATGACATTTTAGGCTGGATAATTCATTGTTGACGGGTGCTGTGCTGTGAACTGTAGGCTATTTAGCAGCATCCCTGGCCTTCACCCATGAAGACAGTAACCACCACTCCAGTAACAACCAAAAATGACTTTAGGCATTGCCAAAGTCTCCTAGGAGGCAAAATCCCTCTCCCAAACACCCCTCTCCCATTGAGAGTCACTACTTTATGATTATATGGTATGCATGAGAACATTTAAAGCTATTTTGCCAAATAAGTACATCTAGGGACAAATAATCCCCCAAGCATGTAGTGTTAGCTCAGCAATCTTAATATACAACTTAGCAAACCCCAAAATGGCATACTACTTAGATTCACTCCAGCTGTATAGCTATCTACTTCTTCCTCTCATTTACTGAAGAGGGAGGATTAAGCTGTGAAAGAAGGAAGGAAAGAAAAGAGAAAGAAAGAAAGAAAGAAAGAAAGAAAGAAAGAAAGAAAGAAAGAAAGAAAGAAAGAAA